>NC_084672.1:8712457-9056207 GCF_028389875.1 Rhea pennata | reverse complement strand
TACACTCACCACTATAGCAGATGGCATCGTAGCGAGAGTGGGGGTGAGGGTACCCTGTTTGGTTGACATACAGGTACACTGTCCGCACGCCCACCAGGTTTCCTCCACAGTTGGGCCGTGCTTTTGAAATGGGGTACCGGACGCTGCGATCTGCCAGCCAGCCTGCACTGCACACGTCCATGCCATCCTTCCATGCCAAGTATAGCTCCCCTGTGGTGGCCAAACGGGCTCCCAAACTGCGGCATTTGTCAAAAGCTTCCTGGAAGGTGAATTTCTCCGGGGAGGTGGCATAGAAGACTTTGCCTGTAACCACACAATCCATTAGCACAAGAATTAGCTGTAGAGTTTAATCCCAACTCCCTTTCTCTCCCCTTCCCTTTCTCTCAAGGGCCTGACTAGGATGAAAAATCCTGTATATTACAGATGAACTTCAACTCTATGTTGGTGACAGTCTATAAAGACCAGATGAAAGGGAATTTTACAGAGTGAATCAACTGGAGCAAAACACAAAACTAGCTGGAGTCACAAGACAGGAAGATAAAGGACAACTTCAGTTATGATGTGCTTAATATTTCAATGGATCTCTGCTGTAAGCATAGGTGACAGACACCTCTGAATATCACACCCTTGAATGGATGATTAGTGACACGTATGGTAGCATGTCCTCTGGTGTAGGTTAGACTGACACCACCTTCTGCAATGTGTTAGTCATTTGACATGAAAATTGTCCTTGGTCTAACAAAGAGACTATAGAGATTGCCTGGCCTTGCTGGGGGATCTGCTTTTCCATCTTCAACCTGTCTTCCTCTGTATTTACTGTTATCTAGTCTGGATATCATCAGAGCTTTGTCCGCTTCTGTGTCTAGTAAGAAAAGCCCCAAATCACCTCGCATTTGCTCTGCGTAGCAGTAAACATCATAGGTTTCATCTGTCTCCCGGACACCATAGGTCCTCACTCCAGGAAATTCATCTTTGTCACCATAGCAACGCTCTCGGGGACGGTGGATGGGGTACCTGAGATGGGGAGAAAGAGAGTGCATAGGGAGCGTGGGGTGGGCAGGACTCTCGCATCCAAATCCAAAGCTTGGTGAGAGCCACAGATCACAGTGCAGCTCTTGCAACGAGGAGGAAACAGGTGGGGCAATACTTTATGTGTTTTCTTGGGTTATGGAGAAGGGCTAGAAGATCTATCCTGTCTCTCCTCTCATGGTCCCAAGCACAGTAGGTCCCTGAGAGTACCAGCCAAAGACATCAGGGCAAGAGCTTCCCTAATGGGGGGACAAACAGCACAGTATAGTCAAGCCACATTTTTTGATATTGGCATAGCGTTCATTTCATTTGCGGAGGTTGAAAGATCAGGATTAAACCACTGACCACTCAGCTATCACTACCAGGTGAGGAGGACAGTGGTCACAGTGTTTTCCTACCATGCATTCCTTCCAGGCAGAAAATGGCTTGAAATACACCAGCTCCCTTCACACACTAATTACAACAACTGTTATTTAGTAACTGTCCTCAAGCAGTGTCCTCATTACAAGAGTCCTTATCTAACAATTTATTTCTCATCCGTCCTGCGGTTTTCCTTTCCCTTCCACAGCTTATTACCTGACAGTCTGATCAGCCAGCCAGCCGGCATCACACTGCTCATACCCATCTTCATAGGCTGCTTGCAGCTGTTCAGGAGTAGCTATGACAGCACTGTTCTGGATGCAGGCCTGCTTTGCCTTCTCGAAGTTCAAGGTATACCTTGTGGAGATTGCTCTGTAGTGGAATACGATGCCTGAAAAACACAAAGGCCATCAGATCTACACGTCTGCCAGAGAAGAATAAGCTCTTTTCCTTCCACATAAGCAAGGGAATTCCTAGCATTTCAACTAGGAACAATGAACTATTTATGGTGATTATCTTTATCTGAACATCTCAAGCCAAGGGCGATTTGGTGGGCTCCCTTCACAGCACACACTTGCCCTGTGGAACACAATGGTGGCCTAGGATAGAAACTGCTCTCCCGTGATGCTGGAACAAAATCATGGTGCATTAATATTTATTAGTTATTAATATCTAGTATTCGAATACTAGATAGTGCAAATAGGGGGAGGAAATGCATCATCCAGAACACAGACTATATCACTGTCAGAAGGCTCCAATACTTTCCTGATGTAGCAACGTGCAGAAACTGGCCAATGGGGTCAACAGGCAGGGACTGTGCTGTTGTGCAGGTTTTAAAGCTGCAATGCTCCAAGGTCCCGCTCATGACCAAGGCCTGCAGCATGTTAGCCACCATACAAACACCCAGGAGACAATAATGATATTTTGTACCAAGGCAAATCAAACCAAATAAAGGATAGCTATCTGTACACTCAGGTCTGGTATGAGCAGGCTTAAGTCAAGGTGAAAATTCACCAGGAGACAATGAAGGGGCCTCACACCCCCCCTCTAGGAGATATATCCTCCAGTGCACATGACCAGCAAAAAAGCCTCCTGGTTAAAGGTTGTAGTGAAAGCTGTCTCCCTTGCCTCTCCTTCAATACCTATACTGAAAGTAAAAACCTTGATAAAGATTGTAGGAAACATAACTGCTGTTATTTTATCCATCTACTACTAGGACAGGCCTTGCAAGACTATGGGGAAAACGGACCAGTACTCCAGCTGAGGGCATCCCATCTCCTAAAATGGTTGGAGAAACAAAAAGTTCTCATAATAGCCCTGTGCATGTTTCACCTCCTTGAGCAATAACATGGCCTATCCAGCAGCACCTCCTGCCAAGAGTGTGGCCTTGCAGACTCTGTAACTCAGCTTCTGCCCAACTGAGTCATTTTATTGCTTTGTTTAGTCTGGCCCCAGCCTGCTAAATCAAATGCCTGGCCCATGGCTTCTGCTCACCTAACTGTGGCCTTGTCTGTGAGCTGACTGAAAGGGTTTAGACCTATGGAGACAACAGCACCTTTCTTGTTCCCATAGTTCCTTACTTCTTTCTGCCCAATCCAGACAGTCTAATCCTAAAAGGAAACAGCAAAGGCAAGATCTCACCTTTCACTAGGACCTCTATTGTGTCTTGTCTGTCCTCAATCCCATACATCACTTCACAGCGATAAATCCCAGTGTGGTTGGATCTTAGTGCCTTGATTTCCAAGGTGGCATCTGTGGGGATGGCAGGGTAATTGGGCAAAGAGATCACCTCCCTGTACTCAGTGTTGAGTCGGACTTTCCCACCGGTAGCCACTAGCAAGACAACTTCTGTCCCATTTGAGAGTTTGCTCCATTTGATCCGTGGGGTCAGCAGAGCACTGGTGTCATCTTCCTCTGGGATGTTGAAGTAACAGGGGATGTTCAGGGAGCTTCCCAGGACAACACGCAGGGGAGACTGCTCAGGTATCTTCACTTCCAGGCCATCACTATTGTCTGCCAGTGCCCAAACAAAGCAATGGTTACATCAGTAACACACTTCATCCAAAATCTCCACTGCTTTCAATGTTCCAGTGCCTCTATCCAGTTTGAAAGCTTGCGCCTGCATTCAGATGTAGCCTTTTTTTATTTGGATAATTAGCATAAATGGAAGCTGCAACAGTGACCCTTGTACCATGGCTACCCTCCAGAGTTGGGAACAGTCCTAGACACAGACATGAAGGGAGTGAAGGGTTCTGCTGCAGTATAGCTACTACACAATATGATATGATATCACACCTGATAGTGTTTAAGAAAGGGGAAAGCTTCAGCTCCCTTAGCTTCCCTATAAATATACCCTTGTCTGGTGTCTCCCTTGCTCCCCGAGCACAAGAGCAGTGACAGATTATGGTGTAACAGCCATCCAAAGACAGAGCCCCTGTATATGTACAGAGCAAATCTTGGGTATGCTTATCTATGGTAGTCATTCACAGCCGACCAGAGTGCCAGCGCATTGCTCACTTCCAGTGTCTTGCTCCTAGAAGCACGTACCTGAGAGCTCCACAGAGACGGCTGCAGCGACGACTCGCAAACACACGAACACTAATAGTAAAGTGGTCATAGTTTACCTGCAAGAAACACAGAGAGAAAGGTTTTAAGACAGCTGTATGACCACAGCAGCATAGAATAGGGTGATGTGGATGCTGCTAAGGGAGCAGCTAACACATTTGCATAATGCTTTCAGTCACCCCTCAAGATTCCTGTACGTGACTGGCAGTGAAATTTGGGCCTTGGGGAAGCACATGGTCCTGAAGTGCATCTTGCTTCAGGAAATCAGTCCTTCAGACAAATAAATACAATGTTCTGTTATTCATAACAGACTTAAGTGTTATTATAGATGACTTACTACATTGCTTTCCTATTATCTCTCTTGTGATCCAATTTTCCCTGTGGAGCACAAAGACAAATTTGAAACAGTTCTTCACACTTGTTTGGTATTTACTGCAGGTGGGCCATCAGACCCAGCTAACCCTTCACCTCAGAACAGGAGCTGGCCATCACTGCATCCTCCATCCAAACCAGCCCTGCCTCCTAGGACAGATAACTAGATGCGTTTTTCATACCTTAAAATGCTCTGAAGGGAAATCTGCTCCTTTTATGCCAAAAGTTATAATGCTTTGTAGCACACTCTCTCACTGCCAGCATACATAGCCTTAACTGCAAACGGATGCTGTACCTCTGCAGGATACAACTCTGGACATGACATAACTGCATCCATTAAATATCCTGTTGGGATCCCTCAACTAGGCAGAGCAATCTGCTACTTGAGAAAACTCTAGGAAAAGAAAGCAGCATCTTCCTGACACTAAATGGCAGAAGCAATATAGGGACACCAAATAAATTAATCCTAACTGGATTATCATTCATAATCATTCTTATGCATAATATCATAGGATTTTAAATAGCCACAAATGTGCAGGTCAGTTTTAATATTTCAAATAAAAAAATGTGTCCTCCAACAATATAGCATCTTTCGGCACCACAGTTCAGCACTGATTCAGCATTGACTCATAAGGAAGGACCCCACCTAATGAATCACAAGTTTCCTTTGAGCTCACCTGTCCAAATATTGGCTGTTTGACTCCTGTGATCCAGAAAGATCCCAGCTGGCTGCAGCTGACAAGGAATATTCTCAGTATGCACCTATCAACCTAGCAGAAACATTCACTAAATATCCTCATTTGCACAGGCAAAATGAGGCCAAAAATAAACCTCATCCTGTGCAGCCCAGCATTAGCCTTTCAATTATGAAAAAAAGCAACCCCTGAATGCCAGAAGACAGTATGCACTCATTCATTTCAACTTAAACATCACAAAATCTTATCTTTGTGAATTCTTTTGTTACGACAGACAGCTATGCTGGCAGCAAATAAGACAGAGGGGGACTGGAATACACTGGCAGAGGAGGATGTAGGCTTGAGTTTGCACCTGTAGGGCTGAATGAGACAAAAACGGACATGTCTCAATTTCCGCTGGGCCTAGGAATAAAATAACAGGGAAGTGCCAGCTTTAGGGAGAAACTGTGCAGTTGTGTGCAAGCTTGGGTGTCTCTCTGGCATGGTATTGGCCATCACTATAGGAATATCATCCAACATGTTGCAATGTGGCAGAAGAGTCCAGTGTTTAGCATTAGGCACGTAGAAAATGGCAGGGAAACGTGCCCAAAGCATGGGCTGGAAAGAGCAATAAAGTACCTTCTGCTTATTAAGCAAGAAGAATTGGAAACACAATTTGCTACAGATAAACAGTCTGAAGTCAGCTTGGCCAAACAGCCATACCCAAGAGTCCTTAAAGAGTGAACTGAGCAAATTGGTGGCCTGCTGATGTTCATTTATATTCTGTGTTGGAGCACTGGGGCATGTCCTAAATATGGCAGTGCTGTGCCAAGAGTTCAAAAAGATATATAAAGATGAACCTCATAAATACAGCATGGTTTGCTTGACATCGGATCCAGGCAAAATAATGGAAAAATCTGACACATTTCAATTCATTAAGCACCAAAGAACAGGAATAATGTTAATCTTAGCCGAGGCACTAGTAGAGCAAACAGATGCTGCCAAAATTGATTGTATTTGTCTGTATGACAACAAATTTGTCTGATAAGGCTACCTATATGGTTGTGAGACAATGTAACTTGATTTTGATAAGTGTTTGACTTTCACAGGGTTCCAGACTACAAGGATAGGTAATGTCAACGATACATTAAACAGCTTAGCAGAAGGTAGGAGGTCTCTAAAGGGAGTCATCTGAGGATCTTGTCTTAAGGTGTCTCTAATGGACTTCTAGAAGGGTTTGTATTAGATCCAATATGTTTCTAAACATACTATATTTTAATAGTGTCAAATAAAAAATGATACACTTAGGAACAAGGGTTGCAAAACATGCTTGGAAGATGGGATGTTGTGTCCCAGAAAGCAGTGACTCAGGATGGCTAATGCCATCCTCTGATATCAAAATAAATAGGAATACCTCTTTATGTGTCAGCAGTAAGTGACTGGAACACTATGCACACTTCTGGGATGGCACAAGGACTTTGGAAAATATGGTACAGAATATAGCAAATCCACTAGCAAGGATTTGAGGGCTGGAGGAAATGTCTTATGGAAGGTGAGTAGGAGCCTGGACCTAGTTACTGTAGCAAAAATAAGACCAAAAAGCAAGTTGGCTATAGTATATAAATATAATTTTAAGCAGAAACTGCTAATCTAACAAAAAGGCATAATGAGAACTAATACCTAGGAATCACACACCAAACAAACTCAAATGGGGAAAAAGTCCATGTTTTAAACAGGGGGTGATAGATCATTGGAACAGTTATCAAGGGAGGCAATGAAGTTTCCCTCCCTTTGTAGGTGGAGACAGCTGGGGAGCAAGACTGGAGTGCTTCTTTAGAAGATATGGACAAGGCAAACATAAGTTATTGGACTCAATACAGAGGTAAATAGGTGAAGTTTAAGGGCCCTGGACACACAGGTCCCTTCTGACATTAAAATCTATGAATATGAACGTATAAAGGTTTTGATCTCTGCTCCTGTATTATCCATCTTGCCCGGCTCCAGGCAATACAAAGAATCATGTTTATGAATAATTACTTCATGTATTTTTAACTGTCTTGTAGGATAACAGGCAAAAACACATCCTGTAAAATTAACATCCTTCCCTGCTCAATCTAAGCCAGCCATCCCTGAGGTCTGCATATGATAGGCAGCCTCTGGCATTGTGTTAGACAGCAGAAAGTAGATCCAGGAGTAAGCTAAATAGCAGAGGACAGAGATAAGAGATTAATCTGTACCTTGAGGAACATCTCCAGGTTATACACCAATCACTGCTAATACACGAGGAACTGCAAAGCCCTTGAAGCAGACACAGCTTCTTCATTTTGGCACAAACTTTAAGCTCTGGGAGAAAACTCAAGGCAAATCCCTGAACCATGTTCTTAGAGGAATGTATCCTAAAATGACATACAATTGTGGGACTGTTCATCAAGAACCCTCCTCAAATATGTGACTGCTTCCACTATGGACCAACCTGACTGTGTCCAAGAACTATCTCCCTGAAATGAATTGAGGTTTTGGGGTAGGCTCAGATTACTTCTACCTGCATCATTAAAAATGTGCCACACCAGTGAATACCCTCTATTCTTAATCTTCTGGATAAAAAGAGAAATGGGAGGTCAAAGATAAAATCTTGGAAATTGATTTCCCATGTCTTCTCCAGGCTGCTATGGGGTAAGCCCTCCACAGCAGAAGGAACATTGGTGGGATCATAGTAGAGAAAATTCTCCTCATGGTCGTTATACCTATCCTAACATCAAATAAAAGCTATCACTTCTCCAGGCTCTTTAAGGCAGGTACCCATCAGCAGGCTCAGCATTTTGCCAGAATCAATTTAAGCTGAACAGCCCCAAACATGATGTGATAAACTCAGCCAAGAGAGGTGAGGCAGCCTTCAGATCTAGACTGCCTACAGAAGAATAGAAATATCTTAGAGCATGGAAATAGAGACATTTAAATACAACAGCAGCTGGCTGAAAAAATTTTCAGGGCCCATGCCTACAATAAGCTAGAACTGTTCTGAGTCCTACACAGTTGCCTTTTCCATTTCTGCATGCTTTGGCAAAGAGTAGGAGTAGAGCAGATTCATCGTGCACCAGTTAGACATCACAGAACAAAATGGACAAAATTTACTTTGTCCTGAAAGCTAAGACAAGTGCATGTAGTCCTGGTCATATTTAAGCTTTATGCTGATCTTCCACAAGCAAAAATATCCTCATATGCCAACAGCTGGGACCAGCAGTATCTTCATAGCTTGGCTTAGTTATAAGGAAAAAGAACCCTTCTCTTCTCCCACAGAAGCCCAGGAGCAGTAACTTTTCCTTCCTAGCAATAGTTAAACAAATCTCAGTAACAACATTTTGGGTGTGTTCTGCCAAAGTCTTGACTCTCTTCCAGTAAGAAACCCAACTTACTCCTCAGGGTGCCATTTGCAATTCTGATCTCTACTGTTCACTCCCCTAACTGCAACCAAAGAGATCTGAGTCTGTATGCAGTTCCAATTGAGATTCACTTGCTGAAAATGTCTTTGACCAGTGTCCTACTGTTATCACAATCATTCCATGCTGTAACACCTCAGAGTTCTGTGCTGTCTCTAGTGGGATGTCTGAGTGCACGACAATGAGCAAAGATCTGCTTTAAGGAGCACTTCTGGAAGAAAGTAAATGAAGACAGGGATCTGTCTAACTAAATGCAGACATTGACAGCATGGAGGGTGGAGACCTATTCTGTCTAGTCGATGGAATAGGGAAAACAATTCCTCTCATTCTAAAGCAACACCTAAAATAGGCTATGCAGGACGTACCTTAAAACTGATGACTCAGCCCTCCACTATCAGAGAAGGATAATTAGCTTGAACGTGAACATTCACCCTACAGAAGAGAACATCCTATGCACAAGGGGCTATGAGCACACTATGCTCACTGCAGGGTCTGTGCTACAGAGGCAGCTGCCAGCCCTGCAACGACTTTCTTACAGAACTTTATTTGCACTTTTGGGGAGAACAGTTGGAATGAGCAGCTTTTGTGGAGAGCAAAGAGGAGGAGGCAGAAGTTATACGAGGTCACGAGTATCCCTGTGTGTTGGAATAACTGTCCTTGTGCAAGCTACCAAGCAGTCTGGAAAAACAAGAATCTGACCAAACTGCCACAAGAATCCCAGTCATCCTACCTTCTCTAACCAGTGAGACACAGAAACAAGGCCTTCTCCAATTCAGCTTGGGGCAGGAAGAATTCAGGAAAAGCTCTTACCTTTCCAAGAAAGGCAGCATCAGGGAATGCTAGTAGGCTTAGGAGCTCTCCACCCCAGACAACAACTGCCCCTTTCATTTAAACTTACTGCCGCTATTTTATGCCTAAGGCCATGCTTCTGTATCAGGTTGTGTACAGACCATCCTATATTGGCTGCATATAAACATGTTTATTTGAGAATCTAAGTGGGCATGGAGGGAAGCCTGTATATATATATATGCAGACAGGTTTAACCCCTTGTTCTTCAGAACCTGCCGCCAGATTTTCTAAGGACTGAAGAATCTGGAGAGAACAAGAAAAAGAAGAGTCATGACAGTGAAAGTCCAACAAAGTGCCTACACAGTAAGACTGTACAGTGGAAAACAGCCAGATGGCCCATTTGCAGCATATTCTAATTTGTTTGCTTTCTGGAAAGCATATTCTGTTCTAGTTTATTTTTAATTGTGTCCCATCCACAGTTTCTCCTGTGGCCTTTGCTCATTCCATACCACATTAATCACCCTTGTAGCAATTAAATTTATTTTCTTCATCCTTAATCCTGTTATCTTTTTTGGAAGGGGGGGGGGCGAGAAGGTCATTTTAAGCTTCCTTGGTTTTAAGTTTTGAAAGACTTATAATATCCTTACATATTTTTTCTGGCAGCTAGTGAAATGCCACTCGTTAACTAAAAGATATGCATGGGCATAAAGGTGTTTCCAAAGACAATATTTCTGTTAACATTCTGGATATAAAGAGGCCCCTGAACAAGAGCCAAATTCAGCTCTACTCTTTTAGCCCTGGATTCTCTTTCTTCAACTGGTTTTCCAGCCTCTGTTCATTCTCCATCAGGGAGCAGACCTCAGTTTCTATAGGACACAGCGACACCTCCATCCCACCTTATTTCGATATTAGCATTTTTAGGCACCAGCCTTTTGGCCAAGTGTTTGGAGAAGGTTTGAGGAGACAATTGTACAGGCACAGAGATATCAGGCAGGTTCTTGTGTCTGTTTAGATAGCATGTCCCAAGTTCCTCCAGCTTCTGAGTAAAAGTCTGGCTTCTCCTCTCCCCAGTGGAAATGCAGCCCTTTCCTCTATGATCTCTGTGAACAAACACCTTATTGTCCTTCTGCGTATTCCCAGCCTCTGTGCATGACTGAGAGCTGTGCTGTTAAAAACTCAGTCTGGTCCAGGAAATGGGAGGGAGAGAACGGTGGTGGTGGTGATGGGGGGCGGAAGGGGGGGCTGGGCAAAACCAGTTTTATTTCCTTCTTTTTTTTTTCTTAAAAAAGACAAACTTTGACATTTAAATATGGTAATAAATGCACTTCTGTGATTTTTCATGTTTTTTCAGCTGTAAAGAAAATAGGAGAAATATTCCATTCTGTCTGGCTTCCAAACCATTCTGAGAGTAAGGTCTTTATGCAGAGAGAAGCTTGGATGCTGCTTCTGCCTGCACTGATCCTGAGACCATCCCTGGAACAATCAAGTCCTGTTTCCCTCCCAGTAAGAAAGCTATATGGCAGTAGTTGCTCTGATATTGTGTCACTGAAGGATGTAGTCCTCCCAACACTGACAGTCATGCTGCATCAGCCACTTGGATTGCTACAGGAAACAGAAACCTGAAGGCACAGAGACATTCTTAGTGTGTAAGGCACAAGATAAAGCAGTTGTTTAAGACTAGAAAAACTGTTAAGCTTCTTCCCAAGCCTCAGCTGGCTCCTGTCCTTACACACCCCTTGCTACTGCAGGCATAAACACAGACAATGCTCTGATAATACACAGTGATGCTTTGTATCAACGCATCCCTCAGCAGTAGTGGGTGATCCAGACCTCCTCTCTTCCCCATCCACAAATCAAAGGCAACCCGAGGCATAATTCGGGTTCTGTGCTATTTCAATTTGCAGGGTCTTTATAGTCTTTCTTTCAAAAAAAGAAAAAAAAATAGTCCCAGCCAATTATAATTTGACTATTTCATTATATTACTATAAAGGAACACTTATGCTTACACAGGAAGAGCCAAAATACCCAAGCATATATGGACATATATTCAGTGAGCAAGATGCCAAAGGAAATCTTAGTAAAAGCTAAACAGCTAGTGGCATGCTAAGTTCATTTAGTGATCCAATCAGTGACAATTTAGTGATCGGATGCAGTCTGGAGCAACTGTTTTACCTGACACCAAAAGCCTTATAAGCATTTAGCTCTTTCTGGTATCTACTATAGAATAACTCATTCTACTTTGACTTATATTGGTTTTATATTACACATCCATTAGCTTCTGCAGCACTTCTTGAGTTAGAGAACAGATGAAGGCTAAACATGCAGACCTTCTGCTTAAGAACACCAAAATCCCATACCACTTGTCACCCAAAAAAATAGTTTTCACACAAGAAAACCACTGTCTGTCATCTGTAACACACACCACTAGGTATGTGAAGGGAAGTTTCTGCCCTTCAAGGACAGAGAAATCGAAAAATGTCTTTTAGGATGAGTAGATGACAGCTGAAGTCCTTTACACAAGGTACCAGATCAGCACTAAGGCCTGAGTGCATGCTCAATATAGAGAGCATCAGGCATACTCAAATCACCCTTATAGCCTCTAAATTCAAAGGAATAATGAACCCTTCAGACTAGCTGAAGCTCCAGAAGCCTCTCTAGTCAGAGGGGAGCAAAAGAAACTTTAAAGGGCAATTCATCTCCTTATAAAATAAATTTCTCAGTCAAGAACCTTCAAAGAGGGGTTCAGCCAGCATTCCTCTGTCAGCTAATAAGGGAGCCTGGAAAAATGCTGCAACCAGACATCTAACTTTCAGAGATGGAAGAGTGATTTTGCATTTCATAAAGCCTCCTTGCACCCTATTTTAAGCACAGCGGGATGTAGCCCTTGGCTTGCAAGGAAGAATTTAATCTACAAAGATGAAATGAAACTTGGAAATCTCTTTTCTCCTCAGTAAGCTTTCTCAGAGCAACAATCATTCAGCACCCACTACTGCCCCTTGGGTTAGCACGATCTGGGACCTGCCCCCTGAGGGCAGCAGGGAACTCTCTGGAGCAACAAGTTGTTAGAGACTCCTCCTTGCTTCTTGCATAGCAGAAGCATAAGGAGGGAGGGATGCATTTGGCCAGCATATAGTGGAACAAAGCTCTCCAGCATCCATTTTTCATTCACTTAGAGCCCATTCAGTTGCTCTGAAGTTCAGAGCTTGAGTCCAGAACGGTAATTCACTCCTGGACATATGCAAGGCTCTGCTGTAAGAGCACATCTGTACTTTCTGACCTCTGCAGCACCAGCTTGGTCATGCTACATTCCCTGGTCCCAACACCTCCCAAGAGCATTTAGAAAACAGACTCTCAGCTATCCCAAAATCAGTTTAAATGCACTGTCAATTATGCATGTTTTATCAGCTGAAGGTCCACCTCCAGGGAGCTGCAACAAGGTTTCTTGAGCTGTCCTACTAAAGAGCTGTTCATTTTCCCTTGTTATATGACAATCATTTGACAAGCCTGGATATGTAAATTAATGAGGTTACAGCCTTCAGATGGCTTCACCAGCAAAAACTCAATATATAAACCCTGCATACTCATCTAACATGCTGCATTCAGTGTTAGATGCTTCTTTGGTAGCAAGGGGCAGATAAGCAATAATATCCTAGAGGAAGGAAATAATCTACACTTGCTTTTCTGGAGCTGCTGCCAGCCTTGAGAAATATTCCTGTACATACAGAAGAAAAAAAAACAAAAAAGAAAAAAAAAACCACACATCAAAACACAAAAGAACACACTTTTATGGTTTAAAGCAAGGCCCTTATGCCTTGCTTTAAACAATACAGAAGGCTCTCCAGAAGGAATTGGTTCTTCAGACTATTTGGATGGCTGATACTGCATTTAGGTAGGGCAGAAGGTTTTCCAAAGTACCTAACACCTGTAAGGCCTGGTGTTGCCTCAAGGCAAGTGTGTAATCCTGAGAGGATTCCTTCCGCAGCTTGCCATTAAGAGACTGAGCATCCTCCTTAGTCCCTGCCTGGAGCTGAATGAACCTCTTGCTGAACAGCAAAAACTCTGGCTTGCAGCCTTTAATTTCAGTAAAGGGCCATGTTTCAATACAGAATCCAGAGGCTCAGAGATCTAAGTCTCTGGCTCTTTACTAATTTTGCTAGTTACTCCCAAATCTAATACCTATTCCCATGCAGCTACCCAAAACCGTTTTGGATGTGACACATAATGCCACTAAGAAATGGGATGGAAAAGTTCACCTAATAAGGCAGCGTACAGGACTGGAAGGGAGGTCCTGAAGCAGATGTCTTCCACATCAGCTGCCAGCTTCACAATGGACCAAATTTTTACCTCTTGCTATATATTATTGTTTGATCATAGCCTTGGTTTGCATTTTTGTTTCTCCATGTCAATACGTACATGATAAAATACAAAGCCTGCAGCTAGCTCCTGCTAAGCATATACTCTGCTGTGTGCTGTGTGTGCCATTCTGCACAATGATCTTTGAGGCCATCTGTATTTTGGAAACATACAGCTGGTGACACCAAACACACTCACACAGTCACACCTTAGAAAAAAAAGGAGATGGATGAGCAATTGCATCCTGTCTGGCCTTGGCATTACCAAGTATCATATGCTCCTGGTGCTTCACAGCAGAAAAAGCAATCTTCCTTCTGACATTAAGGAAGAGCTTCTAGCTTCATTATAGGCTCAGTATCTACCTCTTCTTACTCACCATTTTCTTCTTTCCAGAGTTGGCACCTACAAGTTCTCCGCATTAATTCCAGACATTGTGTAAACACTCTGCTTTGATTTACTTAAATGAGTTTTTCAGCCCCAGCTTTCATTTCAAATAGATTTCTTGCTCATAAATTCAAGACATGCACAATATAGTTTTCCTTGTAAGGTAGAATCTCCACCTAATCTTCCCTTTGAGGTCACCTAGAAGAAAAAAGGGCAAATAGTATGGGAGAAGGCCTGAGCCTTTCTGGCTACTGGCTGGAAAGGGGGAAGACAGTCTGTTGCATGATGCTTATTAGGGAGTGCCAGGGGTCTAAGCAAGTGTTACTGTTTGCCATAAATATTTTGTAAGATTCGAAATCTAGGTGAAAGCATATCAATCTCTTGGTCTAAAGTTATTTTTAAAAACACAGAAGGATTTTTTCCTATTGAGCAGATCACTAGTGTTTTTAGTGGAGCAGCAATGGATTGTTTTCTCCTGTTTCCAAATGCTCAAGCTCTTTGATCCTTGGAAAGGCATATGTATATCACTCACATGAACTTTCTGTGAAGGTAGCTGATCCTTCCACAAGGTAGGGAGAACCTCCTAAGAGAAAGAGAGACCTTCCTGTCTTATGAGTAAGCCACTAAGCAACAGATTATATCAAATACTTCAGATGTTTTCCTGCAGTAATGGGAACCCCAACTATAGTGCAAGTGTTGATTTTGCTGCTTGCTGGAAAGGACCTGCATCTGAGGATCTTTAGCAAAACATTGGAGTAGGTTTTCCTCAGTGTTGTCTGCCTGTTTAGTATTTGCAAGACAAGCCTTAGTTCTGGAGACATTCAGCTAGTTTTGTCTTCCAGCTGATGGAGACAGCAGATAGTATCAACTAAGACCACAGACAACTTTCAAACTATGAGGCTTTTGCTGCCCTGGCTGTGTTGGGGAGGTCTCTCCTACTCCTCAGATTCCTCTGCCAGCAAGATACTGACAGCTAGCCTGAGCATAAAACAGCTGTGCCAGCTTGCCCTGATCTAGGGGACTGGATGGTACAGTAAGGATTAAAGAGCTGCTTTTCACTCCTGTCTCTGGTTCTAGAAAGGCTTGAGCAAAGGCCAAGTACATGACAACAGGATGTTTCACCATCTTCTTTTATTTCCTCCCAGACCAGCTTCCCCAGTTCAATTTTATCTCCCTCTTGATGGTTTTAGCTGTGGTAGAAGATGACAAGATCCATAGACAACGTGTCCCCCTTGGCCTCCCCTCCAGGACTGAGCCATGCAGGAGGTATGCAGTGAGAAGGGGCAGTATCCAGGGCTACTGCCTCACTGTATAAACCCTTTGCTCTGCAGATGGATGGATGGTCCCCAGGGACCCTTGCTTGCAGTACTAAATTTCCCCTAGAGAATCAGAAGTGTTCAGTGCTTCTGGTAACCCCCAGTTCCCAACCACTCACACATCTCTGTGCGAGAAGTTGTCAGCTTTCGCATGTCAGATCTCTCATTCCCACAGCACAGCAGCCAGCTCAGAGGTCTTTCATATGAGTCACATCACCAAATCAAAATACCTGCAAACTTACATTGCTCACCCCTTCCAGGAAGCCTAAGAATATTCTAGTGTGTTGATGATTTAAGGCCCTGTTAAGAATCTCACTGGTTTCTCTCTTTCAGTTTTTTTCCTTAACATTCATGCTGAATAACTCTCCAGTCAATGCCATTTCAGGGCACCTCGTTGCCCTGCATCCTTGTACAATTCCTTCCTTTTCTGTGTGCTCAAACCTTTCACATGCCAAGAGGCTGCTTTGGCATACTATGATCTCTTCCCTGTTAGCCAAGACATACAGTGCATATTTAACTCAATTTAATGGCCTAGTCAATAAGTTTTTTTTTTTTTTTTTTTTTAAAAAAAAGGAAAAAAAAAATATTGCTCCATTCCTTCTGGCGGACAGAGGTACCTCCAAGTGAATTCATCTGCCTGGTTCTGCACCAGCCTTTCCAAGGGCATTTTGCTCTATTAGGAACATTAATGGATGCTCAGCTGTCCTTGCTAGGAGCAGTCCAGTTGGACAGAGACATTGAAAATTGAATAGGAGCAATGGATCAAGTCACTTTATCTGAACAGTAATTCCCATCTTTGGTTCAGACTGTTTTCTCTTTGGGCAGAAATCAACTGGGACTACAGACAGAAAATAAATCTTCCTCTTATTTTTTTCCTACTACAGTGATGCTTTTGAACCAAGCCAAATTGTACAATGGGAAACACTACAAGACAAGTAAGAAGATAACAAAATAGTTTACAGCTAAACAAGGTTCTGTTGGGTTGGTTACAGAGTAGACCATCTATCAGATACCTCAAAAGCTTTAAATCCCACTTTACAGGACTGGCTAGAAGTTGCAAAGCAAAGGAGCAAAGGGGAAGAAAAGATGCTTTAAGAATTGTCCTTTTATAGCTGGTGGCTCCTTCATGAACATGTAAGTGAGGCTCTGGGTAACACATTCACCTACCCAGTAGAAAAGATAACAGGATCCCTCAGTATGAAGGAGGGAATAACTGGCAGAGGCGTTGCAGTTCCCTGGCTAATTAGAGAATTCTGTTTTGGTCCAATCCAAACTTTCTCCAAGAAAATCCTCCAAACAAACACTTTCTGAAATGAGCAACAAATAGAGGAATAGCTTTTAATCTAACGAAACCTATTTTAAACTTCCAAGGTGAACCACAGCCTTTTGCTTTTTTCCAAAGGAGATTTCAGCATTTTTCATAAAACCCTGTTCCCACTGAATCCCTTCATAGCCTCCAAGACATGGTAAAACTAGCCTGCAGAGCAGAAGCAGTGAACTTAGATAGCAGCATGAAGGGTTTTTGAAAATGATCAAACAGTTTGGCTATTTGGCCAAGTCTGCTTGCCTAATTTGATTTGAATGTACATAATGTATATGCAGAGCTCTATGTCTATATAATGACTTTAATAAAGTACATAATTATATAATATATAAGAAATCATGATAATATGACATTGAAAGAGAGCAAGGCACTCACAGAAATTAGTTTCAATCTAGGGGCAAAGGATGCATATTATAATCATTTTATTATCGCTCAGATCTCAGGGCTCCACTGTATTACCCACCACAGACAGACATAGTTCCTGCCTTGAAGATCTCTCAATCGCATAAAGTATGCTGCTGACCAAGCCAAGACAGCACAAATGTGAATTTGTGGAGGCCATGGGAATCCTGAATAAAAGCAAAGCTCTTACATGAAATAGAAAATCTGTGAGGTGCAAACTGCTAAGGGAAAGAAATTTAGCCTTAACATAAGCCACAGACATTTGGAGAACCAGTGACATTGAGTCCAGATCTACAGTTTAATAAGCAAAGTCTGTATGTCATACCTTCAAAAAGAGAAAGTGAAGTATGAAGGAAACCAAAACAGCAATTAAATAGGAATACAAAGTTCTCTGAGGGGTAAATAAATTCCTATGCATGAGATGTGGTTTAGAGAGAGCGCCAAAACCTAGCCCCATATTTGGTGAAACATTCTGTAAGGGCAACAGAAAATGTTATTTTTCCAGAGGTATGTGGAACAGTTTAAAACCAACAGTACCCACATTTTAGGGGGACAGAAAGGCACCAACACAGATCTCCTTGTAGGCAAAATAACTGCCTAGCAAAGTGTTTCAAACCAGAAATATGCTTAGCTGTTAATGGAAGAGATATGGGCTTTAAACTGGATGCAGAGGCATGCTACACTGATATTTAAAAATCAAGTGGAACACTATAGCAAGAGAAGCTGTAGAGAAATCTAAAACAAAGTTTTATACAGGATCTAAAAAAACTCATTTCAAATGCTAGGTTAGTCTGTTTTTAAATAGTTATCTTATAATTCTCCCAGTGAGACAAGGAAGTAAATTATCTTGTGGTCAGATCCAGTTTCCACTGGAGTAAGTAGAAACAGTGGCATTTATCTCTGAGGTTAGTAAGGTTAAGCCCAAGTTCTGATATTAAAACCCAGTCTAGACATGTAACTGCTAACAAGTCCAAAATAGAGAGCATGGAGAGCTCTCAAAAGAGTCTAAATCTCACAAGCCTGTACTTTCAGGTAGAACAATTAATTCCCTAAGGCAATATAGCAAGGAAAACTGTTTGGCTTTCACACGTAATAGAAGAACTGGCTTTAGTAACATATAGCATTTAGGAATCAAACAGAACAATCTACAGACCGTGGTAATCCCACAGCTGTGACTGAAAAGCCACCACACTATCAATACACACTGATCCCCAGGATTTAATTAAGCTCCAGAATGGGAGCCATGTCCAGTAAAGCTAACTAGTAGTTACGTGTTCAAAACAATAGTCTGACAGTTAGGATGAGCATTCTGGCAAATATGTTTAGATGTGTCTAATTTTAAGCTAATGATATTTAATGCTCAAATACAGGAAAGGTGAGAAGCTACAGACATTAGCTCTGGCCCTCAGCAGGCAGGCCACACAGACCCCCGGCCTATCCAGCCAATGCCTGGCACGTAAGGTCCCCTGGGCTGTTACAGTACGGAGGATGTTCAAGAGCTACCTTGGGCTTCCTCTTCCCTTGGGCAAAGAGTCCTGTGCTGCCTCCCTGAAATCTCATTCCTACCATGCTGAGTACGGATGGAAGGCAAAGACATTGTAAAAGAGAATGTAAAACTTCAGCAGGTATTTTGGAGAGAGAAAGACACTGTTAGTTGTTAACAAAACTAACAGATGGCTTCTAAACTGAGCTTTAAAAGATGGCAATTACAAATTCTGACAGAATAGCAGCAGCAGGTAGAAGTCTTGCACTGCACTGTCAAATGGATGCCTCAAGACTTCCAAGGATTAAAATGATTTAGTAAGAATCTGATAACCTGATAAACTGTCTGAGGGATTTCAGAATTTAGAGATGCAAACATATGAGTTAGGCACTTAATGAAATTTGCAGAAGTGCTTCTCTATCTTTGGACACTGCTTTTATAAAAAAGTGGCCTTGAATCCCTAAAGCAACTGCTGGAAAAGGACAATTTTATAAGGGAAATAAATCCAATCAGCTATTTGAGTGACTAATGACACTAATGCCCAGATTCAGAATATTATTGTTTAATCACACTAATTTCACAGATAAAAAGGCATCTCTGAAGGATGAGGCATTGCATAGATACAGAGAAGTAGTCAACTGCATTTGCAGAATAGAGAGCAATAGAGCTGGAAAAAGGAAGAAGTTAGTAATGAACTGTGCCAGAATTGAAGAGAAGGTGCCAGGCAGCACACTTCCATTTCTTAAATTTCACCAATATAGATAATGAAAGCATAAGTAAAGCTTCAATGCTATGCTGAGACTGCAGTACGAGAAAGATGTTTGCGTTTTTAAGTGCAAGCAATCCCCAGTCTTTTGTCTTTGCTATGAGACTGATTTAGAGGCTGCCAAAGCACCATCTCTCAGGCAGCTTGTGAACAGGTGAACTGCTGCAGAGCCTAAGAGGGAGCAGAGGGCTGTTATCACCTATGAAAGAAAGGGCTGAGCATAATATTCACCAGGCACATGGGCTTGCATCAGTTTGATGTGCTCATTCAAAGGCAGTAGGAAGCCAGTTTTGAGTGAACCAACAATTGCAATTTTACAGAAGTGGCCAGAAGAGCAGAAGGGAGATATGAGTTGAAGAAAAGCTGGAAAAGGGGCTTGTTACTCAGAGCATCTGTGTTTTCCAGTGGCCCAGTTGTTCTCAGAGATATCATCTCCACCTACAAATCTTACCTTGCTGAAAGGAGAACACCTGGTGGAGTTGGCAGAAGGAAGGACAAAAGAGAAGATCTTTGAAAGGGAGGAAAAAAAATATAGATGGCTTCTCTACTAGAGAGCAGAGATGAAGACTGAGGAGTACTAGCTCTAATTTCTTTAACAGGAACATGGCTAGGTGCTGTAAACAAGATTGAGCTGGCTGCCGCCTGGCTAAGCACACCTGCCATGGCAGCACTAACTCCTTGAAAAGCTTATCTTGCATTTCAGGCAGGTTTTGTAACCTACACTGAAGCTGGTGTATCTTAAGAGTGGTTATGCTAGCGTAGGCTAGCTAGTTTTAAAGCTACTTTGGGTGTGTTAGTGAGAGGCAGAAGTACAGCGCTGGAGATGCAGCCTAGTAGACAAACTGAAGTGAAAATTGTCTCCTGGACTCTGGGCTCCTCACACTTATAACCCACACGACTACCTGCCTACAAAAACAGAGCAGCCCAAAACACTGTTGACATACTTCAGAAAGGTGTAAAGAAATGTATTGAAGCTTATTGATATATTAATATGTGAGAAGTCATACAGATGAAGTGGGTACAACACTACACATATCTTCAGTCTCAGAGACCTGCCAGGAACAACACAGGAGTTTCAAAACACCAAAATTCAGACACAGCTGAATGGTAAAAGATCCTTCCACCCCCTACCAAACCTGATTCCTAGAACACTCAACATTAAAGGATACTTTGAATCATTTCACCCTGCCATATAAGAGCCACAGAAACTATACCGTTGAGATTGCAAGGCAGTATCTGTTTAGCTTTTTTTTTTTTTTTAGGAGGCAAACTACAGTGAATCTAGGATCTATGAAGACACAGAGACTCTGCCCTAACTCAAGCAAAGGGCCTTGTGATCTTGAAGGGGTCAAGATCCCTATCTGATACATGCTCTGGTAGAGGCAGGATGCCACACTGCTGGCTTCTCACAGTATTTAAGGTTCTCCTAGACAGAAAAGACTATGTGTATTCACTTGTTCAGATACATGGGGTCATTACCTAAATAGCCAACATAATTCCCAAGAAAGGTAGATAGAGATGACCCAAAGCAAAAAGGGCCACTTTAACTTGCATGGTCCTCACCTGTACCCCCTACATATCTGCCAGACAACTAGATTGGGAAATGAGAAGTCTGACAGAAAATATTTCTTTTTGAGAACGTGGCAATGCACTTCTCTACATCCTCTGTCTCATGCCTCTCCTCAAGGACTGTGACAGCTCTAGGGCAGAGCCAGACTACCCCATAGATTAGCCAGCCAAGGAAAAGGGTGGCCCCCTTTCCTTGCTGACAGGTAGCAATACTTGAAGGATAGCTCCAGCCCTGCAGCTGCTGTTGCCGAAGACCCGGTGCTTTGAGAGAAGGCACAAGTAACAGTGACGAAGGGCACCCAGGCTGAGCTGGGAGCCCAGCATCCTCCCCTGCACACCCTGCTGCATCATCTAATGCTGGTGTTATAGGTGGTATTAGCAGACTAAGAACCCTACAGTTTGAGGGTACTGCTTATGTATCAATTACTACAAGGCAGCAGGGTATTATTTATACAATAAGTGCTATATAAAACAAGCAGGGTAATACTTAGAGGGCAAGTACTACAGAGAGAAAGATTGCAATTTGCTTTACAGCAGCAAGATATTCTATATGCTCCAAAGCATCACACAGGATTAGGGCAACACTTACAAGCCAAGTACTATATGACTAGAGGGTATTATTTAAACCCCAGATACAGTGGTAGGGAAAAAGTATTATTTGCTAACCAAACTCAATGCAACAGCAGCAATAGCAGTAACTGCACAATATAATTTACAGCAGAGGAAAAGACATCTTTTGCAGATCAGTTATTACAGAACAAGAGGGTATTCTTTATGGTACAGCACTGAGGTACTACTTTGAAGCTAAGCACTATAGAGGTACAGAGTATTATTTATACATCAAACACCATAGAAACTATTTTCTATGTAATAACAGTAGTTAATCATTTATATGAAAATCACCCTGCAATTTCCAATATTGGAACTACGTGATTATTTCAACCTTGAAACTGTGGCACAGATGATGTAATGTTAATTACACTTAGATCTACTGTTGCTGTACCAGAGTAATCCTCTGAACCCAACAGGTTTCTGCCAGCAAAACTACCGAATAAACCCCTGCTCTGTGCAAGGGCCTGCAGTGACAGGATTTCCAGGGCTGTGGCAGGGTATTTACCTCTGAACCTGTGCAAGATCCCAGCAGGAATAACAGGTTTTGATGTGGATTACAGCTTATTCAATTTTCTGCACAGAGGTTCCTGTCCTGAAGGGAGTGAGAGTGACGAATGAGGGTTCCAGCTGGAAGGGATCAGCACCACATTTTCACCTGTTTATCAGCTGCTGGCCTCCACATCTTCCCCTTCCCCCCCATTCTGTGATCTAACCTCAGTCAGGAGTTTCTCCTTGGTTATTTCTTGTTTCCCCTAAGGATTGTTTTGACTGTCTGATTACACCTATCATGCCAGAGATTTCTTTTTGCCCTTCCATGGTTTTCTACACTGCTGCTAAAGTCCAAGTCTTCTGACCAGTACTAACCAAGGGTACTTCAGGAGCCAAAGACACATGGAAATTGCCAGACCAGATGAAACTAATGGTCCATCCAGGCCAGATCAAACCAATGGTGTGTCCAGGCCAATATCCTGTCTTGGATAAGGTCTATATCACCAGCTTCAGAGTAAAGTTCTCATCATCAAAAAATATGGAATAAGTTGCTGAGCAGGAAGTTTCTTTTTAACACTAGGCATTTAGTGGTTAGCTTATGCCTTGAAGCACAAGTATTTACATTCCATGTTCTCCCACTAATGTAAGCTAGGTTTATTGGGCATGGCTTAATAGACAGTTTTACTCCTCTCAGGCCTAACTTATGAGCATTTCTTTCCCTACTCTGCCAGAAAGAATTTCCTGTCCTGATCACTTTGTGCAATACAGTGTGGCTCCTCTCACACGTGCCCTTTTTCTTGTGTTTCCTGAGGCAGCCTCTGTTAAACCAAATGCCTTTCCCCAGGATCTGTGTTATCCATTGCCAGACATAGAAGACTGCTACATTCAGCTCCTTCCAACATCTATGTAGCACCAAAGGCCTTAAGAATATCTCTAACTCATGTAATACATTAGTAACACAATAGGAAACAGGACTATTCCCTTGTTCAAAATTCACATAGTGACTCATTAACTGCAATAGCAAGTACAGCTCCCAGAGAGCATGGAGGTTCCCAGAGGAGATCCCATCACCAAAATCCTTCACAGCAACCATACTTCTTGTCCAGCGTAAACTTCAATATCCTCAGGGCACAATGACATATCTTATGATCAAGGCGTGAGCTGAGCAGCGAGGTGGCACTCATCATCTGAATTAGTTTCAAGTCTCTCCAAAAGGCCCTCCTACTACAAAAGGCCCAGCTATTCTCTGACTTGCACCAGAGTGGAAAAAGGCACAGACTGGCACACCTTGGTTAGCACAAAGAACTACTACAAAGGAAAAGCCCAGAGAATTGCTCATCAGAGGCCTCCTCTTCCCCTTCTTTCATCCTCTTCTCAGTAGAGCCATTTCTGAGGCCTCTGCTCAGTCCTCTCCTTCAGCTCCCAAGCTAGTTCTCCTCTTCAGTGAGTTCCAGGGAAAAGCAGAGCCACAGAAACCCCCAAAGACACCTCACAGGCCACTTCAGTGAGACTTACAGAGCAGAAAATGAAACCCAGAAGCTTCTGAACCTCACTCCACAACCACCTTAGTCTCACCTCACACACATTCTCTCTCTTATACCAATCTCGTCAAGGGGGTAGTAACACAGCTGTAGCTGCCCCATCAACAACTAAAGCCATCTGGAGTTTAGATCATTAAAGCTGATTGCTACATGGTGGTTGGGCTTATAAAGCAGGGGAAGGAAATCTAAGCAAGGTAGTCCCTATGGCTGCTACTTAACACCTCCAGGTTTTTCAATAGTCAGAGCACCTTGAGCCTTTTGGGATGATACTGGTATCTCCTGCTATTCTCCTACTCTACCTCTCTCTGTTCTTTACTGAGCAACCTTTGGGGAGGCAGAATGTCATGCAGGGAAGAAATGGAAACTTTTATTAAAGAATGAGAGCCCAACAAAAAGCACACAAAGGAAAAATCCCAGTGTGAAGTGTCTCTTAAAAAGCTGCATGGTGAACATTACGAACCCCCCCGTCTATTCATGAGGCCAACAAAAAGCTTCTTTAGATTTATACTGTAAGGCCATTGAGAGCAGAGGAGAGGCAGCCACTCACACACCCTGCCTTGTACATACAGACAGAGCCCGCAGATCTACTCCACACACACACAGGCTGAGCTGTTCTGCCCTCTCACAAGGAAGCACTGAATTTTTAAAAGTAAACTGTAAGGTTTCCGTTGTTGCACTGGGCTCAAGTATTTTTTTATATATAACAGCTCCCTCTCTTTGCTGTCTCTCCTCTTTCACTCTTTAAACAGTCCTGAATGCTCTGGGCTGCTCTGCAGCCGTCGCGCTCCGACTCCGTATGTGGTCCAGACCCACTATGAACACAGCTTTTGTTGCAGCTGCTGGGAAGCTGCCTGTGAACGGCACACAAGCCTGGCTTGTTTCACACGTGGAGGCTGGAGTGGCGTTTGGAAGGGGGGAGGAGGAAGAGAGGGAAGGAGCAGCTTGGGGAATATTGGATGCCTTGTCTTGTGGTAGAGCAGCCTTCCCACCGCTGGAGAGGGAAAGGGAGAATTGAGGAGATGGAGGAGGGTGGCAGTGGAAAAGATGTCTCAGATAGCAAAGAAAGGTCCTGTTGATTTTTAAAATGGGAGCAGCTGGCCCTCCACCAGCCCACGTTCTCGCTGGATGGAAGTCAGCATGGGAAGGTAATGAAGTCACTGGATCTATGCATTTTACATTTGATGAGGATCTGCGCCAGACAGAAGAGGAGAGAAAACACCAATAATGAATTGATTTTGGAGTCCCTAGTGATTCTGACCATTTTATATATTCCCAGGTGATAACAGAGCACTGAACAAGCCTACAGCAATCTGGCCTCTCTTTTTATTTACACATTCATTCATTTCTTTCTTTCTTGTAAGTGACACTATCCATCTCTTCTAAACACTTTAATGACCTATGGTCACCTAAACATCTCTCTATTTAGATATTTTACAAGGATGAGCTGCTGTTTGCTCTGACAGTGCTCAGCCTGCTAAATTTTATTCAACGTCCTTTTTTTCTTTGGAAGGTTTTTCCCTCCATCTCTTTTACTCTCTCAATTTCCAACCTCATCAGCTCTCTTTGTCCATCAATCCTGCAGGCCTTGTGCTGCTGTCAAACCCAGCTACTGTATGTGGAGTTGATTATAGGAAACATTAAACAGCAGTTCAAGTGGAACAGATGGAATTTTCCCTCAAAGGCCATTCAGGCTCATGAGAGCACTCAGCTGTTATGGGCACATCTCCAGCCCTCATCCTCTGCCCCTGTCCAGCTTAGGTGGGAGAGGACGTCTCTCTCTCTTCTGCGCTCTGACAACAGCTTGAAACATCTCAGAAAGAGGGAAGATCTCTTCTTTGATCTATCAGGCTGATACGGTCTCTGAAGCAAGCAGGAAAATATAACGTCAAACAATCAAAGCAAAGAAACAAATAGCTCAGCTTCCAAAAGCGCATGGGATTGTCCTCCTCTGCAGGATTGGAAAAAACACAAAACTCACCCTCCAAATCATTGGCCCTCTCCCCAACCAACAGCCTTTATCTGGAGTTTATACACACACACAAAAATAAAATAAAATAAAATAGTGGCAAATGCTAAACAATTCCTCTCTCCCAACTATTTCCTCATGGGATACTCCCCTCTCTTCACATCTGGAAAAGTTATTTTAGTAAACTAAAAAAAACCCTTTTAAAACTGAAGTTCTCAGCTAGGTGACTCAAAAGAAAAGGTTTAAATGTGGGCTTTCCATAACATACAGAGGATAGACTGCTACTTAGCACAAGATTTAAATGAAAAGTCTTAAAAAGTAATAAATGAACTAAAAGAAGACAGTTCCAATAGCAATTTTGAAGAATAAAACTTTTTTGCTTCATCCACTTTTACAGAAAAGCTCAACTCCCCACAAACTACTGGTAAGAATATGCTTCATCTGTGAATCGATTCAGAAAGAGGGCAGGTACATGGTAACACCCGGAGCAGCTAACTGGAAGTATCCCAAGAGACTCTGCCAATTGTCAGTCACTTATTCACTGAGATCCTCATGCAAGAACACACTGTCAAACCTTCAGCTAACCAGTGTCTTTTCATTCTCTTTCTGTACTTGTCACCCCCTATCCAGAACTGAACATCTTTATAGCTCAGAGACTACCCTTTGCCTCCCCTGCAGCAAGACAATTATACCATTCAAAGCAATAATCATGAGAATCCCCTTCTCCAACATTTTAGGACATTTGTAACAAATCAGCAAAATGACAGCATCTTTCCCCCGTGCTCAGAAGCAGGATTAGAAATGTCATCAGTACTCCAGTGACAGCTGAGGTCCATCACAGAGAAACACCAATGCTCTGGAGGGTCATTTGGGGAGCAAGAAGAAGGATATCCCCCTCTCTGCTCTCCTACCCACTGGTATTGGCTGTACAATCTCTAAAGCCAGATAGCTTGCTTTCCCTCCCTTCCCCAAGTGAACTAACAAACTTGACACATAGTTGCTGTCTCTGGTTATGGGTTTGCCTTAATGGGTCAATTGTTGGTGAAGACCATCGCTCTGAGCGGCAGTCGAGCGGGAGAGCGCTTCTGGCAGCCTTCACACATCATACACATTCCAGACAAACTCGTCTCTCACAGGAGTGCTGTTTGCAAAAGTGAAACTTTGTAGAGAAGCTTGGGATCAATCAGTTAACAACTTTTCTCACATTTCTGTGCTTACTGCTCACCAGGGAAACCACCAATCCTCTTATTTAGAGCCTGCATCTTTAGAGCACTGAAGAAAGAAAAAGGAAAGTTAAAGTATCACAAAGAGACGAGAGAGGAAAGTGCAATACATTACCTTTAACAGTTCAGTGCAGTGCTTCGAGAATCTAAGTCCCATACACCTGGCAGAGAAATTAGGTGTTTTCCGGCGTTTAATAAGGAAAGAGCTTGCCACTTCTTGCTGTTATTATATGTCTTCTTCACAATCTCCAGATGAGTTTTCCTGCCTTTTTTTTTTCCTGGTTCCCCAGAAGAAAGCAAAATTCCCTGTGTGGTATTTCAGGTCCTTTCAAGCAGTGGCAGCAGCAGCAGCAGCAGCAGGCTTGAAGAGTAAGTACTGTGTGTGAATGGCAAAAAAGAGAGAGAGGGTTTCAGACCACATTAGCTGCCACTGGCTGCAAGAGAGACCATCCAACTCCTGTCAGCCTCCTTAGATACCTCCTGAAGAGCTGGCAAACTAAATGTATTGGATCCTCCTCTGAATTTTAGAGTAAAGGTAGGCAGGCATCCAGGGGGCAGGGGGAAATAGGAGGGCTTATGGACAGAAAAGGAAGCCCAGCCTCTTGGAAAGAGGGGAAAAACAGAAAAGAAAAGAAAGGGGAAAAAAAGCATTACCAAAAAAAAAAAAAATACTGTAAATGGAGAAAGCTGAATGGGCTGAATGGGGAGTGGGGGATTAAATTTAGCCCTCTGGTTTGGAACCAGACTACATGGAGCACCACAAGTGGTTCAGAGAGAAGAAATAGTTTATGTAATAAGAAGAGAACGTGGTTTGTGCAAACTAAAATAAGATGAAGCTAATTAAGGAACCTGAGCAAAGTATGTGTGTGTGCAGTGCAGTCAGTATCACTTCAGTCTGACTAGAAAGGAGCAGATTTACTGGGAAGCTCAAAGAGAGCAGCAAGCAGGAAAGTTTACAGAACTCTCCTTTCTGGCTGTGCTGGCTGCTGAAAGACAGCAGGAAGGAGGCAGGTGATGGAAGGGGAGCTCAGGTTGGAAAGTGAGAGAGGATGCCCAGCATTAAGAAATGGAAAGTGCCTGGAGCATCAGTAACAGATAAGCAACCCAAAGGAAGAGAAACAAGAAATGATAGATGGAATGAAGCTGTTTAAAAGCTGTGTGGGATATACTGGGGAAAAATACGGGGACAGCTAGCACTTGAGAATGGTGGAGAACAATGTAACCACCCAAAAACCTCAAGGGGGCTCCCATAACTGCATCCTTGGCCCTTGGCAGTTCCAGTGCTGTGGGAAAGTGCTCAGGAAAGATGAGGCTGTAATGTGTTTTGATTCTTTTTTTCTGTGAAGTGGTGCAAGTAACTTTTAGTGGCAGAAATAACTGCTCTGGAAGGATAGAATGGGTCTGCCTCAGGCCCACATCTTGGGTTGTGAAGGGGTCAAACGGCAGCTGGGAGGAGGTTGGAACCTGCTGAGACTTTAGGGTTCAGGCAACCATTTCTGGCTGAAAAAGCCTCTCTGCTGAAGCCTGAGAGTAGGCAGAGATCTTGATCTTGCACTTCCTCAGACCTACAATAAGACCCCCCAAGTAAGGCTGAGACTGTCTGCACTGTGACTCAGTCTTTCTATCTGCCCATTCATCACAATTCCTCTGGTAAGAGACCTCTAGGAGATCAATGCTGGGCAAACCTGAGTGCACAAATGCTGCTGCTGTATGATGCTGCCTGGACAACAGCTACTCCCTCACACTCGGCAAAGATTTCAGAGAAGATGCCTCCACCAGCACACCTCCACTGCAGGAAACTCAGTATATCCAGCCCAACAGAAAGCCCCCCGTCCAGTCTGCAATACAGGTCACCAGAAAGAGAACAGCAGGAAATTCAAGATGAATCATTTTGCAGGTCAGCTTGTACCCAAGTCTCTACCGCCTAAAGGTTGTTACGTTCTACAGTGCTCTTCCTCTGGAAAACAGGGAAACATTTTAAAAACACTTGTTTTTTAAAGAGGTTTTACAAGCTAGGAAACCCTCTTGGTTTAAAAAGGAGACAGCTATGACAACCCTTTCCCTTAACATGAAATAGAATATCATCAGCATAAAGGCAAAGGCAAAGGCAAAGGTAAAGGTAAAGGTAAAGTCTGAATGACACTGCATGAACACTGTGTCCAAAATCTTGATTTTTAACCTCTGATCCAACATGAACACCTTTCTCCTGGTGTGTTTGGGACTCTGAAAATCTGTGGTGGTTTTTGTGTCCTGACTGCCTGGAACAGCTGGAGAATGTCTGAGCAGCTGGAGAAAGTCTGCCAGGTCTGCTCTCTGCCCACTTTATACCCAAGCCATACATCTCCCCTCAGCCTCTCTCCTTCCATCTCTCTTTTGACATGATCTTCAGCATTTACATTTCCCACTCTTTTCCCAACACTCACCTTTGCATTCTGGTTTATGATACGATAGTTTTCCTCCCTCCATGAATTATTTTGATCCCATCCCTCATTTCAAAACTTACCTCCTTGCCTGTCCCACTTTTAAACCTGACATTCATAACCTGTTTGCAGCATGTATGCCCTCTCGTGAGAGCCATGCATCCATCATTCTGACAGTTAATGTTCCCAGATCACAGAGCATGGAGACACACTTCTTTACGTAACCTGCCTTCTCCTGAGTAACTTTTTCCATCTTGGAGATTCATGACCAGATTTTGGCATGGATCTCCTCCTTTTTTTTCAGCAGCAAAGCAGTAGATGGTAACTTAAGTACTTTCCTGGTACGTTTATGCTAAAGGTCAATAGGGCAAGGAGAAAAAACTCTTCATAACTATTAGATAAAACAGAGCATTTGCAGCTCCATTTACAATTCTTGCACTTTATTTCTTCCTGCCTCTCATGCCTTTCAATGTATAAGGACACTGCCTGTCTACATCAAATTTAATCTTCCATCCACCGAGGTCAAATGGGGGCCTTCCTTCTAACTTAAAGGCCATTGGATCAGCCCCAGAGACTACTGCTGTCTCCAGCTGCAGAGTGAATTAGTAGAAATAGAGCTCCGCACACGCTCTCTTGGCTAGCCCACACCAGGGCTTTGTGCTGCCTTCCCTTTGCTAGCTGGGGTGTCCCTGCTCTGCACCCACAGCACAGCATAGCCAGGCTGCTCGGAGAGGACAGAGAGAAACACTTCAGGCGGGACATGATGGCTTGTGCTTTAGGCAGGGCTCAGTATTTCAAATTTCATGTAGACAGGAGCTGTAAAATGTGACCTAACTGATTTTGTTCTGACTCACGTATAGGAGAGACTCTGAAACAGCTCATGCCTGGCCACAGCCCTTTCTCACCGTGACAGAAAGACCTTTTTGGGAAATTCATCCATGTTTAGTTGTTTCACTGTGGAATAACTGTGAGCGCTGTGTACCCTCTGCTGCTGCTGTGGTTTGGCAAAGCAAAACCTATCTAAACCTTTGATGAGTTTAAGCCAGAGACTAGAGAAAATTCCACTTTGGAGATGACCAGCTAGGAAAATGTGATGGTCCTCACAAAGTGGTTTCTTAGCAACTTCAGGAAAGGAATAGAAACTGCTCAGTACCTGCCGGCTGTCCCAATTTTTTGTTTGCATCAGGAATGATTGGAAAAACAGCTAAATATGTTCAGAGAAATTGTGATTCATAAACTGCCATTGAAACTGGTTTTGTTTGTTTGTTTTTAGGCTGGCAAAATCTAATACCCCATTTCCTTCTGAAGGAGCCAGGATAGAAAAGTCATTCAGATGATTTTTGTTTTCTGTTTAAAGCAAGGAATCAACAATTTAGAGGTCTTTGAAATATAGGTAACAAATTACAAAAGTGCTGCAGTTAGGTAAGATTTTTCTTCTTAAAGTTCAAAGGAGCAGCATGGCTATTCCCAGTAAAGTTCAGCCTTCAGGGAGTGCAAATATTTGGACAGAGAACAAGCCTTGTGTCCAAGGAAGAGTGAATAATAGCTTTGCACTGAAACCTGTTGAATATCCAGAATTTGCGTGGTAGAAACGGTCACTGAATGAAAACAGGCAAAAAAAGGAAACAATACCAGACAGAAAAAGATTGAATCAGTTAAGGTGTTAGTTACTTGCAGCTTTTCAAAAGCAAAGAAAGGCAGGCTTGGGTGGCTTTCTAAAATTAAAAAGAAAAGAAAAAAGAAAAAAAGGAGAAGGAATAAAGACTAGAACAAACAATAGAATAAAGTCATCAAACTGCTTTTAAAAATTGCACAAATCTAACCACCTACTATTCTGAACTAACTCTGCCTCTCTGCAGCTATTATTTCCAAACCATCTCACAGTGCTCAGCTCAATCTCTTCTCCTCCTCCAGGAAATGAGGAGTTTGTGTCCCTCAAACACTCATCATTTCTAGGGTTATCATCACATATTAATGCTAATTAGGCACTTAAAGATCATGCAACTTAAAACATCAGGGAAATGAGAACAGGAAATAGGTTGCCAATTATCCTGTGCAAAAGTAGCTGAATGGGGCAGGCATAGTTCAAAAGTCTTTACAAGCCTTTAGGAAAAGCCACTGGAAATCTAAGGGCTTTCTGGGAGCTTTGAGCTTTTGCTTAAAAGTACTATTCATGCTTTTATATCAATATGTGAGAAATTCAAAACACAACAAACATTCTTAATCAGTCATACAGGTTACTTTCATTAACAGCACTTGGCACGTCCCTGCCACATGAATCCCAAGTACCACATGGGTCTGAGGCCAGCAGAAGCAAGGTGACTTGCTCAGGGCTGCAGAGGAAGTCAGTGTCAGAGGCAGAACTGAAAAAGCCCAGTTCCCTACCCTGTTCTCTCTTCTAAAGCTAGCGAAGTCCTCGATCCACTAGGAAGCTCAGAAACAATTCAGGTTTTTCAAACATCGGTGCGTTAGCTGTGCTAAACTGTCTTTTCCAAAGTAATGGCAGGCACTGAGGCTTTGTGAGCCTGAGGCTGCCACTCAGAGAGGCAAATGGTTTGATTCCATTGAAAAGAGATCAGACTCCACCTCTCTGCCAGTTCTGAACTCACCTGCCAGTGAGGCAGGTGAAGTTCATACAGAGTGAAGGACACAGGTGACAGCCTTCACTCGTACTGCAGCCGGAGCAGGACAAGCACTGCCAAAGCAAAATGCCTGTGTGCCCCTTCATGGGCCACAGGTTGTCAGATCTGGCTGACAGCAGAAACAAGCCTGTAATCGGATGGGTGGGAAAAGGGTGAACATGGAGCATCTTCTGTATTTCTGCTCAGGTGCTTGGCACTTTGCATCCTTTATGGCTTTCAGTTAGAGCATGCAAGCACGTGTGTGAGAGAGAAATTCAGCACTGACACATGTGCACACACACATACGTGCTCAAAACTACTGGAGAAAACCTCACCTCAAGCTAGAAAGCATTTTTTTGGGCAACTTGATACTGCTGACACTCTAGACCGTGTACACAGCCCTTACTACATAGGTGCTAAAGCTTCCTCTTGCTTACCCTATGGACAGCCTTGCCTGTCCTGACGGTGAAGCCCTTGTGCTAGGAGGAAATCCTCCCGGTGCTCAGACTGAGGCACTGCTGTGTACAACAGCAAGGATCGCCTTGACTATTTCACAAGGCGAAGCCTGAATGTCTACCGTTCAAGTGCCATTATTAAAGGCTGTGCCACAGTACTGCTGCCAGGATGCCTCAGTATCAATTTTGACTGTCATGCTGGAGACTTGCTTGGAGAAAGCAGGCTGGGGAAAGCATGGTGTGATGTGAAAGTGCCCATGTCCCTGCACAGCGCATGTCACTGGCTCTGGAGGGAGTGTATAGTCCTACTTTGTGGTCCCATGCCAGGGAGTACAGGATGAGCCATGCAGGCGCTGGAGGGATGGAAAGAGTGCAGAAACCTTCCAGCTAAAAATTAGGAGGGGCTTAACAAATCCCATGAGAGGCTTTGCCAAGTAAGAGGTTATCCCGAGAGCCTTGGGAGCATGGGAGGCAACTAAAAAAGAGATGAGTCAAGGTCTAGGGGTAAAAAGGGCATGGTGGCGCCTACCCCGCTCCAAACACAGCACCTGTGCCCCTTGATTCCAGGGTGAATGTCAGCCCTTGTTGGTGCGGATGGAAAACCCACCCCGTATTTGAAAAGTAAATGCCAAGCACACACACTGCCCCCCCCCTTCTCCCAGCCCTGTTTGCATCCCAGATTGGAAACGGTGCCCTTCCTGCACCTCCAGCGCCCGGACAACGCACCTATTCAGCCCACAGCCACTGGGACGCTTGGGCTCCACTGAATGAGTCGCCTTCTGCTCGCACGGGCCGTCCCGTGCGCCGGCAGACGTAAACAGCAGGGCTCACTCCCCCCACCCCAATATTGTGGTTTATTCATCACCCGATAAAAATAGAAGCCCAGGCGCTTCAGGCAGGATGGTGCTCACAGAGTGGCGTTTGTTTGGAAGTTTTTTTTTTTTTTTTTTTTTTTGCTTTTTGCTTCTCCTGTCCTCTCGGTGTCTTTCCGATTGCTGAATAGGGCTGTCCGAAGGGAGCCGGGCCCGGCACTGCTGGTTGCCTATTTGGCGCTGGGCAGCGCCGGCAGCCTCACAGACACCGGGCCGCCCTGTCCGCTCTGCCGCCGCCACCGCACCTTCCCGCCGCTGCCTCGCAGAGGGCTGTCGCGATGTCAGATGGCATCGCGTGGCGGTGACGGCCAGCTGCAGCCCAGGGCCGGCGGCGCGTGGCCGCGGGGTGTCCCATGGAAAGGCTTCGTGCCGCCCCATGCTGCGCCCCTGCCTCGCTCCAAACAAAATGGCACCAGGGCGCAGCCAGCCCCAGCGCCAAACAAAATGGAGGGCGGCGCGCGGTTGTCGTAGTGACATGCGGCCGCAGAGCGGGGACCAGCCTGACCCCCTCGCCCCTCGCGAAAGGGCCGGCCCGCAGCGTGGAGGGGGGCGAGCGGCCCCAGCAGCCTCTGCCACCCGCTGTGTCCCCGGGGGCTCGTCCCCCTCACGCCTCGCCGCCCTGCTCTCCGTCCCGGCGGGCTGCGAGCGGCAGGGCCACGCTCCCCCACACGCTCACCGCCAGACAATGACGGTAGCAGAAGCTGTGGATGACGGGGGCACCAGGCACCGCTGGCACGTCAGGGCACGCCGCCTCACCGCGCACGGAGCCTTGTTCAGGTGCCTCCCGCCGTGCCGAGCGTTTTACCTCCCAGGGGTGCGAGAAAGGGGACGCAAAGAGCTTAAACACAAACTGTGCTGGGGCTGAACCTGTTCGGGCTGAGGCGCGAGCGGTGAGGAGGAGCGCGTGGGATGGTGGTGTCCGCTCGGGCGCAGGGAGAGGCAGACCCGGAGCTGGCTGGCAGCACTGTGGCCATCGCTGAGGGACCCCCCTGGAGCACCAGCCCCAGGAAAAGCCCGGCTGGGCTGTGTGGTTGGTCCCGGACCAGAGGCAGGGGCGCTGGGAGGGGGGAACCCCTCCTCGTGAGGGAGCCACCATGGAGAAGGTGCTGCGGAGCCTCCACCAGCCGGTGGCACCTCCGGCAGGGCACCGCTCTGCAGTGGGAGTGGAGTGAGCTGAAGCGAGGCTGTTAAACGAGGCCTTTTTTTGGATCATCTGAGATACGGCTGCACGGCCAGTCCAGCTCAGTCCGCTGTGCTGCCACGGCACGATGGACCTGTTGTCACCTCCCTCTGCGAAGCTCTGCCCTCAGCCCCAGAGGTGTGTGGTATGAGTCTTCCAGGTCTCAGCCACCGGAGGTTACAACGATGTTAGTGCATGGTAAAATGACTTTTTCTCTGGAGCTGCTGGGTTGAATCCTGCTCTGTGGCCAGAGTGATTTCTCCTCCTCCCTCTCCAGGCTGATGTCACCTGTACCTCCTCCTGTTTGTGTACGCTTCTCACTTCTCGCTCTCACAGTGTTTGTGTTTCAATGCAATCCCCTTTTTCCTTTCTTTTTTTTTCTTTCTTTCTTTTTTTTTTTTTTTACTTTGCATGCGTGCTTGCATGCCCTCATCTCACCTTGTTAATCAGCTGCTTGAAGAACCTAGCTCAGCCCCCTTTTCAGCCTCTCTGATGGAGACCTGCAAGCTCAGAAAGCAAGCATGGGGGTGGACACCAAGCAGAATATTTATACAATGAATGAATGAAAACAGTGCTAATTTTATGTTCCTCCAAGCCTGGGATGGAGCAACACAGGAATACAGCACCGTTTGTATGGGCATAGGACATCTCCTCTGTTTGCTTTTCTCCCAGAATTCCTCTTCTCACCCAACACAGTATAAACAGGTTGCTATTGACCTTGGAAGCTGACGACAAGATCACGTCATGTGAGGCAGGCTTGCTGTGCGGGCTATTTATGGTCTTGCACCCCTTTGCCTTGGTTGCAGGGGTTACATACAAGATGCACGCTCGGTACCAAGTGCTGTGGTGGGCTCTGAAGTGGGGTCAGCTGCCTCTCCCTTCTCACCAGAGTTACAGCTGGGAGACCTAGTGGGAGATTGCCGGCTCCAGGGAAATTTGCTTGTCAGGGGAAATTCTCCAGAGTTTCTCCTTTTGATTTATTTATTTTTTTGGGTTCAGTGGAATTTTTGTGGCATTTGTTTTTTTCTGATGAAAGGTGTTTGCTTATCTGAGCTCAGTGAGGAAGAGGCAGGGAAGGGGGGTGTGACTGCAAGAAGCAGGCCTGCAAATAGGGCCTGACAGCAGAAGTAGCTCTAGCCTTCTTCTGCGAAAAGTGTCAGCTTCTCTGACCTCTGTGAGCTGTGTCAATCTCTTTGGCCTCTTCAGAAGTAGCACAGGTCACTGGAAAGGCTTTTGACATGAACATATCAATACCCCTCCACAAGGAAATATTTTAACTTGTCAGCTGTGTAATGGAAGCATAACAAAAATAGCAGTAGCCTGCCACCTTGGAAGATGCTGCTCGACAGCTCAGGAGATGGCTTGTCTTTGGCAAATCTTGCTGAGAAACAAGACGAATTAGTCTGTGCATCACAGGTGGTGATTTGTGAATGAGGTGCTTCTAAACCAGAGATACTGTAGAGGAAAAGCCTTCCCTTTAAGAAAGGCTTCCCTGTAAGAGCTTAAAGGAATCATATTTATCTCCCACTCTGAAGCTCAAAACTGTTGGGCTGGCAGCTCTAAAGATTTAAAACATGGTGTCTGTTTTAGTCATCATGACCTTGAAAAATGAGCCCAAGTAACCTTTGTGCAGCTTTCAGCATTCAACCTTGGTGAATCTGCTACCATGATTTAGACCTCAGTCTGAGCCTCATGCACTGGGCTGCTGTGTATTATTTGTTAGGGTTATGTTATACATATCCATAAACTATTTTTTGTGGAAGAAATACTGGCAGACCCAAAAGGGCTCCCACACTAAAGCAGTGTCAACTTTTTCATGTGGAAAAAAAGGGACAGGAAAGCATGAGGAGTTTTCTGCTTTTCAGAAGACGTGTCTAGAATTCCAGTGAAGAACACAGTCCCTAGTCCCTCATGTGCCCTTCAGGTATTAGGTAGCTGTGGGAAACTAAGAGGAAGATGGGGCTGTGGTTCCTTCTCATATTCCTGTTGACCAGAGATGGATAACTGCTAGTGGGAAGCATATTGGCTTCTCTTGTGAGTCCTCTGATGACCATAGTGCCTAGGGGAACAAGCAGCAATTGAAAGGACCTGCACAAAGTGAGGAGACCCATGTAAAAGCAAAGCTATGCTTCATTCAGAGTTTCATACTTTTCATTTCCCAGCAGAGGACTAGGCCAAAGCACTCAGCTGCAAAGAGCTTTCCAGGAATCCTTCAGGGCAAGCAGTTTCAGCTGAAAAATAAGGGAATCTCAGACAGACTTGGTTTGGTTGGTATGCAACAGCCCAGAGGTCATTTTTGCAGCAGAAAATCCAAGAATATTCACAGCAGGCACTGTGCTTTTCTTTCTGTAGTTAAATGAGTTTTTAGCCCTTTAGCATCAGAGCTGTATACCTGTCTTTTGGAGGTCAGTCTTTTCTGTTTCTTTGACACAAGAAACTCATCGGGCCTTTTAACCCTCAGTCATGTCTTGGAGTACCCATTTTCCCTTCCTCATTTATATCTCGTATGTGTCAGCTCCTAATTCGGAAGTGAAGTGGATTTCATGCTGGTGAATAAGAAAATGGTATAAAAAAGTCAATTTCAAAACCAAAATCCTGCTGGAAGCCTCACAATTCAACAATAATATTTATATGGACTGCATATAGCACATATAATTTTAAGATTTCTGCTGGAAGTTCCTGTCTGCCACTGACCCTTTTTCTGCTCGAGTGATTGGAACTTAGTAGCAGATTTGTTTGAAAGATAAATAATGTAGGGAGCTTCTCCAGGAATTATACACAGAGACCTTGATAAATTATCCAGCCCCAGGGTTGACAGTGAGTTGGCAGATTGTTCCTTCCGCTTCACCTACATTTATTATTAGTCTTTCTCTTTTTTGGTTTATTTGCCTATGAAACCTCATCCTCTGGTTTCAGCATGTCACTCCTTGTTTTGTACTCTTCAGAAATGTGTCTTTTTGTTTGCGGTGAAAGAGAGATTGCTTTTCTGTCTGAATAGTAGGGTGGGTGGGTGGGGTTGGAGTTTTAATTCAGAAGACCCAGAAATATCCTCAGGGTTACTACTAATAGCACACCTCATCTTTTTCTGTCAGTGGAAGATATAACCTGCCTCACCTTTTAGCTCTGAGTACTCAGAGAGCCAGATCAAACTACCCAGTTAAAAACCTATGTTGACCCCCCCCCCATCTTGCTTCCCCAGCATATAAGTAGTTTTCTGAGGAGCTGCCAAAGTTACAGGTGTATTATTCTCTATCACAAAATCCACCTCTAGACAACCTTCTCCTTTCCCTTAGCTCCTTGCAATATAGCCCTACGCCGTAAGTCAGTATTTCTCCGTGTGCTGTTGCTTTGGAAGAAAGCGCTCCAGTGCATATCTCTGCTTTTTCTCCATTGCTCTAAATATTCTTTGTCCCATTTTCTAACTGTGTCTTCTGCTGAATTCAGAGCCTGAGTTTCTAGGCTGATGACAGGAGCAGTAGGTGTTCATGTCTGGTTTGAAGCATATGTGGTGGGGCTGGTAAGACAGGCTTGCCTTGTCTTGGCTTGTGCCTATGTTAGGAGAGAACATTAATCTTAATTGTCCAAGGTTTTTGCATCTATCCTGGGATTAGATTTACCCCGATGAAATTAATGTAAAGAACTTCAGAGGACCATGAGAGCTAATTTGCCCAATTTCATACCAAGTGAGAACGCATTGGAGTTGTCCATAGTCCTTCCTCCTAGAAGGCTGAACACTTCTAGCTTGCTATTTGCTGTTCCTTTCCGAAAAACACAATTGGGACTGTGCTCAGAACTCTTAACAGTCTCTCTTCGGCAACTTGTGCCTCTGTACCTTTTTGTGAAACATCCTTCCTTGCCCTGCAAAGGGGCAGTTGTTCTGCTGGGAGGTATTTCTGTGGACCCTTCACAGGCTCCTATTGCTTGAGACTGGGTTTTGTGAAGGTCGGACAGGTCCACATGAGAAGTTGCTAGTGCAGAGAGGAAAGCAGAGTGAACAAAATCTGAATTCTCCCTGTTAAATTATAAATCTCTGCAGATCAAGGGTTCCCTGAAAATGTTATTTCTAGGCTGGGATGCAGAGATCTCAGTGTCAATATTTGTGAAGTAGGAAGGGCCCTGCCAGCTGCAGCATTTCCAGAAACAAGCCTCTCTATGCAAGATCGAAGGCAGCTGCTTCAGACTCAGCTTGGTGCAGCCGGGAGCTGTGTGCTTCCTGCAGGAGCCCCCAGCGAGGCCTGCCCTGTGCAGTGGCAGAAGCAGTCTCCGACCTTGTGAATGTGGGATATCTCTACTCACGATCCTAATCTGCCCCTTTGAGATTTGGATGAGATATATAAATACAAATATATAAAATAATGTATATATAAATGTATATATATATATGTTACTTCAGACAGGCACTTGATTAAGTGCTATTATGGCCCCTAAAGAATGGGCTATGACCCTGGACTTAACATGAAATGAGGACCCCTTCAGAGGAACAGGTAGCAGGCCTGACAAGTTCATAACTAGCTATTCCTTTAGCATATAAACTGACTCCTTTTTCTTTCTTTGTGGTATTCAAAACTAGTCCTAAATATAGTGATAGTGGTTTTTCAATCCGTAAGTGTTTGTATTGGTTTTGAAAAAGAGATGTAAAAATACTTATCTGTGTGGAAGAAGTGACAGTGATATTTCATTTTGAAACTGATCCCTTTTACTAGATCCCTTTTTCCTCAAGTACTATCAGAAAATGACCCTGATGGTGGGCAAAAGCAACAGTCAACTCAAGGGAAATTGAAACTAAACAATCACTGAATCACTGAGATTTGTAAAGAGGGCAAATGATAAAACAGAGCACAATTAGCCAGGTAAGGAAATCTCTGGACTGGGTAGCAAGGGCTCTGGGGACTCTGGAGTAATGGAGATGCAGTTAGGAGAACTGCAGGGCTAGAGCAGGGGCTGCTACTGGGTAGGACTGGAGTGCAAGCACAGAGCCTTTTGCTGCAGGGAGAAGAGCACTGGGAAAAGCCTAGGGTTTATAGGTTATGGTTGATGTGTGCTGTCAGGCCTTTACCCACACCTGAATGTTTCCCAGCGTTGGAACATCAAGATGTTGAGATGCATTAAGGAGATTGAACAGTTAGTTGCTTTCAGAAAACAAAATAACTTCACTTTCTCTTCTTGGACACAGTAATTATATCTTGGCCTTCATGAGAATAAAAAACTGACTTACCCATTCCTGCCTTTAAAGGATCCCTGATTTCTCCCACCCTATCCCAAATCTCTCTTTACTTAGGAAACAACCCTGGCATGCAGCATATACATTCTGTCATTCAGCAGTCAGTCTGTCCTTTGGTTTGTAAGTATTCAGGTGGGAAAATATCCTTTCAAGGCTTTGTGATTTGTTCTGCCCTTTCCTTTGTTGGATCCTTTTACAGGAACCCGAAAGCGCTGTTGTAAAAAGACAGCAGAGACTGTGTGGACCTTAGGCAACTTTTCTGAAGACCGTGAGACCTGCCAAACAGCCTAAGAGAAAGGATCTTACTGTGTTGATTTGTTTTCTTTGGTTTATGGAGGGAAAAATATTTCACACATAATTAGAGCAGCCACAGAGAGATTGTATTAAAGGCGCTTTACTGGAAATTTCAAGGGACAGAACAAGGGAATCCTGTGTTAACAGTAGCAACCAGGAGAAGGACCTTGCCTGCAAAATGGTAGGGAAGGACAATGCAGAGTGTTCAAGCTGCAAGAAAGAAACTGTTCAGGAGAGTAGCATGTGCATCAGGGCCTGGATTAAACTAAGCTCATGCAGGCCATGGTGCTTCTAGTGTCCCTCCCCAGACCCTCGAGTGCTGCAGATTGCCAAGCTGGGTGGTCGGGTGTGGAGTGCACCAGTAAGACACCACTCCTACAGAGATAGGAGAGTAATGGCCAATAGCCTGACTTATTCCTCCAGTGTCAAGAACTTTGATGTATGGCAGGATGTTAAACCTGCCAGCCATTTTCTCTTGAAGACCACTCCAACACCCTAAAAGAGCTCTTGCCTGGTTGTTGTGTCCACTGATCCTGCTTCACAGGGAACAGTGGATCTTTTATTGAGAAGATTCCAAGGGCAGATTCAAGTTGCTAAGCCTTGTCCAGACTATTTTGACAAGACCTCTCTGTCTTAGGATGTTTCCATAAAACCTGTCACTGTAGGCGCTGCGTCTTCTAGATTTTTTAGTTCCTTGCAGACTTTCCTGTATCTCTCTGTGTGTTTCTCTCTTTCATACTCTTTCCAGAGAGACAGTCATGTGAGCAGTGCATGATCTTATTCAGGTAGGGTTTTTCACTCTTGTTGGGATTTTTGGCTCACTTAGGCTCACTGAGAACCCTGAAGATGAAGATCTTGAGCTTCAGCTTTACTCTGATTTGTGTGAAAATAATATAGGAAGTAGAGGACTGGATTGATGTGTCCATGAGGCCCACCTTATTTCTTGGCATCTACTGTTGAATCTTTGAGCCACACACACTGACATGTCACTTTAACTTGGAACATATGAAAGTATCGTTATTACTATTTTAAAAGTAGTAAAGTGAGGCAAACTGTCTTGCCCAGGGCCATGTTAAAAGCTTTTTTTTTCTTTTCACATATTTAACTGTCTACAAATAGCCTTCCAGTGCCCCTATATACTTGTTCCTAGGCAGAAGAAGTAGCATTTAGACTCACCTGCTTGCAAACCCTGCTGTCCCCTAGGAAAATGAAGTGCTCACTGCCTGTTGGTTTGTCTTCCTTATTGTTGCTGCCCACTTCATTTTTTAAAGCTTACATCATTCTATGGCCAGCAATATCTTGTGTGTCTTACAAGAGCCACTCTTTCCTAGGTTACCTGAGGGCAACCTGAGAACTAAACAGCAGCTCTACAGAGGGAATGAGTATACTGTAGCTGTTTATTTCCTACTGTGCTTAGGAGATGAGTGAAGCATATTTGTGGTAGTTGCTATTAGACATTAGGGAGGAGTGTTTGTTGCCTCGTGGTTAGTGTAGGGACTGAGAAATCAGGGCTTTTGAGTTGTATTCACAATAATGCCACAGACTGATTGTGTGACTTTGAAGGCAAAGTGACATGACCTTGTCTCCTCATCCTTAACACAGGCATGAGTATATTTAAGTACTCTGCAAGCAGGCTGACAATGCCCGGATAATTCAGTAGTTCAATAGCAGCACACAATCCATGCTCCTAGTCCTTCCTGGCTCAGCTGCCATGCCATGTTGCTCTGGCTATATGCTTGTGCTTGGATAGAGGACATAGACAGTAAGTAGTGTTGAGCATTCATGGTCCATGAAAAATTTGAGGCGTGGTAGGGTTGTCCCACTGCTTAAGTTCTACTTTGAATTATTTTTCCCATTAGCAGTGCTACTTTCTTCCTTTGTAGTTATGGGATTAATATCTGCCCATCTGTTTTTCTTGGAAGCTAGTCTCTTCTCTTGGACTTTGTATCATTGCTGCTCATTGTGGAGTGACAACACCTAGGACCTAAGTCCAGGTGCTGGAATATCCTTCCAACTCTCTGAAAGCTACTGTCCTATATTTACTCCCAAAGGCCTTTCCTCTATGTGCATCTCATACTCCTAATCTGTGCTGTCCTTGTGTTTATGGAAGTAATGTGGCAAAATGCATGGAGGAGCTCTCAGGTGAGCAGGCCAGGTTTGAAGGCTTTGTGAAGGGGAAGAAATGAAGGTAGTAGAATGAAACCCAGATAAAAATTCAGATTGTGGCAGGCAGGAAGGTGACCTGAAAGATATCTTGGACAGGATCTGCTGGATGAACCCTGTCTGCCCCATGCAGAAGGGTCCTGCCTTAATATTGATGGAGCCTAGGAGCAGGGCATGCCTCTAGTATGTGTTGGCAAGGGAGCACCTGGGAACTAAGAATTAGATAAGTGGGTATTTCTGTCAGTAACTGAGATATTGCCTGAAACTCAGGATGCAGATTAACTGGGAAAAGATACTAGGAGGCAGAAGAGGCTTTGGGGCAATGCTTAACAGCATGCCTCTCTGGTATATGGGAAGAGTGGTAAGAATAACCTTCCATTAGCCATCAGCAAGGTGAGCTGGTTGGATTTTTCCATTTGCTCTGTGTGTGGCTCTCTTCTTTGTACCCCGAACCATGCCAGCCTTGGAAGTGCCACAGCTCTGGTTATCCCCAAACAGGCTTCTATTCAACACTGGTCAGCCTGTGGGCATTGGGCTGAGGTGCAAGGAAGGACTGCACACATCCCTGCAAGCCCATAAGACACTTAGGAGGCAGCAGTCTCTTCATTGCCACTCTTCCCTAATTCAAAGCCACACTGTTTACTTTCAAGTCTGGATGTGGAGGTGGAGAGCTGGCAGGCACGCTGTAGCTCATGGCACCCTAAAATTATGAGACAAAAGATGGAGCAGGGAAGCTAGCCAGATCTGCAGAGATTTTCCTTTCGTGTGTGTCTCTGAGCAGTTCTGTTCCATTGCTCCCTCAGCTGCTGGAATTATGCTGCCTTCTTCCCAGCCAATTTTCCATGTCCGTTAGGCCTGAGATTGATTTGTGACATAAATTCTTTCTCTGCTGAGGTGGGCAAATAAGCTACCAGGATATCTCTGGTTTAAAAAAGCCAATGATCCAGCACAAGTTTGCAGTGTGTGGCACACCACAAGCAGAAGAGCATACACAGCAGAGAAAAACAGGGAGGCACAAGCAGTGGGAAAGAGAAATTTAAAAATGTAGTGGCCCAAAACATACTCCCTTCCCACTCTTTGGGCTCAGTGGTATTCCACACCCCAGGGGTCCTTTCCACCACCCCCGCAGACCAGAATAGTGGTCTCAGATGCCATCCCCATCTCCATGAATACCTGGCCTGGATATATGATCACGGTACCAGCAAAAAGCTGGTAATCCCTAGCCATAAGCAGACTGAGGGTAAGAGTGCATTAGACTCCTGTCATTTTATTCAAGCAGAGACTGGGAATGTCGCCTCCCAGGTGCCGTCCCTGCCAAGCTCTCTCTCTTTTGTCATCTTTGATAGTCTCTCAAAACAAACTGAGGTACCTTAACCGGGTCTTACTTGTGTAACTTGAATCACAAAGGCAGCATGAACAGAAGGGAAAAAACATCCCCTCACTAAGTGACAAGAAGTTATTCAGGGACTCCAGAAATCCAGCTCTGAGCAGGAATTGTGACAGGAAGTACAGCCCAGGGAAACTGAAAGGCTCAGAGGACATTTGAAGAACTCTTAGCCAGCAAATATAAGCATATAATGTGAAATAACAATTCCCCAGAAGCAGCAAACCTGGGAGAGAGCTGGTGGGAAACTTCAGCTCCAAGCTCACCGTCAGAGTGTCAGGATTAAAAATCATCTGGGAGAGACTGGATTGTTTGAGGTCCTTTTACCATATGGCTAAGGTTAATTTGAGAGATTTATGAGATTAGGATGGCTTAGCACAGGGATGAGTTGAGGATGGTGAAGAGATAAAGAAGGGTGTAGAAGGGTGTATAACAGATGACAAATGGCACAATGTGCCTTAACAGGATTATACTGTTGTAGTAACTTGACAATAGTTATACCCTGTTGCCAATGTTGTATCCTCCATGGTCAAGGAAACATGCAATGAACTGAAACAGGAGGAAGTGCAAAGGAATGCCAGAGATACTTTTGCACAATTAAACTTTTGCACTCATGGTGTTGATTCATGTTTGACAATGGAGGGGATTAGGGTGGTTGCTGTGTCCCCTTGGGAAGTTTCCCATTACTTGAGGTAGTTCAGGAATTGCTTCCCATCCTGTTGTGTTGTCCCTGCTCTGGGAGAGGCAGCTGGAAGTGGTAACTGAATACCTCAGCCATATGAGTTCAGTCTCTTGCCTCTTGTGGACCAATATTCCATTAGCTACAGCTATAAAAAATTGGGGCAAGTATGAGGAGTCCTGACCCTCTGTTCTCCCAAGATCAATGACTTCCTTGGCATTCACACAGGATTTCAGCCCATGAAAGTTTCTTTTCTTTTTCTTTCTTTATTTTTTTTTGAGCAGACCAAAGGCACTTGTCTAGATGAAGAAGGCACCAACCCAGTAGGACAGTTCCTAACTTCCCAATCAGCAAAACATTCCCCTCCTGCACACGGATTGGACCTCATTGCTGTAGCTCACCCAGTCCCCTTAAAGAGAAAAGCTGAGACTGCAGTCACTGCTGCAGCAAGCATTTGCTGAGGGAACTTACGGTGTGTTAAAAATGAAGAAAAGTTTCCTTTCTAGGAATGAGCATGACCTACAGAGGGATGAAGGCTTGGTTAATAAGAGCTGAGACCTCAACAGGATGCTCAAGATACAGCTCAGAGCAGACTAATGTCAAACATACTCAGACAAACTTTCTTTAAAGTCCAGGGTGCTGGGGTGAGTGCTAATGCTGTGTTCTGGGAACCTGTCAATGTGCTACAGTTGGAGATTCACAAATCCTAAATGCAGGGCCTGTGGCTACCTCTGTATTTCATTTCATATGTCAGAGACCTCTGGATAAGCAACAGCACCCAATGGAACCAAAAACGCCCAGCAGAGAGAGCAAGAATGAGAAAAAAAGGGGAGCTTAAGATTCAATTAAAGATAGATTTCCCCTCTCTGCATTTCCCAGAGAAATGCCTGCTTGGCCCAGATGTATTTCTAGGCAGAGAGACCAGAGGTTCAGTAGGCAGCAATATTCACACAGTATGTATTCTGTGTATGTATTCACACAGTAGATTAAAGTGGCCGTTATGCTTGCGACCTTGTCTGATTGGAGAGCACAGAGCAGGGTGAAACAGACTGCAGTGATGCAGATCCATGGGATGAAACGAGTGACATCTCAGCTAGTTACATCCCTGACTCTTCTGCTCTTTTCTGTCATGCTGCCACTGCCCCAGCTCACCAGAGGTGAACTCTGCATCCATTCTGTGCAAGCCGAAGACTCACTAGAGGCAAAACTGCCAAGGAGCAGGCTGAATCTGCAGCACAGAAAACTGGACAGCTATTGCTAGGCTCCTTCCAGTACTTGTGCTAGTTGTTTAAAGCTACCTTGTGTAACTGTGCTTTACGGTGCTGCTGGCAGTGCAGACATGCCCAAGAGAAGCCTCTTTATAGAAACTCTTGAAAAACTTACCCAACAGCACTAAAGGACTTGGCCAAAGTTTTACACAGACTCAGGACTGAAAAGCAGGAATCTTGTTCCCAGTACCGTCCTTATTTCACTGACGTAGCCCACTTCAGGCTATTGAAACACACTTCTTTGTGGCCAAGGACCACATTAGTGTCAGTGGAGAAGCCTGCTCAGCTCTAATCAGGTATTGAGTGGGAGTTTGGGGAAGCTGCCTTTTCTCTGCTCCAGGAGCTAGAAGTTGTTCCAGCAATTAGTGGTGAGTCTTCCTGAAAGCTCTGCAGGCCTGATATACAGGTGTCTTGAGCTCTTCTGGCTGGAGGGCAGGTAAATGCCCCCTGTCTTTAGGAAAATCAGGAACAGTAGGTAAAGCAATAGGGTATACTTCAAGGCTGTTGCATGGAAATGGCCAAAGCTTCTGCTGCTCTTAAACACAACTTGATAGGGTCTTGGTGTAGTTTCCTTAAACAGTATCCATGTGGGGAAGGCAATGGAGATATTATGAGATTGCAAGTAATGGCCCTTATATGGGATGTGTGGTTATGTCTGCAGGTGGCTTTGAAGGTACCAAAGAGCGCATAAAACCAGAGTTATTTGCTTCTTCATGTAAGTATCAGCAAAGCAGCATTAGGTGTGATACAGCAAGAGTCAGTGCATGGAAAGTCTTGGCCAAACAGAAAACTCTTCCTGCAGTAGCAAATTGGATGTGTTATATGCACTGCACAGATCTTCAGGGCACACCAGCTGCTGAGGCACACAAGTCCCCTGGTGAATAGTTTCAAGCTGGTGAGGGATTGGCCACTTCAGAAAGTGCCTGTTTATGATAACAGTAGCAGGCCCTTTGGGAAGGGGTTGAGATTCATCAGCAAAACAGCAGTGGGATGCATGATGTTGGGTTAGTGAATGCTAAAAGTAAATGCCTGGGCTTGTGTGGGGCTGGAGGAAAACTGGATTAGTGAGGATGCATGGCCTGCTACCTCTGATTTCCTTCAGGCCATGAATAAAGAGGGCAGGAACTTATCATACACTCTGGGCTTTGTGGTAGCACAGATTGCATTGCATTTTCCAGATGAAAAACAAACTTGTGTTTAACTTAAAGCAGTTTGTTAAGCTAGTGAGTGATTTGCATAACTCTGATTTGAGGAAAGAAGAGGCAGGTATGGTCATCTTGTCTTGGCTGCCAGTGCCATGGAGCTGATGACCACAGGCATCTGGCAGGGAGCAGCAACTTCGGGACACTGACTCTGCGGAAGAACTGGAAGTCCTGCAGCTCTCTGTGCACAGAGTGCCCTTGTTTAGCAATGCTCAGTTATGGTCTTGCACTTTGCTGCACAATCTCCAGCTTGGCTGGATAGCTGTTTTCTCCCTGTCACCTTCCCTAAATCAACAGACTTCATTGCTTGCTACTTTTTTTTATTTTTCCCAATAGAACTCTGCAGCTATCTGTTGCTGAATCCCTTAGTTCAATCAAGCAGGAGTTAAGCTGTTACCTGTGTTAGCTGAGCACAGCCTTGCACTTGGCCAGTGCAGAGAATTAGGCTATAGCCACCCATTGCATCTTCCAAAGACAGTGGTTAATCCATCTAAGATGGCAAAAATGAAAGCTTTGGGATGTGGTTGGAGGTGAGAGGACTGCTCCTTCCTGGTTCCTTCCCCTCCCACCTCCAAGGGATGTTACCAAGCCATGGTGTATATGTAGGGATCTTCAGAGATGAGGGTAGACTTGCTGACAGGATCTGAAAACCTTAGGATTCCTAATCATTTTCACTACCTTCTCCAGCTTGTCTTTGAATGATTGTACCCCTCTAACCATGAATTTCCATGATGGAGGAGGAGAACTTAACTGACCAAAATGGCAAATTCTCTGTAAATACTAAAGATTAGTATGAGTCAGACTGCAAGTTGTATTATGTGCATGGTACTTGGTGGGAGATATAAATCCCAGGGCTATCTCTCCACAGATTACCTAGTTCCTGTCAGAGCGGAAAGATGCTCTAGTTAATATAGTGTTGACCTGCAAGAGTTTCCTTCAGTTCACTGCTTTGCTGCTGAGGCTGTGTTGTGACCTTTGGCAAGTCATATCCTCTCTGTAACCTGATTTACTATTATAAAAGAGAAGTGATAGGGCTTCACCGGCAGAGACACTGTGATGATAATGCTATTGAATTTTGGAGCACTTAGATAGTCTGATGACAGTAGCCACAAGAGTAACTAAAATAGAGGAATGAATGAAGTTCTGACTGCCTACCACTTAGTAACGCCAAAGGGAGAACCAGCATTTTACCACTTGTGCAGCAGTGCGACACATAACCTTTTTCCCTGTCCCAGACAGAGCGGACACGCTTTGCATGGTGTCTCCCTGGGTCAGAGCTGGGTGACTTGCATAGGCCCCAGAGTTGTGAAGACAAGGAAGGGATATTTGTGATATTAACTCACAGGAAAATTGTGAAACTAAATGTTCAAAAAGCTTTTTTTTTTTTTTTTTTTTTTTTTAGAGGACAGTGGCACTGACAAAAACTCCTTTGGAAGTAGATGGTCTCTCACCGCACTTACCAAAGAGCCTGAGGGCCCCATTTCAAGTTGGAAGAAACGGCCATAAATAACGAACTGACAGAGCTGATCTAGATCCAGAGCATTATGAATCCTAAGACTACCCCTAAGGATGTTAAACAGCAAGGAACTAGTGTGGATGCATTCACTATTGTGATTAGCTGCAAATGAAGGCAGTAGCTCTGACTCATGTGCTTATGGAGGAGAATTATAAAAAGATTGGTATCTCAATTACTGTCTGGGTGGGAGGGCAGGAGCTGGAAGATAATGGGCAAATCAGATTCTAGGGCTAAAGAAAGCCATTTCTCTTTCTCTGCATAAAGCGCACGAACAGGAGATGTGTATTTTCTTCCCTTTTACACAGCATAAGCTTAAGAAAATATGGGCATGCCTCCACTGCTGATGTTCATATGCATGTACTCTGTTGGCATACGTTTGACTAGGATGAGTCTCAGTGCAGATACTGATCCATGCCATGGTGGAAACAGGGTTTAAGGTGCATGCTGCTGCTTCAGAATACAGTAACTGCTGGCTCAGTGGACACACTCTACAGGCCTGATGCCAAGAGCCATCCTGAACCTGCTCAGCTGCCGATTTGGAGAAACATTTTATGAATCAAGGCAAATGAAATTTGAGTTTCACACAGTTTTCTGCAGTTTCTCACTTGCTAGTTGACAGAGAGCAAATGCTTTTCATATGCCAGCTGGTGACACTGCTTTGTTATAAATTGTTCACCTCTCATTTTTAAGTCACGGATGCAATATATATAGACAGCTCTCACATCAGCCAGTCTATCATCTCTGGTGCATCTGTCAGTACTTGAGCTTAGAGTTTTGTAAGAGTTGCCTTTAGTTTTAATTCCTTTGCCTTGACTAGCTTGGAAAGTCTCAGGTACTGGATCAGCTACAGGAATAGGGCCAGCCAGGCACCCATTTCTGATGTCATCTTTGAAAAGACTAAGTCACTTGGTCACTTGGCTACAGTTCTTCCTCTTCACCCAAGAGTCTTGAAATGATGCTTTTTTGCCCTGTCAGAAAATCTCAGGCTGGGCATGTGATGCAGTGCCATGATGAGCAGATCCTTAGTGATTCTAGGATCCTACTCCACCCTCAAAGCGCACATCCAGAATGGGGCTGAGGCAGCCTGCAATTACCCTTCAGGACTTTCTGCTCTCCCCTAAGCTCTCTTCAGTCATACTGCATCGGCTGCTATTCTCCCGAGGCCTGCTCGCTCCTCTCTGTGCCTGGAAGTGTCACCCTTCCTGCAGCCTTATGCTAAATACCTCAGTACACAGGTATGAGTGTGGGTTTCTATAAAACACTCCGGCAAGCAGCGAGCAGGAGAGGAGCACTGCAGCCCTATCCTCTGCAAAGGCACAGCCGTGGAAGCTAGCACTCCCTGGTACTTTTCCATTTTCCTTGTAGTATGCTGGCTGCTGGGCCTGCCTAGGTGGGAGCTGTTCGTAAGGCTGAAGCCAAGAAGCATCCCATAACGTGGCAAATCCACCTTTGCCAGGAACCACCTTTGCAGCAGCAGGCAAGTTTTCTCCGATCTCATAGTCATCTTTATTTTCTTTTTTCTCCTCCAGTTAGGCAGGGTAGCGAAGGTAGCCAGCATGCTGGTGGAGATGGAGATGTCAACTGCATGGAGAAAGACAGGAATTTAGCAGCCCCTGGATAAACCCAGCACTTCTGAGGGTCTGGCTGCCATTTGCACACATTTGTGGATTCCAGCCTGTCAAACATGTCACTAGAGTTTAACTCCTTTGGTGCCAGACAATCACAGCCACAGATGAAGATTAGCTTCTTTTCACTCTCAGTAGACATCCACCCTCTCAATGCCCATGCCAAAAATTTTACAAAGATAATAAGTAAACAAGAAGTAAGTTGGGATTTCTCCAAGAGCAGAGACAAGATCTGTGTCTCATTTCTGAGCCCTTCCTGAGTGATCTAGATGGTATTTTGGTCTTTTTTTTGGACAGCATCCATAAGTAATGTGTGTGTGTTTGGTCAGAACTGTTCTATTTCATTGTGAGACTCTTCAGTACTGTAATAATAATAATAGAGGTAAACAAAAAATTACTCATCAAATCAGGGTTGAAAAGGGATCCTGAGAAATTACTATAGCCATGAGAGTGATGTTATTTAGCCAAGCCCTAGAGGGTAATGCTCACATTATAAGTGAGTATAGCACTATTTATTAAGATCAGAATAAAATCCTGCATGACAAAGTTGGCAGTATTTTATATGTCAGAAAGTACTTTGAGGAGGAGAGAGAAGAGTACTTATCATGTATGTTAACTAACTTGAATTCATCTGTTAATGACAAAGGGTTTGTCATGTCATGACAAGCCTAGCTGAGGTATGTGGTGCAGAGTGTGGATGGCCACCCCTTTAAGTCTAACCCCTTAGACTTGAGATTGTCTTGTTGCCCTGCACAGCAGTGTGAGAGTCATTTGTCCTTGTGCCCAAGAAAGGGACTGTGCCTGAGACAAAGAGCTGGACTCCGTTGCCAGCTCCACCCTCATTCACTGTATGGTTTTGGCCAAATCCCTTGGTCCAGTTTTGTAAAGGTTTTTAGCACAGACTGCATCACAATCTCTTCATTTACATGATGAGGCAGGAGAGAGATCCAGGACCAAATTGCCACAAGTGAGCTATATTTCCTGGAGAAGAACAAACAAACCAAACCACCAATGTTTCATTTCACCAAAGCATGGCAACACCAGCTTACGCACACACTGCAAGTGGAAATAAACAACAGTGACTCCTTTTTTTTCTTTCTTGTGGAAAAAAAATAGTCAAAAACACTCCTAGATGAAAAACCCCACCATGAGCAACATGGTAATTTGTATTCTAGCTGGCAGTTGTGATTGGTGGGATTTTAAAAAAACATTCTTTTAAATAGACAACAGAAAGCCGTCTGAGAAAAGAAGAACTCAGCTCCAAGAATCTCTCAGGCCGGTGTTCCCATGAATCAATCCCCTCCACTCGCCATATCCTGATCTCTACCTGCATCTGTAAGTCACTTCTTCATTTTTGTTTTTTCCCCTCTTTGCAGTTCCAGACACTGTATGTTCTATGACTCCAGCCAGGAAAACAAATGAGGACCTGTATGTGCTCTGACCAGTGCCAATTGGTGTGTGAAAAGTAATTGAATACAAAAATTAGAAATGAAAAGGAGGTCAGGGTGAGGTGGCCAAAACAAACACACAGAGCAAATGCAGAGGGAGGAGAAAGGCCTGTAAGATCCCTAAATTGGGCAGCTCTTGGAGTGTTGTGACGGACATCAGGGACAGAAACACGGTCTGTCTCTGTTCCAGGGGCCTGCGTGTAAGGGGAGGGAACATAAGCATACTGGGACAAGGTCTAGCTAGTGTATGGCAGATAACATGACTCTTTGCTCCAAAGATACCTTGGAGAGCACAGACAGTCTGGAGCAGAATTCATTAGAGCAGCAGTCTTTAAAAGCTTGGTTTACTTCAGAGTTGTACTGTCGGAGCAAAGAGCATCGTGTCCTCCCCGCAGGTTGATTTATTGCCGGGCCTCCCCATCATTTACTGTTACTCCTTGTCTCTCAAACAAGAGCTTACACATTTCCAGCACAGCCTTGGACTTCTCTCCTTTGTCCTGGCCCCCAAAGAGAGAAGATGTGACTTGGCATGGAGCGAGGTAACGGGTGCTTCTCCCCATTCAGCACCCTGCCACCCTCATCACAAACAATGCCATGAGAGCAGGTCCCCAGCAGGCGACCCAGTGCACAAACTACAGAGACAGTGTCCCATCCTTATCATTCCTCTCAAGGATATGTCCATGCTTATCTTTAAATATGCTCAGCTAGGAGTCAGAGCTCACTTTTGTGCCATACTTGGCCATTTCTCTTTGGCTGGGTGACTTCTGTTAAACTACTGGATATAAGTTCCAAGACACAATGATGTTGTTTCAGATGGGAGATGGAGAGAATTTTTCTACTGTGAATTAGTGGACTTTGGAATTTTAAAAAGAAATTTGGGAATTTTCAAACAGTCCTGTAATGAAGAGAGGGAAACACAGGTATTCCGTCTTGCTGCTGGGAGTTTTACTCAAGAAGTGGATGATCAAGGAGCATTGCTGATAGGTAAGGTTGGGTGAATAATCCAATACAACCATGATGAACAGATCCTCTCTGTCAAGAATTCTACTTGTTTGTAAGGAACTTTTGAGTCATTCCAGCTGCCCATGGGTTATTTGTGTGCTGTTTCCTTTGTTTACCTGGCATCTGCATTTGGTGATTGGTCACCGGAGTCCAGTCCCCTGATTGTACAAGACATGTTTTCAAAAAACAGGAGAATGATAATGTGCTTCTCCTTACACATTCCTTCACAAGGAAATCTTTGTGCTACAATGTATGCATTTTTCAGACTTGCAAATATTTTTGCAAACTCCCAATGGCTGCTGGAGTATTTGTATACAACAAATATGACCCTGAATCACCCCAGATGGAACTTGGTGCCTTTTTGGGGGGAAATCTTGGTCTACTACCCAACCAGCTTGAGTACTGAGACAGGGAGACTGCTTTCCTCTAGAGCACTGGTCCTGCTTGGCCTTTACGTTGAATATGTCCAAAAACCTGTAAGACTGGATAGCGGTTTTGGCCACATGAATTGGGGATTCTCAGTTTTGTTCCTAGCATCAGAATGGTTAAAAATTCAGCAGCTATGGGGTTTGACATTGCTTGGCTCCTCTGACAGAGATTCAGCAAAAGAGTTAAGGGTGCCCTGCATGTGCCAAGGTTTCCCATATGGTCTAGAGTTTTCCTTAAATTCCCACCAGTCAGTTCAGTTTAGCTTTGAGCATATTAATATACACGAAACTTCTGTCCCACTTTTGTCCAGACTAGCTTGCTACACTGATGAGCAGAGGCTGCTGAATCCATATTTAGAAATCCAGCACTTCTGCTGGTGCTAAAAGCATCTTCAGTGACTTGTTGAGATACAGTGAAGAGATTTCAAATTTCCTCTCAAAACTATCTTCATAGTGATTATGAAGATACCTCCAGTGCCTTCTGTATACATGTAACTAACTACACATGAGATGCAAAACATTTCAGAAATGCTAATCAGCCATATTCCACTGACTAAATGAAGTCACACTGGTTTCTCCTGGCTACAGATCTGATCTTTAGGACACTTGTAATATATTCAAAAAAAATCTATCATTAAAAATCCAGAGAAATCATATGCCTTGATCTGAGGTAATCCAGTATCAATCAACTGAGAAAAACAGAGATAGTGCTGTCCTGGGCCTGTTTTAGGAAGTCACTGAAGAATGTGATATGTCCATCAAGCTATGATGAGAAACATGCGCTCTCCTGTGCAAATATCCATCAGCTAGAATAACATGGAGTCCAGCATCACTTGGGAAGAAATAACATTGTTAGAATGAAAGATCAGCATGCAATTCAAATCTCTCTCTGAAAGTAAACACACTGCTTCCCCTGGGGGATCTTTAGCAGAAAGAGATCCTTATCTTAAAAGATAAAGTATGTCTCTAAAAGAGGGTTTAAATTTTTAATTAAAAATTTAATTAAACTAACATTTAAATATTTTTTAGCTTTCAACTGTCTTACTCTTAGAAAAACTTGACGCTACCATTTCTGTCCTCTGGCTCCCTCTTTTCTTTTGCTGTACTCCTGACTCAGTTTGTACTATTATCTATGTATATTTACAGAAAGAGAGAAAAAATATCTAAACAGAAGAAAAAAGTGATGAGATTAAGCATACAGGATACAGTTTTGGTTGAAATTTGATAGCCATAACAAAAAAATCTAGGATGACAATAGTAATGGTTACTACTCAACGTTACACAGGCTCTAAGAGGAAGCTGCCTCCACCTCCAAGCCCAAACTGCTGTTTTGGGGCTGCCAGGTATTACTTTACCTGAAAACAGACTGTTACTTTGGTAGGCTACAGCACAGTGAATAGCTATTTGTATTTCAATTTCACAATTTAAACAAAAGCGAGAAAAAAAGAGAAAATTTTATTGTTGGCATATTCCCTTCAACCCCCAGCTTGCATCTGGTTTGTCACATGGTAAGAGATTAAAATGATCCCGTGTCCAGCTAGCAGCAGGCAAATAGCATTTTGCAGATGCCTATGGCACCTGCCCTTCAAAATTGTGCCAGTGAATATTCGTTTTCCTAGCAAATCGCTGAAAGAAGCAAAGACCTGTTTGATCTGCTATAGGTAAACCTATGTTAATGTTTGTTTTCTATTTTGCACTTATTGATAGTGAACCAAGTGCAACTGTATTTCAGGAAGAGAAATCAAGGGTCATCTCTGTTAGTTTAATATTTGCTCAAAAGTGGGGTCATGGGAAGAAAGTGCCATTTCCCTATGCTTGTATGGATATACTGAATTCAGTTTGCGTTTACACCGGCTACAAACCTGTTGTCTAGTTGCTGCCATAGACTCTATTGCAGCAATTAGCACAAAAAGAGGAAAGAAGAAAAATAAAAGCTCAGTGGAACATATTCTAAGTATAAGGAATGAAAATGTTAACACATGCCAGGAAAGATTTTCTCCTGCTGAAAATCTGTTGTGCTCACTCCTGAGTGTGGAGCTGGCACAGGGCTCATGAGCTGGAGCTGCATTTGCATTGGTAAACCTCCCTGAATGGCCCTTTTCAAAGTGCAATTTGTGAAGAAAGGTGGGAGGGAGCCGAAACCAGGGCAAGGGAACATATAAATACTATGAGTAAGCAATGATGTTTTCTATTTGGAATCGCACTCATTTATTCAAGACTCACCTTGGATAACTCACATTGGGGGTGGGACAGCTCCTCCCATCTCCACCGACTAAAATGAATTTTAGGAGGTTTTTGTTATTTCCTGGGCTTTGGGAACTGCCCAGGAAATAAAACTCAGTAGAACTGGTAGAACTCAGAAATCCTGCAGCCCGATCCTGATGCCCTCAGATGCTGGAAGTCTGCAGCACCTCCAGGTCTGACAAACGCAGCACATGTTCCTGCTTTTCCATGGGTGAGGTTTCCAGGGAGCATTAATGAAATACAAAAAGAGGAACTCACATGCTGGGTAGCAAGTACAGCCATCCAGAGAGATGACGCTCTGTCATGTAAATATTGTCATGTTGTGAGTGGCTTTGCTGTGGTTCCCTGAGGGGACCCGCTCCAGTGTAGTAAGGGAAACAGCTTAAACTGACGGCACACACACACAGTATGAGTTGGATAGATAGAAAGAAAAAAGGATAGACCCTAAATCTTCACTGCACCCCTAGCTCTTCTCTAGCTCTTTCTTCCCTGAAAAACTAAGATCAGAAACCTTGATTAGAAAAGCTTCTAGTTTATATATTTATACAGGATTTCCATTCCCAAACTAATTTTTCTACAGAAAGACACCGGAAAGTATGCAGGAACAGGGCAAAAACCGTAAGCGTCCAGTGCTCAGCAGGAGCAGCCTCGCATGGTGCTCTTGTGGCAGAGCTGTGAGAGCAGCCGTGATGTTTCCCTGCCACCTCGCAGCCCAGAGATTCCTACAGCGGTTTGCAAGGTCCGGGACATGTGCCGCGCACGACTGTCTCTAGGGTGCAGCTGCTGGCTGTTTGGCAGCCTGCGGCTGTCCCACACAACAGAATAACACAGGAAGTGATTGGGAAAAGCCAGTAGAGCTGGCATATTTATAAGAATTGGTTCCTTTTTCTTTTTTTTCCCCTGTGGAAACGTCCATTCTTAATTCATTCGGGATGACAAGAATCATTAAAAAAACCCTTTGAAAGGCTACGAATAGAAGAGATATTTTTTTATATGAAGTCAGTATTTTTGGATTGTTTTTGTGTGACAAATGTCCAAAGTTGGCAAATGCAAATTAAAGATTTTGTTTGTTTCTATTTTTTTTTCCTTTCATCCACAACCATTTCTTAGTTTGCTGCAGAAGGCTGTCTGTGTGGTGGGGTAGTGTGGGTGAGTGTACCTCAGCTTTGCTTTTTGTTGTTGGAGTTGGTCAGTTGAAAGTAGCAAATGTGCCTCCCACCTGCCGTGCAGATGAACAATTTCACCTTGTGTTCAGAGACGGAGAGCCTTTCACATTACTGCTGCCTGATGGAGGTTCTTGACAGATGATGTGAGTGGATGTTTTTTTGGGGGGAGTTGACTCCAGTTCTTCACTTCTATTGCTGGGATGAAAGCTAGAGAGAGGGACTCACTGAAAGAAAAAGTCCTTGTCCCCTTACTTTGGGAGGAAAGAAGGAGAAAAACAGTGGGCTTAAATGATGGACTAACAGATGGAAGGAAGAGGATAAACAGAAGATGTTTGCTTTTCCTCTCTAGGAGAAACTAGCTAGGGCAGGCAGGAAGGAAGGGATGGGATAGGCAGGAATCCTGACAGATGGCCAGTATCATTGATGGGAGCATGTGGTTTGTGCAAACAAGGCTGAAGGGGCTGTGTCAGGCACAGGATGAAGTTCCTGGTTTGCTCAGGAAGTGTGTGATATATCCTTTTCCTTTCTTCCTGCATTTAAGTGATAGCAGCTGAGGAGTTGCAGACATGTCCCAATCATGCTGCCAGCAGTAAAGCAATTCCACTCATTCTTCTCAAGGTGGTCTTTGTCTCACCGTGAGGCAGAGGTCCTAAGAGGCCAAGGCAGAGGCATTGACATTTCTTGCTACAGAAGAGGGAGAAAGAGTTCTGGTCACTAGGAGAAGCATTTCTGAGTCCTTCTGAAGTATGACGTGAGTTGTTGTCTCACTCACAGACAGGTCCAAGTCCAAATTCTGACCTCAGCTGTCCCATTAAAGAAATCCCTTCCTCCCTCCAAAAGTATGCTGCAGTTTTATGGGGACTGTTTTGTTCCTCCCCTACTTTTTCATCTTCAGTGGAGCATGGATCTTCCAAAAGATGAAGACTTGCCTTACTCCTCTATGTTCCATTTTGAGAAAGTCTTCCTCCCCCAGTTCTCAGTATCACCTTCTGCTACCCTAGGGCATCCTTGATAGACTCACTGACAGGGACTGACAGGCCCTGTCTGTCTCTTGAGATCAGTGATTGAACTTGCACAGTAAGGAAATTAAACAGCCTTTTTGTCAAAGCAATCTCTGAGAGCTTCACTTTAAGTAAAAACATTCCCTTTCTGCTGCTTCTGCCCCATCACCATCTTATGTGGTCACCTGCACTTATTAACACAGGTTTCCCCACCTAGCCCTCAGGCTGTGACAGATGGCCAACAAAGAATGGGAGGCCTAGTTGTCCTCATTTTGCCTTTCTCAATCTATGTTACTGCAGTGTGAGAGCACAGAAAGCTGCTTATTCCAACGAAGTTGGAGGATTTTGATGTTTCAGCCATTAACACCTATGCAAAAAGCATTAGTATGTCACAGAGGGGAATACTGTCTCTCACAGCCAAGCAAATGGAACTAGGATAAAAGCTATAGAAACATCTGTACTGGCATGGAGTCTTACTAATAAAAACACTAACTCAGTAGTACCCACATTTCCTTCAGGCCTTTTAGAAAGGGAAAGAGCACTGCATGCTGGGACCTGTAGTTCCTTTGAACTGGAAATGACCAAACTGCAGGAAGCGCAAACAGTAGAGTTTCATCTGAAGATCTGGGTCCCTGTGATGCTTTAACTCTAGAATAGGATCACATTTAATTCACAGCATCTGAATGCTTGCATGATTTTTCTCCATGAAAATAGAAGGAAAATTGTGAGCTTTCCTTGCTGTGTCCTTCGCCCTTGTCTTTGCCTTGGGAAGATGCTGTTCTGCAGAGCAGTTCCAGTCATTACCTGAGAATCTCTCAGTGCAGGAGCATTCCCAGTCCATGTTCGTTCTGTGTCTCCCATGCTCCTGGCTTGGGAAGAGGGCCATCTGGCCAGCGTGCCAGAGGTCCTTGCAGCGGCACGTGGGCGAACCTGTAGCTGGATTCAAACTGGAGCAGCCCAGAGCCAGCAACAGACTCTCAATAACCTGTAAGCATGGCTGGAGTGGGGAATGCTGGTGAAGGCATCATTCCTAGCCTGAGTTATGCAAGCAGAGGCAAGGCTGTTATCCACTTAATTATTCCATGTAGGACTGGTCAGATCACCTCAGTGTGAAAATTATTCAGGGGCTTTTCTAGCATTTTTCCAATAAACATGCAGTGCAGACTATTTTCATTACTTTCCCAGCCTCCTGTTTGTCAACAGAGTGCTTGGGGAACAAATTAACTATATGTGCCTCACTTGGAGAGCTTTGCAACAGGAGAAGGTCTTCTGCCTCTCAGTGCCAGCAACGCTTATATACATAAGGAGTCTCCCTACCCCTTTGTCAAAGCAAAAGTCAAAGGAGAGCCAGAGGACTGGCTTTGAGCAATACTGTGGGTCAGACATTAACAGCTTCCATGAACCCCCAGGACAGCTGTGTAAAAAAAAAATCAGTGATGGTCAGGCTAAAAGGGCTCAAAGTCTGAGTGGGGTAACAGGAATCAACTCTTCTCATGGGGAACCTCTCTGGGACTAAGGTGAAGTTGTCCCAGGAAGAAACTTCAGTTTTGTCACCTCCTCCCGGCCTTCAAAGAGAGTATTTCATCTCAGTGTGTGTCCTACAGAGCACGTGGTTGAACGGCCTGGTTTATGGAGGGTGAAATCATTAACATGCTGAGAGCATGAATGCCCCATTTCTGTGGAAGCAGCCAGGCAGGATTCTGCAGTGCTGAGGTGTGAGTGAGCCAGCTGAGACGTGAAAGGGCTTAAACATCCTCTGGCACATCAGGGCAGCTCTTGTTCAAATGAGACTTTCAAAAACATTTTACATAATGTTGAAAACACCCACTAATTAGCAGTACCTATTTCTTTCTGTCCCTTCGGTGACAGAGATGCAGCCTCCAGCCTCTTTCATTTCTCCTAGTTTTTTCTCCCAAGAACTCTTTCTTTTCTGATGTGCTTTCATTGTTGCCAAGCCACCAACATTTCTTTAAAGGACTAAATCTGGGAACAAAACGTTATGCAGTAGCTTCCGTCCTTCAGAAGCCTCAAAGATCCCTCTTGGTGCAGGAGTGGAAGCTTGCAATAATCTCACTATCTGCCTTTGATTGAAGGGCTGGTTTCAAACCCTCACAGCCCCCTGCTTGGAGTGTGCACCAGTGCAAAGGACAGCAATTTCCTATCTGAGATGCTGTCCTGAAGCAGTAAGCCAAAAGGATGGTTCCCGACTCCTCCACTGCACAGTGCCTGGGGTCTGCAGGTCTGAGAAAGTGATGGCGATGGATAAGGAGTCCAGTGCCATTGCTCTGTGGAGCTAGGAACCATCAGTTTTCCATTGCATCCTCTTTCAGATCAATCGGCATAATTACCCCAGAGCCATAGACCCTCAGGCTCTCCTTCAGCTGAAAAGCTTTCTATTTTGTTTTTGATCAGAATCAAATCACATTTCTAAAGCTGCATGTCCTTGGTGAAAGGGAATTACAAGCCTCAGAGGAACTCTAGCAGGAACAAGGCAGAATGAATGGAGAATTGCTCTCAAAAGCTCTTGTGTTAGATACACGCTTTTCTTAGCTGCTCTGGGTCAGCATTTGGCCTTATGTTTTTGCTTTTACCAACCTAGGTGGGAGGATAGAAGAACTGGAGTGTCCATTTTACCAAGTAACAATAGCTGCTGCGACTAAAGAATAAAAAACCAGGGATTCATACATGTATTTGTAAGCTTGAGACCTCTGTTTGATTTGCTAATGTTTATTTATGAGTGGTGGAACATTGTCTCGGGGGTGAAAATATTTGCAGACCCTCATATTCTTTAAGCCTTTGTGATTATCTGTTCATATGTCCTTGCCATACAGGTGCTATTTTCCTGGGAAACCTGCAGGCATGACTACCTCTTTGAAATGCGTGTACACCAATGCACGCAGCATGGGGAACAAATAGGAGGAGCTGGAGATCTGTGTGGGATCGCAGGGCCATGATCTCATTGCAGTCACAGAGACATGGTGGGATAGCTCACATGACTGGAATGCTGTCATGGATGGCTATGTGCTTTTTAGGAAAGACAGGCCAGGAAGGCGAGGTGGTGGAGTGGCTCTTTATGTGAGAGAGCAACTGGAACGCATCAAGCTCTCCCTAGGGATGGAGGAGCAGGAGGCAGCTGACAGAATATGGGTAAAGATCAAAGGGTGGGCTAACATGGGGGACACTGTTGTGGGTGTCTACTATAGGCCATCTGACCAGGAAGAGAAGGTTGATGAGGCCTTCTGTAGACAGGTGGAGGTAGCCTCAAGATCACAGGCCCTGGTTCTCATGGGGGACTTCAACCACCCTGACATGTGCTGGAGGGACTACACAGCAAGGCACAAACAATCCAGGAGGCTCCTGCAATGCATTGATGATAACTTCTTGTCACAAATGGTGGAGGAGCCTATGAGGAAGGGTGTCCTGCTGGACCTTGTCCTTACCAACGGAGAGGGACTGGTTAGAGATGTGAAGGTTGGGGGTAGCCTTGGCTGCAGTGACCATGAGATATGGTGGAGTTCAGGATCCTGCAGGAAAGAAGTAAGGCACCAAGCAGGATTGCAACCCTGGACCTCAGGAGAGCAGACTTTGGGCTCTTCAGAGACCTAATTGGTGGAATCTCATGGGTTAAGGCCCTAGAAGGAAGGGGGGACCAGGAGAGCTGGCTTGTATTCAAACATCACTTCCTCCAAGCTCAAGAGTGGTGCAGAATTACTGAATGCCTTCTTTGCTTCAGTCTTTACCACTAAGGGCAGCCCTCATGAATCCCAGAGCCTGGACATGAGGGAGAAAGTCTGGAGAAGGGAAGACTTTCCTTTGGTTGAGGAGGAAAGGATTAGAGACCTTCTGCGCAGGCTAGACAGCCACAAATCCATGGGCCCGGATGGGATGCACCCATGGGTACTGAGGGAGCTGGCGGATGTGCCCTTGTGGCCAAGAAAGCCAATGGTCTCCTGGGATGCATTAGGAAGAGTGTTGCCAGCAGGTCGAGGGAGGTGATCCTGCCCTTCTACTCAGCCCTGGTGAGGCCTCATCTCAAGTACTGTGTCCAGTTCTGGGCTCCCCAGCACAAGAGAGACATGGAGCTACTGGAGAGAGTCCAGCATAGGGCTACGAGGATGATCAGAAGGCTGGAGCATCTGCCCTATGAGGAACAGCTGTGAGAGCTGGGCCTCTTCAGCCTGGGGAAGAGAAGACTGAGGGGGGATCTTATCAATGTGTATAAGTACCTGAAGGGAGAGTGTGAAGGGGACGGGGACAAACTCTTTACAGTTGTCCCATGTGACAGGACAAGAGGCAATGGGCAGAAATTGAAGCACAGGAAGTTCTGCCTGACTGTGAGGGGGAATTTCTTCACTGTGCGAGTGACGGAGCACTGGCACAGGTTGCCCAGAGAGGTTGTGGAGTCTCCTTCTCTGGAGATATTCAAGGCCTGCCTGGATGCAACCCTGTCTGACATGCTCTAGGTGACTCTGCTGAGCAGGGAGGTTGGACTAGATATCTCCAGAGGTCCCTTCCAATCTTACTGATTTTATGATTCTATGATTCTATTTTTGGTTGTTGCTGTTGTAAATTAAGTTCCTGTTCTCCATTTAGAGAGTAGAAAATCCCCCCTTCCCTCCTGCAGCCCCTCCCCAAAAAGCAAAGCAACAAACCAAAATCAAAACTCTTCATGTAATTTAGATTCTCACTTGCATAGAGTAGTAAACAAACTGGAAATAACCTTCAGTAAATATGGATACTTCATTATCCTAGAAATCATTCAAGAGAATTTCACTGGTAGGTGCATTGGAGTAGCACGTTTTCACAAAGAAATTGTGGTCATTCCACTAGCAAACTGGAGAAAAAGCTGTGCCCTTAAAAATAACCACTCCAGGAGGAGACAGCTGCTCCTTTGAGACTTCCAAGCAAATCAGGCTCTCCAATCTTTTCCGATAAGGAGAGGTTCCAATAATCAAATCTCACATGTTCCACATGACTGATATCTTTTACTTCTAAACAAGCACCTAACCCCAATCTCTGATTTAACCCAGTACTTTTTGGATTACCCATGTTTAAAAACAGAAATACCGAACTGAGGCAACTTCAAATGTTTTTTTCCATTAAAGTTGCTTGGTGCAGTGATTTCCCTTCGGTCTCCCCCTTTGGAGCATTGCCTCAAGCTTTGTCCATATTTAGGTTTAGAATGTCGAGACGTCTACACCCAAGTGGCCTAGGAGTAAACAGGGCTAATAGAAATACCTCTGGACAATGCCTCTATATTTAAAAAGTAACTATATGTACTGTGTGTGCAAACTATTCATGAGGTCTTTGGCCACACAGATGAATATGATCCCTGAGCTTGAGAGTGCATTCTATTATTAGTCAATTCCTTGTCATCTCTGAGATGAATCCTGCTATGAAGGACTGGATGAGAGCTACAGTTTGTGTCAAAGAGGCATAGATCTTAGCCAGATTAACCACAAAATCCACTGGGTTGGACAGCCTAGTCGGGCCTATTAAGGAAGAGTGGATTTGTTCAGAGTTCTTCCAACGTCATCGAATTATTCTTGTCACCAGTTGACATAGATGCCACAGTCCGGGTGGGAAAAAAATAATTAGATTTATTAAGTCCTTTTGTCTCCTCTGATTTTACAGTTGTGCTTTTCTTTTTGTCTCTTTCGTTGGTATTTGGCAACTCAAGAGGGATTTCATTTTTGAATGATTGAACTTGTTTAGTGCCAAAAGAGAAAGAAGAGACAACTATTCTCCAAAACTCAGGAAATGTGACATCACCCAAAATGCAGACCAAGCTTTTTGGCGGCCAGGTGGTAAAATAAAATATTCTCAGTTGTCTCAGCATCTCCACTGCAAGGAAATTAGAAGCAGAAACTCAGGATGACAGCCCTTGGCAGCTCTATTCAACTTTGGTTTGGGACGCTAAAAATACCAGCTTGGCAAGGCTGCTATGGAGAATAATAAAAAGGCCTAAATTTTGCCAGAATTGTGGATTTCTGCTTCACTGCTGAGCTGAAGCTGTGAGTGGTGACTCACGCCTTGCTTGACACAGTCTGGCACTTCTGGTAGATCATCGGCCCAGGGAATCACAGAGCTCCCATTATCCGAGCCAACCCACTGCCTCATTTCGTCAGATTTGGCACTGGAACTGGAGCACTCGCACAAAGAGTGGCGAGGGGAGAGGAGAAGCCGACAGATATGGATATTTAACATCGCAGCTCAGCAGGCTTTAGAATATGGGACCTAACACACACCTAACAACTAGCGTCACAATTAGGCTAATTTTTAGAAGTGCATGTTTCCATTTAAGCAGTGGGTACAGACACTGTTTTTGTCAGAGCTTAAAGCTTTGGGAAACAAAAATGTGGCCAGAAGTCTTCTAGAGGGACATTGACTGCTAGGATTTTGGAAGACTGATTTAGCCTCTGAAAGATACACTTCTCCTCATTAACATTAACAAGAACAATTGCTGTCATGGCAGGATTTACCAGGTTAGATTTTATGGCTTGGTGCAGGAAGGTCCTGCTTTATGCAGGAAGGTCAGATTAGAAAATGACCAGTTCTGGTCTTAAAATTGTTGCCTCTTTGTATTTCTCATGTCTAAAAGTTTTGATCAGCTTGGCACAAGTTCTTTATTTTAGGAACAGAGTTTGATATTTTTATATTGCTATTTGGTACCAGTAATGAGCAGAACAGAAAGGTAGGCAATTTCCTAAGCAGAAATGTGACAGCACACAGTCCTACAGTTTGATTTTTTTTCCAGACAGGCACCAAAGGCAGTCCAAGCCACACCACCTGTTAACTGGTTCCTGGTCCTCCACAACAGGGAAGGCAAAGATGGACAAAAATGGCAATCACACATTCCATATACATACCATACACATGGCACAGTTCAAACAATGGTCTTTAATTGTTTGAAACTAGCTGTGGATCAGAGTATTATGATCCCTTGGAGCCATTCCTAGGAGAGATTTCAGTACAGTGCTTGAAGTATTGTCTTTATTACGTGCTAGTAGAGATATTAATATATCCATTCCTTACAGAACAAGGTCATTGTTCATCTAGAAAGTGAAACACATCATGGAAATAAAAAATGAACCTTATATGCATTAAGTGGATTGGAGTTACCTAGCCTGTAAAACCTCAAGGCTACATGACACCAAGGAAAAAGCAAAATGGTCTTAGGAGGGTTGGTGGAATCAAACAGCCCTGACTGGAATACTGTGACCAACTCCATACAACATAGAGAAGGTGCTATAAATCCACTGTAGTATCATGCTTGTACAGCAGAGTAAGTGTTCTTAGCAAAGGGAACTGCAATAGCATCACAGGACAAAAGGAGACTTTCAAGAGCCAGGTGTGTTACTGGAGCAGGGCAGCTAGACTAGCTAGACACTAAATACTCTCTCTGCTCTTAGCTGCATGCTATCAGAGAAAATGGATCAAAGCTGTTCAGAACTTGCTGGATACCAGACTCAGTCAAATTGTGTCAGCATGGAGTTTTGCAGGCTAGCTTACATGCTGAAGGACCAAGCCACTGTGCAAGCTGCTTACCTTGAGCTCCACAGTTGCATTTTGCTGAAGGACTGGCTTGGGAACACTGTACCCTGTTGGGCTGTTTTGCTGTGTCCTGTGTTTGAGGTTAGTGTAAAGGTGGACTAAGCAGACCCTAGTCCCCAGTGAGGAGCTTTACCCACTGTAGTTTTGCTGTATTCACAGCCACTACATCCTGCTGGCCTTGTTATGGCCATGAGGTAGAGAGGCCTTCAGTTTCTCTACTGAACACCATTGATAAGCACAAGAGGTAGCTGTTGTCTCTGACCTGCCTGGGCATGATCCCCTCAGCAATTTAGACATTTTTGGTTATTTTTAATCTCTTTATAGAGTGTATTGTATTTCTACTTTTTTGCCAGGTATATCTGTGATACCTTTCTTTAGAATGAACCTGGGGGCTACTCTTCCTTGTTTTTAGTGGAGAGCCTATACAGAAGTGCTTTGCTTGTCCACCCCAGGGCCAGTTGCAGAAATGGAGGAAAGCATGGAGAAAAAGAGAGAGAAAATGAAAAGCCTGGCTCTTAGCTCCCACACATACCAGGAGACCCAAGAACCAGGTAGAGCCTTCTTGTGTAGAGTCCTTAAAAGATTCATTGTGATGCCTTTGCAAGAACATATTTATTTTGTTTCCTGAGCCGTATGAGCAGGGCATTGTATCTGCTGGATTAAGGCAGCTCTGTGCTGCTTGGAGGACTATGAAATCCCTCCTCTGTCAGGCTGATGTGAAAGGATCCCATTCATCTGGGCACTCCTGCCTGGTGGGGTCTGCTTAGCATTCATCCTGAAGTGCGAAAGAGCTCCTACTGCTGTCTCTGGCTCAGTACCTCTCCTTTCCTCCTCTCCCACATCCCCTCTTCCTCCCCTCTGCACCACATGTGCCAGCAGCCAAGAAAAGAGAATAGGGAACCTTTGCCCTGTGTCTACTTACAAGTTGGTTTCCACTTATTGGTATTCAGCAGGCATTTGCCCCAGTACCCTACTTCACGCCAGTGAATTCTCTTGGCCCTGCTATTTGCCAGCGACGTGCAGCGCAGCAGATCCAAGGGACCAGGGCACTGTGGGAGAGGAGCTGTCAGTGACGACATGTGAATCAGCAACATCCATCCGACTGCAGCCAGGGCACTGACTGAACAAGTAGTTCAGGTTGAGCTGAGGGGAACTGAAGGAAAGATGTTTGTGTCTGTGTGCGTGTGTGCGTGAGTGTGTGTATATGCACACGTGGAGGTTGACAAGGGAAGAGGGGAGCAATTCTTGGGAGCTGGAAGAGACATAAAGGGATGTAAATCACGGAAGCAGCTTGGAATTGCTTATGTGTGGGAGAGTTGAAGGACTTGACCAGTTTTTGCTTTCTTCTCTGTTTACTTTAGTGATGAGTAGCTCTTGGGCTTTGTTCATTGACTGGATTCCTGATATGAAGCTAGACATTTCTTACTTTCTCTAATTTTTCTTTTCTTCCGGTGTAGTGGAGAATTGAGAGGACAGCTTTTGAGAACTGAGTATTGTCTAAGCCAGACTCTAAGTCAAGGTTTGCTTCCTTGCTTAAACCTTGTCCAGATTAGACTAGATCTCTGCACTTATGCCTGAGCATCTGTGCTCAACAGAGCTCTCAAATCATTTGTACCTGAGGGATAAGGATGACCCTTAATCAACCCAGTTCATGGGGTAGGCAGGATTGAAAGAACAGTCATTGTCTGGGGTCATTTCTCCAGTTGAGGATGGTCACTTCTATATGTGCACATGAATTTACAGTCTGGTGAATTGAACCTCAGTATTGAGAAATAGTTGGAGAACTAGGACTGGACTTTGAGGCTTCAGGCAGGCTCTGTTCCTACATGTCAGCAGTGAAAGAGGGAGCTGGAGGCCCAGAGTAGTCAGAGAACTGTCTCATCCTTTGACACTTTTCTGCCCCTCCTAGGTCTAGAATGAGAATGAATTGGATATAGAAGATGCTCAGATGGGTTGTTTGTCTGTATATGTGGCCTAACAGAAGAAGGAAGTATCAAAAATCTCATGGGGAAAACAAGAGCAAAGAGACAACAGAGGAAACCAGCCAAACCTCACAGTGTGTGGCCACACTGGACTGGCTTTGCCCATCAATAACACCATTTATTGTTTTTAGAGGGGAAAATATACGTTTGTAAAAACAAGATTTCCCATACTGACTGCTTCTTTGGAGAGGGAGAGAAAGGAGTCTCTCTGGATTGGCTAGAAGGCACCACTTTACTGCCTTCTGGGCCCCTCCAGAGGCATCACATTTCAGTCAAGTTGTCATTTCTGGTTACGCTTCCAGCACTTTCTATTACCTATAAGCAAGAAACAAGCATTCCTTTCTTTTCACCACAGGACCTACACAGAGGTACGGGGGGGAAGCTAGTCCCCTAAGAAAGGACTACTGATGGGAGACAATCTCACTGAGCCCTCCTGGTGACGACCTTGCAGTATTCCATGAGAGAGAGAAAGAGAGCATGTGCGTCCCTGGAGTAATTTAAACTCCATTTTGATAACTGAACACTGACCTCACTGGAGACATGACATAATCACAGAGTTTGTGAGAGAAAGCCCTGGAGACTGGCTGCTTAAAACACTGTTTCCTTATGCCTGGAACAACACTTCCAGTCTTTGAGCCTTGAGAAATTACAGTCTGGCATGGTGACAGACTGTAGGACCCTGTTCATGATTTGTTGGATTAGGGGAATCTGAGTGCTAGTTCAGATGGGAGTGCCAGGCCCCACCAATGCCTCCTGGGAGTTCTCCTGAATGTCACTCAAAAGCAGAGAGCAGTCAAGCATTTTTTGCTGAGGGGCCTCATAGCACTACTGTCCAGATCTTTGCCCTGTTCCATAGTGCAGTTGTTAAGTACAGCAGAAGCAGAAGCAACGTCTACCATTTCTACAAGGCAGATAGCAACTGGGCCATTGCATTCCTCTCCCAAGGGCTTGCTTTGCTTGCATATCCATAGCAGCTCCCACTGCAATTAATAGAGTCACTTTGGATTCATAAGTAGGTGGCTGAGAACAGCCCTCAAGCATTTTAAAGGATGCTTTATACAGTGACAACTGACTTCAGCATAGTGTTGCTGGGCATCACCATATCACCTGAACAGGATCAACACTCAGCTGCTGAGCACAGTCCCTCCTGCTCATCTGCTCAGATGCTCGTCATCGTGTTTTTCGGTGACACTCTTTTTCATAGAGTTCATATTGGTGGAGCAGGGTAGCTGTCAGCCACATTCAGCCCTCTAGGAAGGAAACATAGCTGCATATTCAAAGACAGCGAATGATTGCAAGGGAGCAGAAAAAATCTGTGCATCCCAGAAGATTCCTCCAAGAAAGAAAAAGTGCTTCAGAAACTCATAGGAAGTATGGTAGCCTCATGACAGCTTGTTTCACAATGACTTTGCTAAATAGATGCCAGCTTTTGCTAAGAATCAGCTTTCCTGGGAAATTCTTACATTAATGTATGTAAGCTGCCTGTAAAAGGAGTATTATACATTCTCTCGGTACCTTATCCAACAGGGTTGTGAATCTGTCACAGTTCCCTGTGGCTCAGCCTGTCTTGTTAGCTCTGCAGATGGTGTGCGTCAGCTGGGACACAGCGGCCAAGTCTTCATACGTGTATGGCAAGGAGCTATGATTGCAAACTATGTTAGGTGTATTTCCTGTGTGTAACTTGTGCTGAAAATGCCAGAAAACCTGTTTCTAAAACATTGTCAGGCTTCTACCCCTATGGCTGTACACATATAATCCAGCTGGAAAAGAGAATTTAATGGTGATGAAAACAAGAGGCCATGCAGGACTGGCTCAGAACTGATCCAGTGTCAGTTTTTACACTTGTATCTTTGGACTGAAGGCCAGTAGGAGCAAGAAGAGTTTGTCGAGAATAGACTTACAGACCTCTTGCCCAACTCCGAGTCTACTGAACGAATCATTTGTTTTAGAGAGCTCAAGTGAGCCCCAGGAGGGAATATAGTGCCTACGACTGATCATCCCAGCTACACTCTGGGCTGATGAAGAGGGCTGAATGGAAGGAATTCAGAGCAGACACCAATGGAGTCTTAGTTTCTTTAGTGATTATGTGATTCACACATTGGCAAGTGTGCATCCATCCTGCCTTGTGTGATCTGAGATGGTCTCCAGTCCTTTGTCAACACAAGAAGGCTGGACTGGGAGACAGACCAGCTCAGAAGGTCTTTTCAATGAGAAAAAAAAAATCCGAATGATTCTTTTCTCAGCAATTTTTGCTAATTATGAAGCCATTGAATACTATTCCCAAAGCATCCCTGCGTGTGGGAACTTAATCACTAATGACAATTTTTTGGCATTTGCTGAGTTGTCACTGACAAGAACACATACCAAACAGCTCCACCCTAGGGCAATATCCTCCTTTACAAAATGGAAGCTCCATGTTATTTTATGTTCTGTCACTGGTTTTGTCAAATTTTCTACATTTACCCCACTGGTCACACCATGCTTTTAGTTTAAGATAGCTATAGAGCTGTCTCAATTGTTTAAATAGACATCTTTTTAACAAACGATACAAATATTGTTTCCATTCAAAAGTCATTTTGTAGTCTGCAGTGTCCAGGAGTGGAACAGATGAGAATCCGTTTGTGGGACTGATTGGAGATATTGATTTATAAACTCCTGGATTTTGCTCATGGAGACTCCCAAATGCTGTTGACACTGTTAATTTGGATGTGGAGACTCTGCAGACAGATTTCAGCCCCAAGGAAAAGCAAGCAAGAAGCAATATTGTCAACAAGGAAAAAGAAAGTACTGTTTGCCAAGAGAACATTTACCAACCTGGCTGGAACTTGTGGCAAGTTGTACAAAAGGGGCCACTTTTGCTGTTGATTGCAGACAACAGTAGCTATGTTACAAATTTGCCAGTTCAGTGTGTTCATTGCGTGACATGTTAATGCTCAGGCTTTAGCCTGAGGAGATCAAGGTAGCTTTTTCAGATCTGATGAAGACTTTCCATGGATTCATGGCAAATGAAGAAGGCAATGGCCAGCTGCTGTCCTCCAAATCCAGCTATCTTGGAGAAGTGATTACTGACACCAGCTGCCCTCCTTGAAAAGGGGTATTGCTATCTTGGGTCAGCTCACAAAATTGCCTAAATGAAATAGACTCACACACACTGCACCTCAGTAGATCAGGGAACAGCCAAGAAAACAATGATAAAAAGCAAGGGACAAAAATCTCTTCCACCAGCGTATCTGGAAATGGCAAAGAAGGTTTCTCCTGGATTTCTTTGCATCTCCACTCCCAGCTCCCTTGTAAGCAGTCTCTTTTGTCTTATGCTTTGAGTCTCTGGTCTAATTAGAATGGAAGCTGCCCCACAGGGAACCTCTTACTTTGTGCACTCCTGGATCTAGCTGTGACAAACCTACCATTTATGTGTCTCAGAGGCTGCCATAATATAAGCTGTAAAATGAAAACATACTTGGATGAAGTTAGGTCCCATTTAAGGTTTTGCCTAAGTGTCACATCCAGACAGCTGTTCCAGATGTGAAGCATTCTCAGCAGTGAGCTGAGACTCTTGTACTGAAATCACACTAACTCTAAATGCACTGGATAAGCCCCTTTGCTCTCCAGACATAATCCTAATTGCTGATGCTTGGCAGCCACTCCATCATGAGCAATAAGGGAAATTCATATTTTGTGTTTTAAATGTGTTTATTAGCCAAGAAGTTATCACCTGAAAGTGGACGCTCGGGCATGTCCAGAAACCTCTTTCCCTAAGGTTCCCACAAACAATGTAGGTACTGTAATGTCTCATAGCAATATGGTACCAGTTTCATGAGTGCTAAATCTGTGAAGAAGTCTAGCGAAATCCAAAGATCTTTATTAATGTCACAAAGTAACTTTCTGAATGACTAAGTCAGAAATAAAGTTTTCTGAGAAACTTTACGGTCAGTAGAGGAAATTTGTGAGTTGCAATGTATGGCTATTTGATGACGGAGGGCACATAAAATGATCTCTTGGGACCAAGCTGGAACGACTGCTCTCTTTATGCATGTGACCTGGTGCAAATTCACGCTCTGGTCTTGCAGTGTGAATATCCCACTCATCTGACTTCTCCACACCCCCAGTTAATTACAACTGTGAGTTTCCTTAAAGAACCCCAGGTGCAAACATACAGATTAGAGGTGGTTACAGGAATAGGTTAGCTGGTTCACAGAGCTAAAAGGTTATTGTTGTTTCCACAGAGGTTATAAACACTCTGTGTGTGTGTGTGCATATACATATTTATATTTCAATTATATTTATGTTATTATTTCAATTACAACCACCCATCTCTTCATAATGACTGATTTCATTCTGCACTGGATTAAGCCTGGTTGAATGCCAGCTCTGAAATGACATGAATGAGTCCTCAGAATGCAGAGAACCTTTCATCATGAAGGTCTTGAAATAAATGTCTCCACCTCTCTAATCTCTTTCTCTGCAACCCTCTTTTGCCCCATCCCTTCTTGCTGCTCAGTGAGGACACTATGGCAGTGTATTTACTTGCTAAGAAAGCGACTCCTTCTTAAGAATTGTATGTGCCCTTCAGTTGGAGGGAGGCTGGGAGCTATGGACAGTTTATGTTTGGCTGTCCCATGAGATGCTGTGACAAAAGCCTTGTCTTCACTGCCCAAATTAAAATAACTGAAACCCATTGTGCTCTTCAGCTGACATTCACAAGTGAAGGTGAGGCATTTTGGTTTTATTGAAAAGTTAGATAAACATGGCACGTGTCTCATTTGCCTTGGGGTGAACATATGCTTTCATGGCTAAAAAAGCTAAGATCCATGACTGCCAGGAGCACCTTCTGCCCCTTCGCGCTATGAAGCCAGACAGAGTGAACACTTAAAAATTCTATTTAACTAAAAAATGCAGGCAGATGTTGGCTTAGCTAACCGCAACCTGTTGAGGAATCTTAAAGAATACACGTGAAATCATTAGTTCATGACTTTTCTGAGATGGCACAGCATAAAGATTTGGAAGGAATTACACCATAATTTTCCATAAGGTTTCTGTTTTAGGCACTGCTTTGCAGATACAACCAGATTTGTACATGTCTGAAAACGTTGCCCCAGCCTACTCAAGAGAATCCAGCCTACTCAAGGGATTCTGAGCTGCCTGCCCCTATGAGGCAGAGGAGAAGCAATATGCTATGTTAAGGAGAAGAGCAAAGAGAAATGGTCTGGAACTGACAGGGGTAGATAAGGATTTATGTTCCTTCCTCAGCTGAGCAGGAACCTCCCCTGCCTTTCAAAATACTGATTTGTATAGCTACAGTCCCTGCATATGGGGACTTGAGTAGGAGTTACTATGCACAACCTGCCATCTCCAACCTCGTTTTGTATACATAACCCTCCCTCTTTCCTGGTTTTATATACACAAGCAATGTAATGTCTATAGGAATCATAAACACCTCTGCATCCCTTTGGGAAGCTTTTAACTGATACAAGAGGACCTCGCTGCGGGGTCATAGCTTAATGCATTTGCCATTTATCTTATGGTATTTTGTCTTCTAGAGTGATAGTTAGGAGCAAGGAACACATCAGCTCTTGAATATCAGGGTGCATGAAATGAAGATGGCATGAATCATCATGTGGAAAGCCACATCTTAACAACAGTCAGATTCCTGGGCATTCATATCTTTGGAGCTTTCAGATGCATCTGTTCCAGGAGTAGGAGTTATAGTTCAAAATGAGCCAGTCTGAAGTCAGTTTTCTAGGGGTCTAGAATACATTTTATGGCTTCAGTAATTCTCACATGCTACAGTTATTGCTCTAGTAAATATATCAATACTCTGAAGCATAAACTCTTTTAGTGTTAGTTAAATACCCCAAACACCAACAAATGGATGAGTTGCAGTGAGTTCTGGTGGAATAAATACCAGGCTCCTGTGGGCTCTGATGATTCAAGGTTTGAATTCTCATGGTTTATGATTCCACCAGATTTCCTTGATGCAATTATTTTCTTGCGACTCTGCAGTCTACAAATTCTAAATATAACATTGCACATAAAATAATACCCTCATTCCTGAAACAGTCACTGGCCTAAAATCCTGCCAAACAGACGCTTTTTATATTACATTAGTCATGAGCTGTGGCTGACAACAAGTTCCTCTTTGGAGACCCCTCCCAGAAATCATGTGGAAAAATCTTCTTTTCTCCCCCCCCTCCTTTTTAAAATAATTCCAGGCTAGCTGAGCATATCAAGCAGGAAAATATTAACATTTTCCAGAGGTAGGTGATGTCTCATGCACCCTTTAACAGTTCCTACTGGTCCTTTAACAGGTACGTGGGAGAGATATAAGTGGCTGTGAGATGGGAAGTGGTATCATTGCTCGACACCAATAAAGACACATGAGGCCAAGCTTTGAAAATAACTTTTATAGTCTAGCAACGTGGAAGGACAAGTGAGTGAACCTAGAGACCTTCTGTACTACTTAGTGTGTCATTGCAAGTCACATTGTAAAGGTGCTGTATACTGAATCCCCCCCTTTTGCTTTCAGTGCTCAGGTACTGAGTGAGGCACTTCCAAAATCAAAATAGCACTTCACAACCTCTCCACCCAGGGATAGGTGAAATATGCACTAATGAGTGGCGGAAGAGCAGGCCCTCTCCCACAGTGAAAGCTGTGAGTGTCTGTCTAGGACAGTGCCAGCGGAGCCTTCGTCCTCACTGCCTGCTTCTCCCATCCCTGGTCACTGCATAGGGGTGGGAGCTGGGGCTCTAGACACTCCTGCAACAGCCTGAGGACCTAAGTTAGACTGTTGTCTTCCTTCTGCCAGGTAAAGCAAGCCCCTAGCCTTTTCTCTTCCTGAAAGGGACAACAGCAGTGACTCTTAGGACGCTGATCTCTGGCAGCTTATGTGCATACCCGGTGCTCTCTGTGTTCTGCCATTAAGCACTGACCCAATGCTTTTCAGCACCTCCAAGTCAAGGTAGCAAGCTTTGTGGGAGAACAGACAGCAACCCTCTGTGCAACCGGCTATCTGTTGCAGAGCAGGTTGGGATTCGGTGTCTTTTTTTCAAATGCTGTGAGGAAGAAGGGGGAGGAGAAGGGAGAGGAGGTGCAGGGTGTGGTTCCATAGGAAAACTGCAGTTTTCCTAGTGGCAAAGCCAGTCGATGCTCATGTCTTGCCAGTCTCCAACTACTTGTTCCTCTCTACTGTGAGGCAGTGAGCCACCCAACTCTGTTGTGCCAGCTCACGTCTAACTGGGTCAGTGAAATGATCTAGGTTTCAAAACACTCTCAGATATAAACATATGTCTTATTTTGAACTTAGGTCATTTCACTAATCAGTCTTGAGTACAAACCCTCAGCCAAAGAGATGCTCATCAACTGGAGTGTGAGAAAGGGAAGGGAAAAGAAGAGAGAGTAGAACCTCTTATACTTCCCCCAGAGAAACCATAGGGGTTTTTTGCAAAGCCATTTATTCAAGCCAGGCAGGTGAACTGCTGCCCAGTGCCGGTGGGAGACAATAGGGACTCTGGAGGGAACACTCACTCCATCTCTTGTAGTTAGCTAAAACTAGTAGATATCTGTCCATTTTTATCAAATACACAGAAAGAACCAAATCTTAACTCTGGTCCACTAACTTGTATCTTAAACACCCACAATGCATGGTATGAATTGCCAAATGAACGTACACAGCAAGCACACCCATCCCTCAGCTAACACACTGCAAGGCCAGCTGAAAGAGATGCAGCCCTCGTGTGAGATCATGCTCTGCACCAGCAACTGATAGCTAATAGGATGCATAGCCAACAAAATGGGACTAGGGTTACCGACGATATGGTTGTTCTCAAGGGACCTGAGAGGTGTGTTCCTAGCTCTCAAATGCAAAAGTGTGAATATTTTGACCCCACTCTCCATGGCAACAGAGTAATACTGTCTCTGCTTCCACACAGCTCATGTACACCCTAGTTGTTGTTGTTAAAGATTTGCTCAGATCCAACCACCTGAACTAGTAGCTCATGGCTAAGCCAAGCCTTTTCCACTTTATACACCTCTCAGACAAAATTCTTTCAAGAACAACTCATTTCCTTTTTGGCCTCAATATTAGGATTATTATGTAAAAATTGGATCCAGCTCTTTGATCCCCAAGATGCCATTTAATTAAAGTAGTGGAAAGAATAGACCAGTCTAAATGTTGTAACAGTTTTTAATTAGTGAAATCTTTATTTTATTTGCTAAAAAACAAGATTAACCCTAAATCCATCAGACAGTCCTTTGCAGAAAGGCTTTGCAGTGTAAGTGAAAGGGAGATTTAAAGGATATTAATGAAGATTAAAAGATGCTAAAATAATTAAGAATGATATTTTTAATGGAAAAATTTAAATAACCTTTATTCTGACCATGTTAGTTGTGTACATTTGAATGCTTATGCCTTTGAACACCCACCTGGATAGACAAACACCTGCCTTTATCCAGACCCACCTATTCATGCACCTTGACTGCCATGAGGAACCATAGTCCTTCTCCATTAATTCCTGAATAATGAGATGTCTCTGAGACAGTAAACACATGCTCAGTTCGTAAATGCTTTAGCTGCAAGTCTTGTTATTTATGGTCCCATGAGTCATTTATTGCAATTTAGCACTCCCATCTCCTTTGCTTCAGGGGCTTTTAGAAAAGTGAGCTTAACTTGACCTATAAATATTATTAACCTTTTTAAAAATCAATTACTCTATCATGACCTCTTTCATTTCATAGCTACTACTCAGAGAAGCGTCCAGGTCAATTCATAGAAGTTCAAGATGATGGCAAAAAAGGGGAGGTAGTGCTGTGCTTCCAAATAGATGAAACAAAGCTAAATTTCTCTACCTGTCTTTCCACTGTTGTATTTGGAAAACACCTTATTACTCTGGAACCTCTGCCATCATGGACAGACAAACGTCAACTGGCCATACAAGCACCATCTGACTAGTCCATCTACTGTTATCGCTTTTCTTTTTGTTTTTCCCTCTGCAGGCATCCCGATGTGGCCTCTGTTAATATAAATGAAGGAAAATTGAAGAGACCTATATGTTGCCCGCACACTGTAGTTAAGCAACAAGAGGCTAGAAGTGGCTTAAACAGCCAAAGCAGCTTTCTCATGGCAGGAAGGTCAAACGACTAAGTAGTCAAGCTGTTGTTAGAAGTCCTGAGACTTTTGGCATCTTGAAAACGTCTGTCCTTGGTTATGAAAGATGGCCTAATTTTAGGACTCTAGACCACAGTAACACCATTACCTGCTTTCTCTCAAGGACCTTGTCCACGGTTGCCTTTGCCATGAGGTTCTCACAGCCTTAGACCATGCTCAGGTCAAAGTGTCCTCCTGTTTCCCAAAAGCAGTAGCGTGAAAAAACCCAACTCAGTATTAATTCATCTAGACAAGAATAGCCTCAGTGGATAAAAGGAATTATAATGGAAGGGTGCTGAGGCACATCTAGCATGACACAGGTCTTTCCCTGAAGTCCTCAACAACAACAAAACCCTTCCTCTCCTCCTTCCTTTAAAGGATCTATACCTTATGACAGTAAAAAGGGCTGATGATAACTATTAAAACCCAAGCCCTGCAGGAAAGCAGGGTGGGGGAGTTTATGGCCATTGACCTTTTAACTCAGGCTGGTTCATAAAAAGCTGTCTTTCTGTTTCACTACTGGGATTGTACAAGTTTCTTGGCCGTGAATGGGAGCTTTGTAGGATTCTACTGTGTGGTCATTCACAGGCAATCCGTTGGTCTTTTTGGAGCCATTTAATAAAAAAAGAAAACCTATCTGAAATACAGGAGAAGGGGGGTTAGCTGAGTATCAGCTAGCAGCCCTATCAATGAGTAAATGTGTTTGGGTCTCCTCCCGGAAGAGAAAGCTTGTTTTAGGAATTTAGTCTGGCACGCAGAGGGCTCTGTTTGTATAGCCCTTTCATTAAAAAAAATGTATATGCAGTCAATTAAGAAGATGTGGCTTGGAGCAGGCACAGGGAGAAGAGACAGGGAGGGAGCGGAAGGGGAATCAAGCAAAAAAGAACTTTTACGACTGAGAAGAGGGCTACAAGGAAGGATAAAGTCAGAAGCAATGATATCTTCTTGTTCTGCCATCACTATACAATACACTGAGGAATAGGCATTCACTAGAATGGGATAGTATTCACCCAGGTTCTGGGCCTTTGCATGGTAGAGCTTACTCCATCTCCTCCCTCTCCTCTCCATCGGCTGGTATAATTCTGCTGAAAGTTGCCTGTCATCTGCTTGTTTGCTAGAGGACCTGGTTCTGGGAAGCAAGCAGTCATGGAGATTCAGCACAGGACTCACGACAGCACACCAAGATGAAAGGAGAATAAACAGAACCCCCAGGCACCAAAACTTCCATCAACCAGTATGTTTCATCAGGAATGGCTTAAATTAAAACAAGATCTGCTTTTGCAGTTTGTGTAAGAACGTGGTGGAATGGGGTACTGGGCAAGACTGAAATGCTTGGATTCCATCAAACTGTAGATAAACACACCTTGAAAAAACAAACAAACAAACAAAAAAAACCCTTTCAAGCTGGCAGGTGGATCCACAAGGCATTTTCAGAGACCTCATGCATGATGTGGTTGAAGTTGCTTGTGGGATTTATGTCCACAAGACAAAACTGTGGAGGTCACCTTTACCTGCTAATGGCATGACAAGCTGGGCTATTTCCTATCAGTCAATGCAGCGAGCTGCCTATCGTGCCAGCAGGAAGGAGGTCTGAGGAGCATCTGCCAGGATGGGCAAGCGCTGCTGATCTCTCTTGTAAGTTCAGTAAAAGGTTGTCAGCACAAGGCAGCTCTTATGGGAAGACTGGCTGCACCATGAAAGGCTGCCTTTAGGCTGACAGGGAAGACTGAGTCTCGACAGCCTGTGGTAACTAAACAGTCCCTCTGGCATCTCTTGCAAAAGTGCATTAACTTCACTGCACTAGTCAGATTCTAATAAATCTGCCTTCCCAAATTACCCAGCAGCTTCCTTTGGACACTGCACTTTCACGTTGTTGCTATGAAACATTAAAAAAACTACCCCCATTTTTCAATGGTGAGTGAAGAATGTGCTCATATAGCTTGATAAACCATGTTGAGCTCCTTATAATGAAGTACGCAATATAAATGCCAGGCACAACCATTAGCTAACTGTTTTTTCCATCTGTGTGTTTGTTTGTGTGTGTTTATATGTAAATATAACATGTATGTATACACATACACATATAAAATGTATATATACATCTTTGCATAGTTCATCAAGATGTTATTCTGCATAATTTTCACCTTGCAACATGTGGCTTGTTAAATTCTCCGCATCACCCTGTAGCGACCAAAAAGGGATCTCTTCTGTGCTCTCCTGTCTCTGCTGATAGCCTTTGCTATCTATAATCTTTCTTGGCTTTTATTACTAAAGAAAAGCAGAGGCTTAATATGTGAATAGTTACTAAGAACATTTAAGGATAAAATAAGTGTGCAGCCTGGGGATAAGAAATGGTCACTGTTCTTCATCTGGACTTTCAAAGAGCTTAAAGAAAATACCTCCCACCAGCTGGTCTACAAAATGTGTGACTTGTACATTTGTAAACTTGAAAAGTCAACAACTATATATGATGTTAAGAATTGCCAGCCAGAACCCATAAGTTGCTCTGTCCTTGCTAAGTTGAGGACTGGATTTTAGATGTGACTCTCGAGAGGAAAAAAATGGCTTGCAGATGAAAATTTTCCATTAGCATAAAGCCAAAAGCATCAGCCTGTGAACCATCTGGATGTGTTTTTACTCCAGGGCATTCCAGGGACAAGAGGGAGGGGAGCATGAGGGTGTCTTATGCCATGTGCAGAAAGTCCCTAAATTAGAACAGACCCTAAGTTGCCCAACAAGTGTTAGACAGCCTGGGATGAAGATAGGTAGTGGTGAGGTCTCTGTACCCACAGCCCAGAAAACATAATTCAGTATGTTCTCTTCAGTTTGGGGTAGCAACCATGGAGAACTAGGGAGAACAGGAAATAGATTGCACCAATCTTTCTGTGGGTCCCACTGTGCTACTCAAGTGGGACCAGGGCTTTGCCATCCTCCTGGAGTGCTTTATTCCTAGATATACAACAGGGAAATGCCAGTATCTCTTTTTCAGGGTTTCTGAGAAGCAGAGCCAAAGGCCAGAGCAAACTAGCAATGCTATCAATGACTCCTTTGAAATGCCAGTGGCAAACAGGGCAGAACTGCTGAGTGTGGACATAGACATGAGTAGGCTGGTCTAATCTATGGAACCATAGGATAATGAAGGACTTGGAAGGGGCGGGAAGGATGGAGAGATTGCTGCTGAAAGTGAGGAAATTACACAGATGGAGTTTCCACTCAAAAGTTCTTATAAGGTGTGAATTTTGGCAGACCTTTCATAGCTCCCATGGTAACCTGTTGAAGATGGAGCCAGGATGTCTGGGGAGAAAGATGGCAGAAGTACATTTTAGAGTCCCAGTAGTTGTCCCTTTGCATATGCGAACTGGAAGCCTCTGGCATGGTGCAGCATGTAGGGGAGCCAGTGCATAGCCCTTGCCAGGACCCATCTGTTTCCAGGGGATGGGAGGCTGGTAATGTGCAAGGCTCTGTTGGACTGTGCCCACGGTGCTACGCAGCCTTCAGCATCACCTCTAACGTCCATTCAGAGAGTTCACTAGCAAAAATATACATTCTGTGACCAGCTGATAGCTTCTGACTGCCACATGCAGGTCAGCAATTTGTTTTCTCTTCTAGTTGCATGATGTGTGACAAATGGGCAGCAAAGCAGCAGGGCACAAGGCAGAAATATGTGCTTGAGGATGTCAAAACTCAGATGCTTTCCTGTTCAGTTAATAAGGCTGAAACATTTGCCCACCCAATACTTGCCTCGAGTTCCCAGGTTCCTTTAAACCTCTATCTTTTTCCCTTTGAAAAGTGGATATGAAGAAGTCTTGCTGCCACTGCTAGCATCTATCTTCCCTAATCTCCCCGCCAAGGACTTTGCTCCCTATTAAGATGAAGGTGGAGAGATGTGTGACAGAGGCAGGCCCAAGGTGCTTTCAGAATAATGCTCCTGGTTGCAAGGCACTCCATTTTCAAGAAACTTTCCTGCTCTCTGAAACTGGCTCAAGCGATGACCAAGCCTCAGAAGCATTGCATGAGGGTATACTTCAGACAGTTGCTAGGTCTATAAACACAGGAGTCTATCTTGATGTGGAGGGTGGTTCTAGTCAAATGAACTTCAGTTGACATGCAGACCAGTGTCTAATATCATCCTTCTCCTCGAGGTGCTGAGCTTTCCCTGTTTCTACTCTCTATCAAAGCACTTTATTCCCTGGCAGCATAGCCCTAAAGCACCCTTTGGTCAGACACATTTGCCCTGATGCACTCTGTGTGGCACATAGAGAAAAGGAGACCCCAGCAGAGCCTGGCACCAGGGGGTGCCTCAGGTGGGAAGGAGCCCAGCAAGAAGATCCATTCTATAGATACAGGTTGTAGTCAGAAGATGGTCACTTCTCTGTCACACGACAGTCTTCTGAAGTCTTGGTGTGCAAGACCTGCTTTCCTTCTTCCCTCCCAAAAAGACAGGGCCAGAAGGATACTGTGTTTTATTTGGAAGGAAGCTCACATTCCTGTTCTCCAGCAATACCTGGGTTTAATCTCTTTATAAGCACTGTGAGGTACAACTTGTTTCTGAATGGACAGAGCACTGGGAGGGCTTTTGCTACAGATAGCGTGAATGGATGAGGTGTGAGCTTGAGGGACTGTGTCAAGCGAAAGTCACAGATACCACAGCTTCCCCTAGCGCTGATACAATGGGATAGATGTGGAAACGGAGCTGGCCTCTTGATTTGTACCGAGCCTTTGAAAGTGAGTATGCTCCTTGAGTGACAGTCCTTCAGGGCTGTCCTTCCCCTGCACTTCAAATGGAGCTGTTGGGAGTTAACATTACCCAGATTTCAGCCCTGCTTGTTGTCTGTAGCTGATTAAGTGGCGAACAGCAGGTTGCGTGGTGCATGCATAAACTAGCGCCATCCTCAGGGAAGAAAGCAGAGGGGCTCATGTTGTGGGCATGCACACAGTATGCTTTGGTACAGCACAGACCCCGGGTTACTGAGTGTCCTAGAGCTCAGTCAGCCCAGCAAAAGCCAGAGAGTCCTGGGATGATGGAAAGAGCTCTCACTCTTCATCTGACTATGGCTTTTGTGAGTCAGGATGTGCTTGCGTAAACTGGACCTGATTGCTAGCTGCAGGTTTTCCTGCCTGTAACCACCATGCCTTTTAAGGGCAGTGCTATAATAGTAATTATTATTGGCAGCTTTAACTCTGTCTTACTGTTGGCACATTTAGTTGGGGCAGCCAGTGTGCGATAACGCTAGGGAATGGGATTATTTGGGCAATTTTTCTTCTTTCGACTGTACTTGCACTAGAAGAGATTCCCGTAAGAGGAATTACTGGCAGAATGGGCGTGGAAAGAGTGAATTCTAAGCAAATAGTGGAGAGTCTTTTTGGAAAGAGATTCAGAAAGAAACTTGACCTGTGTCCCATCAGTGAGCAATGTGGCTTTGACACCATAGGCGTACTACAGTCTGACACCTAGGGAGAGAAGGAATCAAGTTACTCACTTTGAATAAACACACACTTTGCAGAAAGCTGTATTTTCTTTACAAGCAGTGGACAAGGGAAAAAGGCAAAACTCCTTAGTAATCAGTTGGCTGACAGGTTTCTATCTATTTCTATTAAGTTAAGGGAAAATATACACCAACACACCTTGTTCAAATGGCAGGGATCCAGGTTCTGTTCTGAAGCTCTACTCTTATTCTTAGATTGCATCTTCCCTCAGGCACTTGTTGAACACCTGATGAAAAGTGCGTCCTTTGCGTCTTCTACATCCACCATGATAGAGCCCTTAAGTAACCTGGGGCATGAAGTTTATAGAAGATATCTCTGATCTTCCTGTAGCCATCTTGAAACCAAAAGTCTTATTTCACTCTGCCCTACTCAGATCTTTCCCCTTCCCTTGCAACAGAGATCAGAAAATGTGCATGTGTCTCAACTGCCAGAGCTGCAGGACTTGCTCTAGGATGACGTACTGACTTTTGCGATCCTGCAGCACTGTGTGCTGGGCTGCTCTCACTGTGAAGCAGCACACACTACCCGGAAGAGAGCAGGGGCTGTATTTCAGCAAGGCGGTGGTTTGAAGCGGCTGTGCATATGCCCTTTCAGCTTCAGACGTGTAAAGCTGATTGGTCTTATTATGCAGCTAGAATTGACCTGCCAGGCTTTTCTTGTGGTAAACAACTGTCTCAAAGCAGAGCCTCTTCACAGCTCAGCAACACTAGCTGGCACCTCACCCTACTTACAGTAGGGAAGCTGAGCTGCTAGAAAAATCAGTGCTGGGAAAGGTGGGACTGTCTTGGGGAAGAACAAAATGCTGGACCTGCTGGAAAAGAAATGTCAGAGCAACAAAAGAAAATCCAGATGTGTTGCATTTGCGTGGTAACAGGCTGACTAATTGGAGACAGCCCCACCTGATTCCCTAGCAGATTAGCATTTCTGTTGCCATTTATTGACCGAGGATTTTCTCATTATTGGCAGATCTTTAGGAGAAAATACTATTCTTGCAAAGCATTTGATTTTCTTTCAGAAATGCTGTTTTTATTACTGTACCTTTAGCAAGATTTCCTAATATGAAATAGAGGCTTTCAGCTCAGCTGGAGTTTTGCCATGGACTTCTGTGAGGACACACTCTTGGCTTGACACAAAGGGCAGAGAACAGGGCTATTAGACAGTGGGAACAGCACGTTATCAAGGGATGCCCTGCTACATTGCAGGAGCTGCAGTCAATGGCAGCAGCACGGAATTGCTGACACAGTTTTATCAGTGTGTTAGTGTCTCCTGTGAGAGGGCCAGGAGGCACTGGACACAGAGCAGCATGTAAAAGTTGGGCACAGGAGAACTCTCCATGGGTGCACGATTAATCTATGACCCTTGTGGTAAAGGGCAGCGAACTGAGGAAAGCCTCTCCGGAATGGGGAGCACACAAGATGCGCAGGTATACCTTTACCTCCTCATGCATCTCTTGAGAAAGCTTTTGATTTCTAGTTAATGTTTTAATGAGGAAAGCCCAGAGAGGTTTCAAGTAGGAATTTAATAGCCAGCTCGAGTATGGTATTTACCCACTTTGGAGTTAAAGGCAGATATCTATGGCTGATGAGTCACCTGGTGCTGAGCTGTGACCACTGTTAGCTCTGAGAGCCAAAATAGTCTCACCTGTGTTTCTGCTAACTGTCATCCTCTTACAGCAGGGAGAACTTGACCCCACATAGTTGCAGCACAGACAGTAAGCTTGCTCCCAACAGCCAGGTTAAAAAACAGTCCCCCACCGTAAACCACCCTCTGCTATGAGATGCAGAAGAAACAGGTTTCAGCATCTCCAACACACATTGAGGAGGCCGAATAAATTTCAGACATTTCCAAGGCTTCAGTTATTTCATCAAGCAGCTGTAGGCTGCGACAAGTACTCAGTCATGAAAGACCAGCAAGAAGCAAGCAAATAGCCCAGCCCGGAAAAACAGAGGAAGCAAACGCCAAAGAGGGTCAGCTATAGGCAGGCTAGCCCCACTGTGGTGCCACCCCCAAACTCATATACATCTTACTGCTACATTGCCGTCTTGCTGGCACCTTAGGTCTTCTGCTAGGACCCTCTGAAACAGCAGAGGGGGAAAAGTGCCAAAAGGTAGTTCCTGTCCCTGGCTGATAACACCCATCCTCCCTCACAGACCTCAGTGTATTAAACTCTTCCCGTGGCAAAACTTTAAGTCTTGATTTTGGGGCTATTTCATCCTGAAACAGATGCTGGCCAAGCAACCTCCCTTGTAGGCTGCCCTGGTTTGTATGAGCAGGTATGTGTGTGAGAGGAAGCACGTAAGCTTGGTGGCCTGTGCTTTCTCTGTAGAGGGTGGAACGAGCAAAAATGATCAGTTCCCTTCAAGGTTTTCATTGGTGTAATAAAAGTCCCTGTGTCCTGGATGCCAAGGAGGTCAGGGGGAGGGGGAAGAGAGGGTGAAAGTAGATTAAATGAGCCTTTCAGGAGCAGAGAGAGCACTTAATCTTCTCTAACCCATTTAGTGCTGTTGCTGGTGAAGTCTCCCCTGTCATGATAGCCAGCAAGCTCTGCCCACATTGTCTCTAGCAGACACCATACAGTCCCAGAGGAAGGCTAACCTGGCAGAGAGGAGCATGGCAGAAGGGGAAGGGAGGTTTAAGAAACAATGATTAGCTTACTCAGACACACAGAACAAATCTGGGGTACAGTGCATCCAGGAACATAGTGACAGCGTGCACTTCAACATTGGAAAGAAAAGCAAAGTGTTATTTTCTTTGGTGCGACCCTGAAAGAGAAGTTTATCTCAGCACTTGCATTCTTCTGTACCAAATTCACCACAGTGATGGGTAAGACCTGCTACAAAGGAAGGTGGATCATAAGGGGAAGTATAAGGGAGGAAAAAAGCTATTTGTTTCTGAAAGTGATCTTTACATGTGGTCACCAATCAAGCCAGGAGGGACCATGGTCTGGAAAACTGAGCCTCAACCCAAATGGAAGGAAGAGAGGGACAAACATTTGCATTCTGTGTCCAGGGTGCAGGCACTACTCTGGACCTTGCCAAAAGCATGACGCGTAGGCTACAGCTGCTGGCAGGTTTTAGCTTGCCCCATGTCTGGGCTGTGCCATAAGGAGTCCCTCAGAGGCAGCTGCCACCTGGAACATGAGTGCCACCCCCCCACACACACACTGTGCTTCCTCCTGATCACATCTGTCCACAATATCCTCTACTTAGACCACTCACCTGCTCCTTTAAATAGTTAGGATGCTTTGGCACTCATCTATGCAGAGACGCAAGAGCCCCAGGGAGAACCAGGGGAGTGCAGACTGGCATAGTGTGAACTCCTTGCATAACTCTGCTGGCATTGCAGCCTTGACCACAGCCATGTTGATCCTGAGTTGTTCTCTTGATCCTTAGTAATTTCACCTGTAACAGCTGTGCCCCTGAGGGCATTCAGCTCTCAGTACAGTACTCATATTAGCACCAATGCTTCTACAGCAGTGCTTGCTCCTACCTCTCTTATGGCCTTACCCAGGCAGCTCTTCTCTTTCAAGTTACCACCACCCTTCCATCTGCAGTGGTCAAGGGCACCTTACTCCTTTAATCAGTATTAGGGGAGAGGCATACTCAGGTCCTACTACTGTAGGCTATGAGAAGCAGTGAAGAAAACTCTGACTAGCTCTAGGATTTACTGACAGCCCAGGAACAGAAGCTTATACAGGGTGCAGCCTAGGAAGAGCATTAGAAAGGCAGGGAACTTCCTCAGGAGCTACATCCTCCACAGCATCCCGGGAGAAACACACAGCCCCAGCCATCCAGCTGCTAAACACCCCGTATCTTCTTGTAGAGAGACAGACCTCCAAGTGCTTTTTTTGTCGTAACAAGACTATAGAACAGTAAATAGCTCAACCTAACTTGCAGCAAACAGCACTAATCAACAGGTTTAGATAAAGGAAAGAATAACTTATCCCTCATACCTCTTCAGACATACTAGACTCCCATATGCTCACTTAAAACAGTACTAGAGGCAGCTCCTGCTTTATGTATAAGAGAGGCTGCAGGTGGGCAAGCGTAGTCATTCATGCTGAGCACAGCTGAGCCCACTTGGCTCTAGAGTGGGGCTATATAAGGCTGGATAAGGGGGAAGGAGAAGAAACAGTTTTCATTAGGTTCCTGAGCTGAAATTGGTTACTAGTGCCTGTAGAGTCAGGAAAAGTTGTACTGAGATGAGGAGTATTAGAAGTGTCTAAAAGAAGCCTTTGTATTATGGAGATTTAAAAGAAAGCTATTTCTTAAACAGTTAGTAGCAGAAACCTAGGGTTGGCAATGCTTTCTACCTGAGGCTATGTGTGGTTAGAACATTAATTGAGCCTCCTGGGTCTGTAAGCCTCTTATCTGCTTATACTCAGCACTTTCCCTGAGCTGGAGAGAAAAAAAAAAAACAGATTAGTTATTTTTAATGAACAGCAGTAGAGTGTGCATGCTCACCTATTCTTTGCTGTAAGATGCTTCTTTCTGACTCTCTTCTCTTTAAAACAGCTAGATTTTTGTGATCTGGTCTAAGACTTCAAAAGCAATGTAGGTGCCTAAGGAAGAGAAAGAGTTCCTATTCATCATTTAGGGGCTAAGGGTGCTCTCAAAGCTGCTGTTCAGCTCCTTAATCCTACAGGTGCTTATCAGTTTCTCAGATCTGAAATCTCAAAGCTGTCACACAGGGCTCTCCCTGCCTTACTGTCTTGCTTAAGTGACTCCTCCTTTAGCTAGGCAGCCTTTGAACCCCATTTCCTTGGCAGCTCACTGTGTCCATGTGCTCTGTATGGAGATTCACATTGGAACAGAAAGGTGGATGGGCCCCAGCTCCTGGTGGGTGTGAAGACCTCAAAGGTAGATGTGGCAGGATGGAGGTTTCACTTTCGATAATTTAAACGCAGCCCTAAGGTTATGAAGGAGTCTGTGCAAGAGCTAGGTCGCTTCTTTGGAGAAGAAGGGACACTAATAAAATTGGGCCACACTGAACTGTGCTTGCAGCTCGGTGCTCCAGTAAGTTTGAATGTGGGTGGCTTTGGTGGTATAGGAACGGCAGGAGCTACCCCGACTTTTGGTCCTGCTTCTTAGGGAGCATGAATGGCAAAGCAAGGTGAAATCAGGGCTGAAAAGATGCAAGCTGCAAGATATGCCTTTGCATGCCTGCAAAGGGGCCCATTGCTTAGTGACAGAGGAAGACAACTCTGCTGCAATGGGAGCTGTGAGAGGCCTTCAGCTTTGACCAAATCTCGTTCCTGTGCCAGCAGCAGGGCAGGGTCCCACTGGGGCTGTGTTCAATGGGCCCTTCCTTGCAGACATCGCACCAACACTAGCCTCAAACATCCCGCTTCCTCTTGTTGTGACCAGATGGGATGAAACAAAGACAAGCGCTGAGGGAGGCGTGGGGGGAATATGCTCAGCTCTCCAGTCCTGAAAGCCATGTGGTTTGTGGAGGAAGCTGATAAGGAAAAGCCTATCTGAAGAAGCAGATTAGAAACACAAACCTGGAGTCTCCCAAGGCAGTTTGCCGCCACCAAAGGGCTTGCGTGAGCCCTGTCTTCTCTCATTCTGACAGCCCTCTTGGTAACCCCGCTGCTGGCACTGGGGAACCACCCCCCAGCACAGAGGGGCTGTGAGTGCTCCCAAGGCCGGCCCCAGTCCTACACAAAAAGCTGAGAAGTGGTCCCAGAGGGGCAACCTAGTCATTCCCATTCACTGGGTGATCCTAGTCCCCCGCCCCAAAGTCAGGAGTTTCCACGTGTGCTCGTACTTTGGATGCCCTTATGATCCAAGTGTAATTTCCGCTGGCTGCTGCTTTGCTTTCTTTAATGTCTCCTAGAATCATGTTTGCTTTTCAAATTCCCTTTCCCGATTGTGCAGCTTATTTTGAAAGAAAGATGCCCTTTGCCCTGTCCCCTTTACAAAATGTGGCTTTTCTTGCTTCTAGTCAGCTGTAAATTAGTCTCCGGTTACAGATTTGCCTTTTTAGTTGCTTTCTGGCTGTAAACAGTGCTTCTTTTTTGTTTCTCTTAGAAGGTTAACTCTCATTTATTGATCTCTTATCCATAGCTGCTAGGACCATCCAAGAGAGATAGGGTAATTTCCTCTGTCATAAGACATGCTTCCAAACCAGATTATACCTGAATCTGCTGCTAACTTTAATGTTGCTAGGCTTAAGAGATGAGGCAGGCCGTGATGAGGGTTTGAGAGTGCCCTAAGACTTTCCCTTACCCTCCAGTCATGTTTGATTTAAAAGGCTGATTAAAAACCTAAGCTATCAGGAACCAGCAGTTGTCTGTAGCTCAACCAAAATGATTTCTAAGCAAGAATAGGACAAGATACAGAAAAGCAAGTTCCGGAATAGACTTTCTCATCTTTTTCCTTTAAACTTAGGACTCACCCCAAGACGTATGTCAATCTCCCTCCCCCTGCAGGGAGCAAGAATGCCAGAGAGTTGCCAATGATGGTGTTAGGGGCAGCATCGGAAGCAGTGGGAAGATGCAGTACAGAGATGGGTGGCTGGTCCTTCCTGACTATACCAATCCTTTTGCCAGACAGCTTGTTCTGAAGAACAGTGTCCCTGTGATTTTGTGTTTATTACACTGGAATAATACTATGAGAGGTTTTTTCCTGAGAACACAGATAAATGTGTTTCCTTCTCATCAAGAAAGACCAGGTTTCTGCCTCGTTGTTCTGGTTCCTGGCCTTAATCTTGTTCTCCATAAGAGGTTGATCCTTCCCATAATCCTTTCATCATTTTCTTGCTCTGTTCTCAGCTCTGTTTTTCAAAGGTGCCTCTCCTGCTGTGTCTGAGGGCTAATCTAGTATCTCTCTTATATGTGTCTCTTGCGTCTTGTCTCTGCTTAACTGCTTTTTCCCATAGGAAAGGGAGGAAGAAAAAGCCTTTAATTGAGGATCTCAAAGTGGTTTACAAACCACTCTTCTACCCACTGTGATGCTGCTTGTTCTGGTGGTGGGAAAACTGAGTCACAGAGCAGCAAGAGGATCATGTGCAGTTCTTGCATCAACTGCTTGGCAGAGCTAGAGTAGAACCAGTTTGCACGATCCCTGGCTGGTGCACGGCCCATGCTTCCACCCATCTTCTTTGTCCCCCTAATTCTAGCAATATGAAACAGCCTGTGGAGGTTACTTTGCATTAGAGTCTGATAGTATCAATGCATTAGACAACGGCTGTCATTGAGGGTGGGGGGATGAAGTGGGGAGTAAGCTCTTAATTGCTGGTGGAGTTGGCAAGAGGCAAAGAAATGCAGCAGAAAGAAGGCTGTCTTCCAAACTTTTATATATATCTACATATATATATTCTTTCTTTTTTTTTTTTTTTTTACCTTCAGTTAAAAAGGCAGATTGAGGAATGAGACTGCCTAAGTTTTCCGAGAAGGCTCCCAAGATGCACAATGGGAACATCTGTACCTCGGCCCTCTCCTTGGAAGGGTCTCAGGCCGCAGAGTAACGCTGGCGTCAGCTGGCTACAGCAATGCCTTGATGAAGCCCTCTCCCTGCTTCCCACAGGGCTGGGGCCGCTCCGAAAAAAACTGCTTCAGCACAGCTCCTCCCGCTGCCGGGCTTGACTCGCAGCCCGAGGCTGCATCTCAGCAAGCCATAAATTCCTCTTTTCACGTTGTCTTGTTCGCTACGGGCTCCGTGTATTTTGAGCAGACAAGTGTCCCACACGGGGTGGCGGGAGCAGGGGAGAGGGAGGTTTGGCCCTGGGAACAACCGTCCTCTGTGCTGCCCATGAAAGGCGTTTTCATAAGGCGCTCGCTCAAAATGTTCTGTTATCAGGATCCTCTGAGCGGCAGGTCAGCTCCGCTCCTGGGGACGAAGTGCAAATCTAAATACACACATACTCGCATAGTGTTTTGGGCCTCAGAAGCCTTGGCACAGACGTTTATGGCCGGGCTCGATGCATGCGTGGTGCACAGGCAGGCCTTTCTGTCTGGTTGCTGGTGCAGGAGAGAAGAGTTTGATCCCTACTCTTTTCCCCATGCCTCCCCATGTGCATGGCAAAGGAGATGCTGACGGCACTGAGAGGGCAATCAGGATTAAACTCTCCTGATCCTGCTTGCAAAAGTTGTTAGGAGAACAGGGGGAACTGGGGCTGGGGGGATAGCTGTCCATTCCTCCTGTGTTTCACTGCCAGGGCTGATAGGCGTTTGTGCGTTGTGGCGTCTCGCTCCTGGAGAGGTCAGGAGCACGAGGGGCCATACTGAAGAGCAGGAGGCACTGAGCTTGTGCCCCTTCTGTTGCTATCGAATGCCAGATAACCCTTCATGGAGCTCAGCAAAACCCAGGAGCCCTGCGAGTTTCTTCTGCAGCGATTCCCATGCACGGAGCTGGCAGGAGGAGAAATGGCTCCCTTGGGAGCAGCCCAAAAGGAGAGGACTGTGGTGGGGAGGGCACATTTGGAGGCAAGTCTGAGGAAAATCTCTCTTCTCTTTAAGCCTGTTCCCCTTCGGCTTCTTCGTCCCTTTCACTCTCCCCACCACGTACTGCCGCGGTCCCCTCCACCTCCTCCTGGGGGCTTTGACGCTTGCCTAGTGCCAACAGAGGAGCTTTGAGTAGAGACAGAGACAGCTTATCTGGAGCATTTCCCACTGGTCAGGAAAAGGAATAACCGCGGTCAGCGCACAGCCTCGCTGGCTGCATGTACTCTCAGCGGGACCAGGGCTGATGTGACTCCAGGCAGCCTTTCTGGGGCTGGGATCTGACTGAGGACATCATTGCCTTGGGGTGTTTGGGAGAGTCAGAGAAGGGTGCAGACCACAGAGATGCAGACTGTGGCTCCTACTTACTGCTTACTGTAGACTTACAGAAGTAAGTCTACTTACTTCTAACTAACAGGTTTCTCTAGTGAAGCCTTGGGCCCTGATGGATGGGACCTTCTATGTCCACCGGCCTGGGCTCACAGAGGTGGAGGGTTTGTTTCCAGGTTCCTTTTCCTTGGAGGTTTCCAACAGCCAGCTCGCCCTCACCCTTGCCTCGCTGCCTTGAAAGAGCTCTAAGTTGTCTCTTGATCCATAATTAAAGATATGACTATAGCACATGGAAATACATGCATGCTAAATGTAGCATACACTAGAATAATGACTCCTTTACAAAGGAATATTACAAGTTTTCACAAATGTAGATTACAGAGATTACAAGGGTGCATAGCTTTTCTGTAGTATTCTTCCTGGTGTTGTATTTATGTGATAACTATGAGCCTTTTTTTGCTGGCTTGAAGGTAGGAAGTCGTAAGGCTTCCAGGCAGTAAGGGGCAGTCCTGCCTTCTGTCTGGAGATGAATGTTTTCAAGTGTGAGAGTCAGTGGGAAGGAATGTTCCCATTAATAGACGTGTGATGAACCTGTATCTTTCCAAGGCAGGAGAATCATTTAATCTTTTAAGAATAGGCCCTGATTGAGATGCTTGGGATTTCATTCCTTAGGTTGGCCCAATTTTTCTTAGAAAATGAAAAGCAGGCTCAATGGGCAGTTGTGGAACTCATTTTTCACATTTATCCCCAAAATAAAAGACAACAGCAACAGGAACAGCTATCCTTCCCGAATCCTTCCCCCTATCTGCCCCCAAAAGTAAGCAGTGAGAGACTAGCGGGCAGGTATTTCCAGTGGGAGAAACTGCCTCTACGCAGACTCTACTTTTACTATGGAGGCCTTTGAGAGCCATTTTGCCCTGTTTTACTCCCTCTTATTGCAGCTGATGGTACCAGAGACCAGAAGGCACATTCTCATCTCCGCAGGCTGGCAATATTAGTCCCTTAAGACTGCTTGGCAATGTGACGTGAGAACTCTGCCTCCTTCTATCCTATTTGGGCTGCTGCTGAAAAGAAAAATGATCCTTCACCTGCCACTTCCAGTTCGGATCTGCCCAGTATCCAGGTTAAAAAATAAATAAATAAAAATTAAATGCTGGCATGACCCCTCCAGAGGTCATGCCTTTCCCAAGGACATTTCATGCATTTCTTGGTACCAGCTCCTGAGCTGGGTTATTAGCTCAGCCAGGGAGCTTTGAGGAGAGAGAACTCCCTGGCCCTTGTGGCCTGGATCTCCATGTCTAGATGGTTCTACAGGACCCAACGCAGTTGAGCCTTGCTTATGTCCACTGGAAGGCATGACTCAGAATTTGAGCAGAGAAAGGCAGACTTAATCAGCAACATGAAACCATTTTTGGATCAACATTTTTGACCAGACCTACATATTAATGCCATCTTAAAATGACAACAAATGTTGCTCTGTGTAGCTCTGGCTTTGATCTTTTCCATCAGTCTGTTATTTTAAGAGACCAGAAGATTAAGGGGGACATCAGGATCTCCTACAGCACCACCGCAGAGTGACCTTGTGTGACTTGGTCATTGGAAGTCGCCACTCATAACTGGGCTTCCCCTTTTATAAGGGCAGGAGTAGTTTCTAGGAAAAGGGAAAGAATGTCCGTCCTGGTCAGGTGAAGGTCAAATGCAAACAGTCATCTCCTAGGACTGCAAATAGACCTTAATCTGACCTGTAGCAACTCCTGCTATTCTTGTTCTGGGTCCCAATGCAGCTTTGTAGATGTACTGCAGCCCTGTCTTGCCACCTTCTCTTGCTCTAAGTTTGGGCTCTTCACTAATGGACTCAAATAATGCTTCTTTATGCCCATCGGTTTACATTTCTAAGTGAATAAATATCCTCCTAGTAGTACTAATGTGTCTTAGCTTGCCTTTTTCTTTCCTTCCCTCCCTCAGAACTATGGCTTTATATGTTTCCTTTTTGATGATTCCTTTTTTTTAGTTGCTATTTTGCTCAAGTGCATACACTGGGTATCTTCAAAACTGTTTCTTTGTCCTTCTCATTTCTATCCTCTATTTTGTCAAAGATGGGATGTAAACTAGCTTCTCAGTGGCAGAAATGCAACATGCAAGTACTGAGGGATTTGGATAAAACTGGGTTATGGAACAGAGACTACTGTTTGCAGCATGTGATGACTAGACACAGATACCCAATGCACTGTCAAGCTGAGCTATGGCCTCTCCAGCCCCTTCTGTCCCTCCTTCTGGGTAGGAGGTTTGTATGTTGTGGACCTCTGCTAGTCCTTCTGGCCAGTCTAGCTTTACAAGTCACAAGCAACACAATCTTGTGTTGAGCTGTGGGGAGTTACTCCTGGTGCTAACCTGCCTCCTCGCTGGAGGGGTGAGTTAGGGGCTATGTAATCCAGTAGCAGACAGAAAAAACAGGGAGCTCCTGTCTCTGGCGAGGAGCACCGCTTCCAAACCAGAGGCCGCGGCCAGGTGGAGAGCAAGTGGGACGTATCTGCGTGTTCCTGCAGAACAGCTACAGCAGCAACTAGTACTGTCATGTCAAAGGCATGTGGTAATTTGCTTTTAAAGCTGATGTTAATACATAAACCTCTGATATGCCACTCTTAAACATGGGACAGCAGAGTGGCTTGCAGAGCATGGGCTAGCAGCACCAGCAGAGCTGCCAAAGTGGTGCCGGCACACGCTGGTGTGCCCAGGCTGGGCAGCCTCAGTTCAGGAGCTTCAGGGCTTGGCTGGGAGACCTGCATTTTCCCAGTGGTATTTTTATCTGGGTGCAATCCCCAAAGCCTTGGAGGAGGAGGAGGACAGAATCTATCAGAACTAGAAAAAGAAATGTTGGCTCTGTCCAGAAAAAAAGAGAATGGTGCTTTCTACATCCGCCTTTGTAATACGATTCACTCCCTTTCCCTTTGGCCTTAGGCTCCCTCTGTTTCATGGCAAAAATGATGATTAACTTCAACATTTGACTGAATGGAAAAAGACTGTGTCTTGAACCCAGGGACTAGCCATATTTTGCCCTGTCTGTTGCAATAGCCACCAAAGTTCCTTTTCCCGAGGGAAAATGAGGAGGTCTGGTCCATGCAATCTGCTCGCACCTTTTGCCAGCTATCTCTTGAGAGGAAATTTCGTGCCCAGTCAAGTGCTTAGACACCACTGCATGATTGATGCACTCCAGTTAGTTCTCTTTAAGTGTTACCATGTGAAAACTAAGCACATCTCCAAAATGCACAGTAATTTAATTAGCCCTGGCATATGGGCAAAGCAGGTGGCTTTTAAGCTCCTCTTTCCAGGGCATGGCAGGTAAGGGACACAGATTTAGCTTTATTGACCAAAGAAATGGCCGCAGCTGGAGCAGAGAACTGTGTGTTATTGAAGATTCGACACAAGACATGTGTGAACATGAGTCTTAAAGAAATGCGATTTTCACCTCTTTCCTGCCCTGCAAGGGTCCAGCACTGCTTGTCTGCTTTGCTCACTTGTCTCTGTGTCTCTGCGCTGGAAGTGAGTTGACTATTTGTTTTTGTGAACTTCCAAAAACACTCCCTGATAAGCCGGCGAAGAGCAGGCTGCCCCAGCCTCTGTCCCACCATGGACCTGAGAGGGAAAAATTGAGAAATCAGCAGCCCGAGGGCACCATCTAGTGAACAGCCAGGGCTGCACAAACCTGAAATGGGCACGAATTGAGTGAAAACTTGGGTTTGCTTCTCTAGGGTGTCAGCTGAAAGGAATGGAGAGTCACAGTTTTGCTTTCCCCCCACCCATTTATTTTTCAACATTTTCCATGGTGATGTGTGGCTCCTTTAGGCTTGATTTTCTGGAACATCTGCAGGAGCTCACAGTTGTGGGTGAGCCTCCCCAGCCCTTGTCCCTGCAGTCCTTAGCCCCTCTGCAGACAGAGGATTTGGGCTGCTGTCACGCTGTGACGAGGTGGCAGAGCTGAGGAGAAGTCTTCACCTTGCTCCATCCATTGCTGCAGAGACATGTGCTGTTGGCAGAAAATGCAAGCCCACAGGATATTGTGTAGATATCATTGAGAGCTTCTCCAGGGCAAATCAGTCCCAGGAACGTACCCAGGGAGGCCCAGCCTCAGCAAGCCTGGGCCGTGTTGTGACAGAAGTGTGGCAGGTCTCAGCTGAGGGTGCAGCACTAGGACTATGCGGTTCCCTCCCAGCACACGTCCCCAGAAGAGTTGGGGTTACTTCGTTTCAGAAATAGGGTGATGTTGCCTTCCGGCCACCACCCCTCCACCTTGCCGCCTCTCCCTGTGTCAGACGTCATTGAAAAGATGAGAATATTTTGCTGTTTTCTAGTTTGGGAGAAAAAACAAACCAAAACTCTTATTATTTCTAACGCAAAACTTGCTGTGTGTGGAAGTCTCGGGGTGTGTGAGAGTAGATTGGTCCAGGATGTTCACTCTGAGACTGTAACCATGTTTCCCTAGGGGGGGGGTCCCTGCCTGCCGAGGCAGCGCTGCTCCAGGGCAGGTTTGAGCTGGAGACATAGGCTGTACATTAAGCAGAGCTGAAACCTTCCTTTTGACTTGGCAAACTTAACAAAACAGTATAGACCCCCTACCAGCTCCCTGTCTGCAAAACAGAGGGGAAACAGGAAGAAAAGCAGGCTGAAAGACTGGAAGGTTGGGGCAGAGCTTAAAGCTTCCTGAGAAGACGCAGCTACTGGGGATGGAGCAATTGCTATACTGTGCTGCTGTTCCCAGTCCCCAGGTGGCCAGAGCTGGGCCCTCTCCCCCACCACACCGTATGTGTAATGGGCATTACACATGTTGCCAGGAGGACAACAGGGTCTTGCTGTTCTCCAGGGAAGGGGGTGTCTGAAGCTCAAAAGTGATGTTATGCCTAAATCTCCTCTGCTGTCTCAAAGAAGACTGAGGGGGGATCTTACAAATGTGTATAAGTATCTCAAGGGAGAGTGTCAAGGGAGTGGGGCCAAACTCTTTTCAGTTGTCCCATGCAAAAGGACAAGAGGCAATGGGCAAAACCAAACCACAGGAAATTCCACCTGAATATGAGCAGGAATTTCTTCACTGTGAGAGTGACAGAGAGCTGGAACAGGTTGCCCAGAGAGGTTGTGGAGTCTCCTTTCCCACAGTATCTCTGGAGAATATCTCTGGAGATATTCAAGGCCTGCCTGGATGCAGCCCTGTCTAACATGCTCTAGGTGACCCCGCTTAAGCAGGGGGTTGGACTAGATGATCTCCAGAGGTCCCTTCTGACCTTACCCGTTCTGTGATTCTGTTCTCCCCATCTCACAACCTGCCTCCTCTGCAGGAACTGGACATACACCTGAAACAGCCACAGAAAAGAGTGATTTTTGCTAAGGAAAATCTTTGAAATGGCAAAAAGACTTACAAGATCCTCTGTACACCTTGGTGTGCATCATATCTCACCTTGTCCACTAACCCCAAGCCTAGCCCTCTGTTTCCCCCAGAGCCATAAGCTCGGTGGTTATTTTGCGAGCTGCTTCCCAGGGAGGCTGTGGAGGCTATTGCTGGGAATCACTCCCATGTGTCAGACTTCCCTGCTTGCCGGCTGACGCACTAGCAGAGCTGGCATTTCTGCGAGGTGCTCAGCCTCGTGGCTGGCCCTTCGCAGCCAGCATCTTTCCTTGCTGCCCACAAGGGCCCTGGGCTCCCAGCAGCAGTGGTGGCCGGGGACACGTCCCATGGTCTCTAGCCAGGCTCAGGGTAAGATGTGCCCAGGGGGAGAGTCCCGCTCTCCACAGCAGCAGGGCAGCCACAGGTGCAAGATGTTGTGGGTGCCTCTGGCAGGGCTCCCTGCAGTGCTGGGGGGTGGTCCCGGCATCGGGGAGTTTTTCATCCCTTGATCCCATGCCCAGCACCTTCCCTAGCAGCTTCTACAGTGCCCACCCCAGACTGCAGCTCCTTCCTGCACTCCTGACCCCCATCTGGTGCAGAGAGGCTGAAGGGAGAAGTCGGATGCAGGACACCTCGGACGTTCGGGTGGTGCTACCCCAGCTCAGACATCCAAAGCACTTCTCTAGCCCTGTTTGCAGGCGTGTGGCCTGGCGAGACGCCGGCCTGACGCCGCGTGCCCTCGCGGCAGCCTGGGCTGGGTACATTTGGAGGATGAGGCGCTCTGAGAGAATATTTGATCTGCAGACAGTCACGATGGTTAAGTGGCTTGTTTTTCATTAGGGAAAGGCTGTTGCTAGGCCACACTGGTCCCTGTTATTGGCTGGGAAGGCTTTTCCCAGCCAATCCGCGAGGCTGCGCCGGCAGGTCGCACACACACGCGCGCGTGCCACACGCGCACATACGCACAGCCCTCCCGCAGCTAAAGCGCTAAGCGGTGGGCAGATGTGTCTATTCATTTTTAGATCACACCTATTTGCTTCTTCTGGCCAGGCAGGTTATTAAGGCTCTAGAGATTTTAATTTATAACCGGCTACAAGTTTTCTGCCTTCTAATTCACACTCGCATAGAAAGGAAGGGAGGAGGGGTGCGGGCTGGGGAAGGGGCGAAGGGAGATCGATCCCTCCCTCTGCGGCAGCCCGGTCTGGTCTTTGCCAAGTCACTTCAACCGCGCGTCTGCTTTCTGCCTGCGAGTGGGAGGAATGGTCCCTCTACGCCTGCAAGCCCCAGCAGGCTGCAAGCCCTGCAGGCACAGGTCGCCTCTGGGCTGCCGTTAGGGTCCTGCACTGCTCCACTCCCAGCAGACTGGGAATTACCCAGCAGTTAAAACCCCTCTTTGCCTGTGTTTGGAAAACTCAAGCTGGCATCAAAGTAAATCCTCCCCGCTCCGTGCAGCTCCCCCGGCGCTCCGTGTCCATGCACATGGAGCATGGATACCACGGGGGGCAGCAAATGTACCAAACAGCAGATCTGCAGCGGCACGCTTGCTGTGGTGGGGGAGAGCCAGGTGCTCCCCGGAGCTGCGTTTCTTGGCTCCGAGTCAAAACTGCTCTTTTTACTATTAAATATTTCACGTATCTGACGGATATCCTACACCCATCCAAAACAAGCAGGGCCCCAGCTGCTGCCCCGGGATGAAGAGGGGAAAACAGCCCCAAGGGATTAGGGACCTGGTCAGAGGAAAAGAGGAGGAAAGCACGACCTTAGCGCCACGCCGTGCCGGGGCGAGCGGGCTCTGCTCAGCCCTCGGGGCAGCCGTGCAGCCTCTTCGACGGCGCCGACGGGAGCGCGTGGGCAGAGCGGGAGAGAGGAGGCGCAGCCCCACAGCACGCCTTGCTCACCCCGGGTGGGGACGCCCACTCCTCCTCCCTGGCCTGCACTCGCTCCCACTGGCTCTCGTCCTGTCGGAGAGGAAGGGGCTCCAAAGCCATGCAGAAAATTGGGGAAAATCCACTGCGAACTCAATTTCTGACTGTCTCCTTTGAAAATCTCCTTCTAGCAGGATGAGAGGAAAGGGGGAAGCATAATAAAAGCAAGCGAAAGCACATCTCAGTCTGAATTGCTGTGTGGTGCTCAAGGAGAAGCTGTTGCTAGACAGAAGTAAATGCTGTCACCCATCTGCTCCCATTGGTTCAAATCCACTCCAATGACGAGCTTATCAGTTACCTGCTCTTGCAGCTGGTTGAAAAACTAATTTGACAATGTTTTTCCTCTGATAAAAAAGCCCTGAGTCCCCATTGCTGGCTTCATGGGCTTGTATTAATCATTATTCAGAGGCATGCAGAAAACCGCCAAGTATTCTGCAAATTCTCGAATTGTCATGATTTTTAGTGTAAATGCCAAGCCAGCCCAATACCTGATCCCACTCTCCTCCACCTGCTTGAGGATGTTGAGCCTTCCAACAGGAGCACCACCATGCCAGGACGATGATAAAACAGTGCAAATAATGGCTATTCTGAGCTATAGCAATTTCCCTAATATTTAGGTGAATATTCACAGACATCTGTGAAAACCCTGATCAGCTGTTGAATGGTTCACCAGGTGGAAAAGGGATGAAAGTTGTCATTAATATTATTCGTAGCAAACATTGCTATCTGACACTCACCTTCATCACTGTGTAGCAGGTTACCACCACCACCACCACCTCCCACCCATCATCTGTCATGAGGTTTTCTTCGGTACCTGGCTATTTTTTCTTGAGGAGCTTTTCACAAAGGACTTAAAGGGAGACTCCTCCCTGGTTCTCCTGCCCAACTTCTTTCCTCAGGAACCATGCCTTGGAGGTACTGTGGGCTTGAGAGCACAGTGTGATTTCTTCCAGCCATTCAAAGCTGATGTAAGACATGACTGACCTCCAGTTTGTTTCTCAGCTTCCCTAAGGTCTGGAGAAGGTTGTACAGTGGCAAAACTTGCAGAACACATGAGCGCCACAGGCTATGAAGACAGCAAATTTGTCCCCTGGGCAGGGAGCATTTCAATAGAGGGTTTAAATCAGTGTTGTGGAGATGGGGGCTGAGTTCTGCATAACACGAACCCTGAGAGTCTGAGGTTTTCCCAGCTCCTATACTACAGTGCAAATGTTAAGCTACGTTTCCAGAAAGGCACATTGGCAGCCATGGAGACAGGCCATGGAAAGCCTCAGTGATGGTGAGGGAGGGAAAAATCTACCCTCCGTCTACCTTAGAAAAATCTGTCCTTACTCTAGAGCTGATCCTGCATATTTCATCCTGCCTAAGCCCAGGCACGCATTTGGAAGTGGTTCTCTCTAAAGCATTTTAATGGTCAATACTTTAGATGTGTTCTTCTGATTTTCTTTTTTTCATAATTACTTTTTCTTCTTGTCTGTGGCTGACTGCAATGCAGAATGAGTCACAGGCTGATAAAGCCTCATGTCCTTCTGCCTCTTTTTGTGCCATTCCTCATCCTCATCCTGGACACGTGTGGGTTCAAACCATGCTGTCATGTGGCCAGAAGCTGAGAGTGAAGCAGTGCTATCAGGTAAAGGAGGGCTGGAGGGATGCCAGCCCGGTTCAGCAAGGGAGGATGTCTCGCTCTGATGAAAGTCACACACTCGCGTCACGCTGGAAAACGAAGCCTTCGCGGACGAACGTCAGCGAAGCGGGGACACGCGCGTTCTTCAGGAGCAGCAGGGCGCTCCGTGCCGCTGCCTACTGGGGGTGGCAGCTGTCGACAAAACTGCGTCCCCCTCCCCAGGGCCCGGGACCTCGTTTCAGATAGCACCAAACCTCTTGCAGCCGGTGAGACTGGCACGCTGGGCGAGGATGGGGAAGCTGGAAGGCCTCGGCACAGCGTTGCCTGGCTCCGAGCCCACCTGGCTCACTGCCAGCACAGCCACAACTCATGGCTCACGTTTTATCCAATGTGCTTTTCCTTCCTTATGTTTTTGGTTGGGCTCCCATTCAAGATGAAAGTGTGCAAAGATTTGGCAGCCGCCCGAGACTGATAAATAACCCAAGTCACGGCAAGCTTGAATGATCGCCTTTGTGCAGGGTGACCAGCTGCAAGAGATGGCTTTTTGGGAAACAGCAGTGTCCTGTTGAGGGCGATGTGGGACAAAATGGACATTCATATCTCAAAGCTAAAGAGCAGAATCAGAGTGGAGTGTTTCACTCTGCTGGGTTTTGACCAGAATGGATGGCTGCAGAGTCGCATGAGCGTGGTGTTCTCTGAGCAGCGGCTTAGGCAGGTCCTAAGATGGCTTGCATGGTGGCTTGGTTCTGCAAGAGGACAGACTCTTCCCTTCTCAGGTCAGTGGGGCAGGAAATTCCTCAGCCTTTTCGGACCTTCATGCCTGCAGCTACCTTGTATCTGCACTCCTTTCACCGTTCCCACATCTGTGCTTCCCTCTTGCCACCTTTTCTGGGAGAGGTAGAAACAGCAGTGAGGAGGAAATGAAGAAAGACCTACATCAGCTGTCCTCTTCTCACAAGTGTCCGGGTGCAGATGCTGCATCCTGCATGCACCATGTGGCATACTGCTGGCGAAGGTCCCTCCTGTACCCAACAGGGACCTGTTGATATTGCGTGGAGTTGTGCAGGGGCTTAGCTGAACTGCACCTCAACGCACACACAGCAGGTGGAGCAGGCGATGCTTTACAGCCCTGCTGGGACAGGAACACGCTTGACACGGTCCAGCACCAACAATTTCGTAAGACCAGCCATGGAGCCATTTTTCTTACCCATCCTGGTGGACAGACCATGAATTTATTAAGCAATTAGGTTCTTATTATTTATTTAAAGAGAGCAGCACAACTGTTGAAACATTGTGCTCATGTCACTGAGAGGGCAGATCCTTTTAGACATATTCTATATATGTCAGAGTGTTTCTGGGCTGTCTCCAGGCTGCCTCTGCCAGGCAAGGAAGAGTTAAGAAGGGAAGTACAAGATGCGTCTTGTAATTGCACTGATCTATGCGTCAGGTATGCCTGCGTCACTCGGCTGGCTTGGCTGTTTCCCAAGGCTCAGGCTGAACTCTTTCTCCCACTGTCCACAGGGAAAAGCCTCTGACCCTGTCTAGCCAAGCTGCGGGAAGATGCAGACTTCATTTTAACGCTGGCTACCGGCTCCGTGCCGCAGCAACGCTGCCAAAAGCCTCTGTGGTGCTGGTAGTCATTCATCTAGACGGATGTACATCCATCACCCATAAAGTTACCATGGCTGTCCTGCAACCTCCCTTCTCTCCAACACCCCCTGTTCGCCATGGTGGGACCAAGGGACCCCAGCATCAAGAGCCGTGGGCCGTGCGTCCCAAGCAGTCAGCGAGAGCAACGATGGCCTAGACAGCACTGCACAAAGGGGGACACTGCATCTGCATGAGGCTCCTGCAGAGCAGGCCTGGCTCTTGCTCTGAGGTGCCTTGCACAGACACGTTATCAGACAGGTAGCACTGTACAGGTAGCACCTGTACAGATAGCCCGTACAGGTGGGCAATTCCTGTGTACGGAGATGGGGAAACGCTGGCTGGTATTTTTAACAATCACACTGTCTGCTTGGGTCATCTTCTGCATTCTGGTTAAGTGCATATTTTGGTGCTCATGGAATCTAGTTACCAAACAGCTGCAGGTTTGCCTTCAGGCAAAGCATTTCCTAAGGTTGGGAGGTCACGGAGATAGGGCTTTGGCATACCAGTCACATTAGAAATGGGCTTAAAATTTTTTTTTAAAGTATACCAAATGTAGGTGACTCATATAACGATCAACTTCAGAGAAACAGGGCTGAGCTAGCCTCCACACAGTGCAATAGTCAACTTCATTCATAAAAACGCCAGCTCAGACCAAGTTTTATATTCTAAATAGTTGCCAGAGCAGCAGCTCTAGTAACATGCTCATCCTTGTTAGTGTGAGGATGTCCCTGTATGAGTCAGGAGTGGGCTCCATGACAGTCCTGCCTTGGGAAGGGCTGGAGGACAGCAGGACACTTTCTCTTGAAATGGGCTTTCTTTGAACTGTCTCTTTGTGACATGCCCTTGCTCCAAGCAACCCTCATCTTTCAAGTCTTGCACAACAGGTAGTTTCTCTCTGCTGCAAAAAGGCAGGAAGGCCCTGCCTACGCAGTAATGCTGCCAGCAATGTCTAATCAAGGACATCCAGACCTTCTGCACAACGGGAGAGTTGTGCAGACCATGTAGAAAAAAGTAATTAGAAAGTTACCATGGCTATCCTACAGAACAGGGCTCATTAACACCTGGCAGTGCGGGACCACACCGGCTTTGGCTAAGCACATCCAGTACTTCTTGACAAACAGCTTTGCAGAGCTGTCCTTGAAGGGCAGTGGGTAACCAGTGATCACCAGAGCAAAGGGGACTATCCTCTAATGCTGGGGAACTGCCTCGCTCCAAGAAGAAAGGTGCAGCTCACTCCAACTATAATCAAGTCATCTAAAATCTCTTTTCTGGTTGCACATGGGTTTGTAGCTGCCGGAGCTCAGCACGTGATGCAGTCAGTGAATGCACAACACAAGAAAATCTCATCCTTACCCTGCTCCCTCTGGAGAATTTCCCAATTTGATCATGCAAGGAACACAACAGTTTTTTTTTTCCAGCAATGATTTTTAATTCATGATTTGACAAGAATATGAATAATTTATTTAAGATCTAGTGCATCCTATTTTATCCAGGGGAAATTAGAGACTGATTAAACCTGGACTTTCTTTTTGGCCTTCACTGTGCAATTAAGGTAGGAAGGAAACTGGTTGTTTAACTGGCCCTGGACAGTCTGTAATTTTCAGGTGTCAGCGAGACAGCAAAGAACTGCTGTACCAGGGCTGTGATGTACACTATGGACTAGATGATCTCCAGAAGTCCCTGCCAACCTGAATTCTTCCACGATTCTGCAGCTTGCCCATGTGGTTGCATGTTCAGGTAGAAGGAAACACAGCTTTTCCTTCTGACCATTTCACAGTCACAACAGGGTCCTGTTCATCACCACAGATTCAGAGAAGTAAGAAATTACCAGCAAGACTAGTCACTTGCCCATCACCAGAGATGGCTCCTCTTCCTGCCCTCTGAGGTTATCACATATAGGTCCCCTGGCAGTCCTAGCCCAGCCATCACATGCCCACAGGGAGTGTTCCCATCTGGCGCCTCAGCCCCACTCCTCCCAGAGCACCAGGCGACAGATCAATATGGCCCAGCCACAGCACTCTCCTGTGAGAAGGCTCTCATCCGATGGCAAGAGGCTGCAGACAGCGTTTTCAGGAGATGCTGCCCTGAGGTACCCAGAGCAACTGTGCCTCATACTAAACGTACTCCTCCCCAAATGAAAGCAACCAAGGGGAAGTGGCACAGCTAGGAGATCCATTTGCAACTCCAAGATCTCTGGTGCCTCCAACAGCAGGCAGTGGACTGCTGCTGCCACAGAGTGTGGATCTGCCTGCTCTCCCTCCCACAGGATGGTGAAGGTTCACCACCGCCAAGCCCACAGTCTGCCACAGCCAGTACCCAAGGGAGAGGCTGGCACAGGAGAGAAGGGGTGCATAGCGGCCCACCATGCCCATGGTGGACTCTATGCACAGTCTGGTAACAGAAGCAACCATGTCACCATCTGCACTAAGATACTGCTGCTGGGCAGAGTGTTTGGGATACAACCCTGGGAAAAGGAAGCACCCCACAGACCACCACACAGGCACCAGCAGCTGCCTCCGCTTTAATAGCTGAAGGCGCCAGATGTCTCAAAACACTCAGAGGAGAAGCTGTCACCCTTCACAGGCTATCTATGTTCAGGTGTGTGGGCCAGTACTGGTCATCCATGTACTGGTCACTGTCCGTGCTGCTGTCTGCGACAGGGCTGGGGGCCCTTGGGGGCAGGCTGCTGGCCAGCTCCTTCTCCCACTGCACCTCCACCAGTCTGTAAAGCTCCATGGTTGTCTGCGCATCCTCCACCGATGAGTGTCCTTTGCGGCCGATCTGAGAGCAAAGGTGAAAAAGACGCATTAGAAGGAGGGGCTGGCAAAAATCCTACAAGCCATGCTACCAACTTGCTCATAAACACAACTGCTGGGGGTTACAGAGACAGCAAGGGTCTGATCCAGCCTTATACAGAGAGATGTATGCATTTCTCATCACCACATCCTGAAAGATGCAAGTCCTGTCCCTGCTTTACTGAGATGCTTAACAGCAGCTCTGCTACAAAGGCTGGTCTCCCCTGACTTGATTATAGATGGAGGAAGCATAGGACGAACAAGCTCTGTCTCTGCCTCATGGATAGCACCATGCGTAGATGGGGGGAACTAGACTGATTAAAGAGGCCCACAACAAAACTGAGGACTGCCCCATCTCAAGATTTCTAGAGCACTCACAGAGGCTGAGTCTCATGCAACCTGCTAGTCACACAATCTGTCGTCCCCTCGTAGATGCAGGTGCTCACCTGGATCTTTTTGTGGAGCAGGTGCTTGGCCAAGCTCTTGAGAGAGGCATTGACTTTGACAGGGAATCCTGCCTTCTGGTTCAGCAAAGGGATCCGGCTAGTGTCTCGGGTCTTGTCTTTTGGATGGAAGTATTTCAGGGCTTGGAAGTCGTTGTGGATGGCATGTCCTACCACAATCTTGTCTTTCAAGATCTTCAGGATCTGAAAGTGTCAGATAGCATCACACAGGTGGTAACAGCAAAACAAACACAGATTAAGTATAAATTAAGCCATTTTGCATTAAATTTAGTTTCTTCAGTTCTAATCTTTTAGGATCCCAGAACTGAGTGGCAACCAGCTGGTCCCAATTCACAATGTTACTCAAGTCCACAGCAGCACACAGCAGGTACATAGTGCACTGCTTAAAGCCTGAGGGAACGGAGGCTCAGCTACAGCAAACCAACCTCGGGCAAGGCTTAGGTGACTCATAGTCCTGTGCTTGTGTCTCTATATAAGAGCAGCTCAGCATAGGTTTCCTCATATCCCAGTTTCTCTCTGGCAGATAACAAGCAGCTTTTTTATTTTTTTTTTAATAAAAGACCTCATAATGTTACCATTTTAAATTAAATATTAAATTAATGATAACTTTTTTACAAAGCAATGGGACTCAGTTATGGCAGAGCTTCACTGATTATTTCTAACTCCCTCCCAAGGACACAGTCCAGTAGAAGGGGCTGTTGCTGTTTGCCTGGGGCTTGTTTGCAGGAGTTCAGAGCCTCCTGCCAAAATCCTGAGGGGCTGGCAGTATATGTAAGCCAAGTAGCACCATTTTGAAGTCCCCCCACCATGAGAGGGACCAGAAGGAGGCACAGGCACAGAGATGGGACATACTATGTGACTGTCTGAATACTGGTAAAAAGCTGTTGGGACAGGGTGACCCCAGGAGGGAATGCCGCAAAGCCCACCCTAGGGCTGTGTGATTACCCTGCCTCTTCCCCCCCAAGACTTGCACCTCCCATTTCACCTCTGCCTGGGCAGCCCTGAAGGGAATAGCATTCTTCATGTGCCGCTTCGTGATCCCACTCCAGCGTGTCCGGTAGTCCACGATGGGGAACGCAGGCTGGATGTATTTGTCATACACGACGTCCCCCTCATAGTTCACAATGGTGCATCGCGCCAGCTCGCTCAGCTTCCCCCGAGGGCCGGTGCCCACCATCTCGCAGTCGATGGCCACATACTTCCCTGGGCGCAGAAGTGGTGAAGATGTCCCCACCTCGGCGGAGCTGCCCCTGTCATCCTGGGACAGCAGCACGGAGTGGTGCCTGGCTATGCTGTCCGGAGAGGCGGACAGGGAGAGGACCTGCTTGGGCTTCCCAACCTTCCCGCTTTGTGGTTCCGCAGTGGGAACCACGGGAGGGCTGCAGGTATCCTCCGTCAGCCTGGCTGCGGGTGCCTGGCTGCCCGGGCGCTTGCGGGGTCTCAGCAGCCCCTTCTGCTCCAGCAGCGCCCTGCGCTCCAAGAACCTCTGGTGCTTGCGGCTCTTCTTCTTGTTGCACCCCTGCGGTGAACTGGGGCCCTCGGCGGCCATCTGGGGACAGCTGCGTGCCGAGGGACAGGTGCCACCTTCCGCGGCAGGGGCCTGAGCGCCCTTTGGGGCCAGCATGGGGACCTTCGGGGGGGGCAGGAGAGGTGTCATCTGCCCCTTGCCAGGAGGCATCCCTGCTGGAGCAGACACAGGAGTTAGCACCACACAGCCCCACAACAGCCCCCCAGAAGAGACTAGTGCTGGCGCACCCCACTACAGACCCCTCCTGGCCCCCGACCGGGGCGGGGGGAGAGGGGCAGGAAAGGGGGGGGGAACTGTCACCCCTGGGCCCAGCCCCATGTCTGCCCCACGACTAGGCCCCAGGCCCCTGCCTGCCCCATAGCCTGGCCCCAGGCCCCTACCTGCTCCACAGCCCGGCCCCGGGCCCCTGCCTGCCTCACGGCCCGGCCCCAGCCCACTGCCTGCCCGATGAGTAGGCCTCGCCCCTCCTGCCTGTCCCACAGCCCGGCCCGAGGCCCCTGTCCGCCCCATTCCTGAGCCCCGGCCGCCTGCTCGCCCCACTGCCCGGCCCCCCGCCCGGGGCCAACGCCCCTCACCCGGCGCGGCCCGGCGCGGCCCGGCTCCCGCGTGGCTCCCCCGGAAGCCGCGGCTCTCGCATGCCCGGGCAAGCCCGGCCGTGGCCCCGCCCCCGGGCCCCGCCCCGAGCCCTCCCACTGGCCGCGCGCGCGGCGAGATTTGCATAAGGGCCCCGCCCATAACGCCAGCAGCTCGCGGGGCGCGTCCCCCTCCCCCGCCCCCCCCCCCCCGCGGGCTCGGCTGTAGGGCCGCCCCCTCCCCCCCCCGGCCCGTGTGGGCCGCCTATAGGGCCCCTCGGCCCTGCAGGCGCTATGGGGCAGGAGGCCGCAGAGGAGGGGGCAGCCCCCTGCGCGGCCCTGCCCGTAGGGCAGAGGTGCTGCCTGTAAGGGCCCTCGCCGTAGGGCCCCCCTGGCATGGCGTGGGGTGGGGGCAGCTGTCGTGGAAGAAATTAAACCCAGCGCCGGGAAGAGAGCGGGGGAGCGCGGGGCCCCCGGGCGCCGCGTCGTGCCCGGGCTGTGGGGCCCGTCCCCGGCGGGCCGCTCTTGCCCGCGGCGCCGCAGGCCCGGGCGTCGGCTTCCTCGAGGCCCGCGGAAGCAGCGGCCAGGGCGGGAGGGCGGGAGGGCGGGAGCGGGGCGGCCGAGTGGCCTCGCCGCGGGGGCCCGGCGCCCTAGGGCAGACTGTGACTTGTTGTGGTGAGACGAGCCATACAACAACAAAATCACTAGTCTTCCACGGGGGGCCGGGCACGACGTCCGTCCACGCCGCGCCGCGCCGCGGGGCCGCGAGGAGCGCGGTGCCCGGCGGCGGCCGGGGCGGGTCCGTCTTGCCGAGCCTGCGCGCAGCCCCCGCGCGGGCCTTGCGCCGGGCGGGCCGAGCGCCTGTCCCCGGGCCCGGGGAGTCCGCTCGGCGTGGTTTCCCCGTGCTAAGCGTGCAGGGTGGTTTCCCCGTGCTAAGCGTGCAGGACGAGCGTCGTCGCTGTGCTCTTTTGTTTCCCCTTTAAACCGCCTGTGGGCTTGTTCTGCCTGTTCGGAATTAAAAGAATTAGATCGCCTCGTAATTTAATTCTTCCTTGTCTTTTTACATTTTTCTTCTGGCTAGTAAACCCTTTCCTTCAATCTGTTGCTCTGAGCTTTGCATATCTCGCTTCCTTCCCTGCTGTTAAGCTAATTAATTCCTCCTAATGAGAGTCTTTGAAGTGTCCCACCAGAACTTGTTAGGAAGCCCTGGCAGGTCTCTTTGTAGAAAATTCTGCTCACTTTTGTTATTTCTGGTGAAACTATGCAACGCAGCTTGTGGTGATTTTGGGGTGCTGGGGGTCTCTGCGCCCTGTGAGCTGAGCATCACAGCACCACCTCTGCATGCTGCAGCCACCTCGAGCTCGGCGCTGGAGACCAAGCTGCAATGCCAAACTAGCTTACAGCTCCCCCATCCCAAGGGCCTGTGTATTTAGAATAGCCAGTTGATTAGGGCAAGCACCACCAGCTCCCACCAGAAGAGTGGGCATGAGGAAGGGCCACGTTCATCTTGTAGATAAGAGACTGTCAGGTATTGGCTCAGCCTGGATTCTGAGGGGGCCAAGTGGATGTGACGGCCCTTCCCCAGGCTGAAATGGTGCAAGTGCTCTTTCTTTCCCTCCCTTCCTCTTCCCTTTGCTCCTGCTTGGAAGCAGCCCGCAGGATTTTAGCATTTTGTGACCTTTCCATCAATCTGCCTGTCTCTGGCTGTGGCCAGAAAAATGTAGGTGAGGTGTGAGGGGTGCTCCAAGGCTGAGGTGGGAGCTTGTCCTTTCTCCCAAACGCCAGGCGCTGGCCACAGTGCCAGCAAAGCCTGGAGAAACTGCAGTGAGACACCAAACCTACCTCTGAAAGCACAGCAGGAGAGCACTGCGGGAGAGACGGCGTGTCGGTTCCCACGGTGTCAGCGCGGCTGGGGCAGTTGTACTCCCCGGGTGACGTAGCTGGCTGGGTGAAACTCAGGGGGATCAGGAATGCATGAGATTCACACAGTGAAGCTCATTCCAGGTTTTCCAGTGAACAAAGCCCTTCAGATGCTTATTAACAGAGGATTGTGCTGCCTGTACTATTTCTGGTTGGTGTACAAGACTTACTGATTTAAGTGCAATCCTGGACCTGTTGAATGGGGTTTCTTGGGTGCTGTTCCTTGGTCCTCTCTGGGAATGGTGAATCCAAGGTGTGCAGGACCTGTTTCCTACAGAAAACTCTCCTCCGTCAAGTCACCTCTGGGAGCCCGCTGGGGAATGGTTTAGCAATCAGTTCAAACATCCCCTTAATTTCTCTTGAAGTTGATGACTTCCCTGCACCTCTACAGCTTATTTTCTACCACTAAACTGGCTCTAGAGTCATAGGACCACAGCTTTGTAATGCCAACCTGGCAATAACAGGCTCTTTCCAGGCCTGGGAGATTCAAGCAGGCAAAGATGTGTTGCTGGCTGCTCTTCTTCCTTGCATGCTGCAGTGGGACAGGGAGCTCTCTGAGCTACTCAGAGACCTGATCTCTCTCTCTGGGAGAAAGCAGGAGAAGGACAAAGTATAACCCAAGGCAGCTCCCATAGCTGCAGACAGAGTCTAGCCCACAGAAACTTTCCTAAGAGGTCGTCTAAACTCTCCTAGCTGAAATTCATGCACTTTGACCACATTGTGCTTATTGATGGATATGGCTGGCAGCTTCTCCTCTGACACAGTGCTGTTGTACTCCTAGGCCTGATTAGTCATTGCTTGTCCACAATAAACCCATCCATCTTTCTTACTCTTTGCTCAGCAATCTTCCTTTCCAGGTGCTACGTTTTATAAGAGGCATGTGATTCCTCTTGATGGTGCTAAGTTTTAGTTGTACCCTCATGGTTCCAAAGAAATCTTTGTAGAAGCAATTAAAAGCTTGTTGGGGGGAGGCAAAAGCTTTTTCCAGTTTTACAGGGCTGTGATAGGTCTGACTGCAAGGGAATAGTGGTGTTATTTTTCTCTTGTATCCCAGATTCAGGGATGGAAGTGAGAAAAATCAAAATTGCTTTAAAAGGGTCCAACTGAGTACCATGGACTCCTCTAGTTCCACTAACCTCTGTGCTATAAGCTCAGGATTATCGGTAGATAGTTCTTACGTCATCTCCTGCTTCAGTGAAAAAAGGAGATTGCTTCTGCAGGGAAAAATCTGCACAACAAAGTTTGCACTAGGGAAATGGTGCAAGAAGGACCAACAAATATGGGAGCAGATTGTGGGCAGTCATCTTGTTGGCAGCACCATGCCTGCTCTTAACCAGGCCAGAGCTTTCATTGGTTATAAAAGCACAAGAAGGCCATGACCGTAAAAAGGGCAAATCTTGCGATTCCTCATGCAAGCTTCCTCACGGGAAGGCTGGTGTGGAACAGAGGTGTCACTCATCTCTGCAAGGTCTTGTTATCTCATTATACATCGAGAGTTTGGCACCATGTGGTAGAAACTGCTTTGGATGTCACAGATGAGCCAAGAATTAAGATGAATATAGAATATGCCAGAGCCCAAGAGATTTCTGCAGTATTTTCACAATTTCGAATAATAGGGAAATCTGTAAAACTCTCAGTAGATCATGGATAGAATAACAGGCTAAATTTGTCAGATGAATAATTTACTAGAAGTAATTGGCCCCATTCCAAGAGAGACAAGAGCAAGCCTGATCTCGGGCTGAGCAGCCTGATGGTTGTTCCCACTCCTGCCACACTATCATTGCTCCTACACTAAAAGTTGCTCTTTAGACCAGGTGCCTGCCCTCAAGTCACCATTTCCCATGGCTGCAGGACTTCCTACAAACCTCAAAGTCCCCACAAAGACCAAATAAGCCCTCAAGTGGGCATTTGTGTTTTAGTTTTAACATACTCCTTTGCCACGCCAAGCTAGTGCAGTTCACTGTGTGTCTGCGGATGTAAGCCGGCTCCAGGCTTACTGACCGATCCAGCCTCTGCCTCTTTCTATTCTCCAGGTGGGTCTTTGTCTCTTGGCCTTGGTACCTCCAGCATCCTCAGTCCAAGTGGATGGAGGAATAGAGACATCTTGACATTGGGGATGGGAAAGGAGATGAGTGCATGTGGAGTCCCAGCGCTGGGAGGAGCCAGCAGCAGGCAGCTGCGGCAGCCACGGCAGCCAATTAACACGATCATGTTTATGAATCTGGATCAGCAATTCCAGGTAAACTCCTCGAGAGTGCTAATGCCGGCTAACAATGCCTCCTGCCTGCCCGGGGAGCCAAGCGGTGGGCAGAGGGCTCCAATAACACCAGCACATTCCTGCTGTGACTCTAAAATACCTCATTTTCCAGTCCCAGCCTGGACAAGTCTCATTTTGTCTCCTATTACTGAAAAGCTGGAATGTTGCCTACAGAGCGTGCATGACATAGTGCTGGTTGCACTGGTTCCTGTTCAGCGCTGGCTTGACTTTGCCATGCTGGACAGGGCCTGGCTTCACCCATCACTCAGCCATCCTACCCGTGCCAGGGAAGGGTGGGCCACCTCTGCTCCTGGGGCTGCTGGGTAGATGTACCGTGCAAGTGGGGCTAGAGGAACCATGCCTTTGGAGTGGGTAGACAAGCCTTTGAGAGGATAGTGGTTTTTCAATCTGGTTTCTTTCCTCTGATGGTATTCCTGCCAGGATCTGAGATACATCACCAGCATTAACCACATCAGCTCCTTACCACTACCCCTTGTATCTGCTCTGATATGGAGAAGGACCCATGTGTTGGCTACAAGGCAGGAACAGGCCTGCACATGCAGAGCAGCCTGTCCGACCTTGGCAACCTGTCCAGGAGCAATGAGGATTGCTTTCCTAGCTTCCTAGCCAAAAAAGACTTCTGGCAGTAAGGGACTGTTGGTGGGGAAAGAGAAGTTCAGGGAAAAGATAATTCAGTGAAGGCAGCAGGGGCTCAGCTTTGCCTCCATGGACAAAGAAGGACTACTTAAACTTAGGAGAGAGAAACATAAGTACAGAAGAGCTTTTTAGCAGGAGGATGATGCTGGTGAAGGAGGAAGGGGCATTCCACACCCACCCACAGCTAGCCTAGCATCCGGCATGGCCCTGGGATCTCCTGGCCACCTGACACTTTCCTAATAGTCCTTTAGAGGTTAGGGCAGGTAAGGCTTTCCTCGAGCTGCTCTCTCCATTCTGAATAGGCTAGCAGAGTAGGAAAGAGGCTGATTTGTGTCCCCTAGGATCTAGAAGATCAAACAGAAATGGAGGAGATAAAGAAACAGGTGAGAAGAGTGACCAGCCCTTTACTATCCTGGTTTTCTCTAGGAAAATAGAATCTCATTGTAAAGGGCATACATAGAAATACCTCAACAGTCCTTCTTTGGTAGGCAGCAGACAGTTAACAGGCTGAAGAGATGATACATTATGCTGGAAGTTGTCCTTCCCTCTGCCCTCTTGTTTGGCCCGGTTGCTGGGTGTTTGGAAGCACAAGGGCTCCTGGACGTTTTTCAGGTGCCAGCTCTTCTTGCCAACCTTGGCCTTCTCTAGCATCCACTTCCCCAGCAGCACAACATCTAACTCCTCCTGCTTCTGTCTTTAGTTAATGCAGTTCTCCTGCGTCCTGAGCTGCTTCCCACTGGCAGAGGCTCACCAGTGGAGAAGCACTTCCTGGGTTTCTTGTGATGATAGCTGGACAGATGATTAGAGGAGAGGTACAGATTAAAAAAAAAAAAAAAAAAAAAAAAAAAGTAGGGCTGAGTTATGTAAAAGGAGAAACATGAAACATACCCTAGTCATCTCGCTGCTATGAGCAGCCCCTGGTCCCAGCTCAGGATGCAGACGGGGCCATTCTGGGCTGCAGATGTAACTGGTTGATAGCCTGAGGTCACCATTATGAGGACACCAGAAAAGATAATTACAGTAGTACTTCCTGGTCTTCATCACGATACATCTTGGAGCCCTGCAGCCCTTAATTCTCTTGTTACCCTGTAGTGGAGATCCAGCAAAGGAGGCTGCCCTGGGAACCCCTTTTGTAACAAACTTTACCCTCAGATACCCTCAGATGAAGAGGGCAAAGCAGTTCATCCTCCATCACTTTGCTTCTCCACTGGTGGCCAGTGGCACAGCTTCTGCTCAGTGGAGCTGGGGTTCCAATTTTCAGGTTCATGATCACCTACTTGAAGGGCAGGAAGGCAAGAAGACTGTGGATATTAATTGAAGAACATCAGCCACAGAAGCTAATGGTTTCTGCAGCTTGTATTAGCAAGGACCTTTGTGAAGAAGAGAGGCATCTCTGCAGGGTCGCAGTCACCTGGGTCTAGTGCTTGCATTGTTCCTGCTTTATATCCTTGATACTTCAGCTGCAGCTCCTCCCTGGAGTCTCTTGTCTTGAGCTGGCTCATGCACAACCTCCAAGGTGTCAGCCAAGGTGTCAGGAGAATATGGATGAGCCATGGTGGGACAGCACCCACCTGGCCTTGAAGAGGACTCAGTGCTGAAAAGCCCTGCCTGGAAGACAGAAAACCTTCTCCTTTCCGTAAAAGCCTCTCTCTTTCTCTGACAGCTCCTCTGTCACTCCTCGGACATTGCCTGCTCCATGCACCCAGACAGCAGCCCCTCTAGCATGAGTAGACCTTCTCCTCAGACATGCCCTGGCACACTGCTGCTGATCCTGGGATACACTTCTGGGGGTGATGGGTTCAGGCTGTCTGAGCACTGGGACAGGTGGCCTCTGGGGTGCGGGGTACACAGAGTGCAAGGCAGGACAGCGGAAACCACCACATCTCAGGGAGGAGGCAGAGGGATGTTCCCAAAACAGAAAGTGAGGGGAAACGACGGCGCCATATGGTCGTGGGGCAGCCCCTTTGGTGGAGAAGGCATATGGCTCCCCGTCTGCTCCCCCCTCAGCCTTGATTTTCTGGCTCGCCCCCAGGAGAGCAGTAAGCAATTATGGGCCATGCGGAAGCTTCATTATCACTCTGTCGTGGCCTCATTTGATGAGACATTTTATTGCCAAACTTATTAAAAGTGAAACGTGCAGTTTCTGCGCAGCAATTTCCTGTCTGCAGTGATAAGCTGGGCTGTGCCCGCTGTGTAATAAACAGTTATTTTTATGTATGTCTCTGACTGGGGTGGCGAGAGGGAGAGAGGGCCCGGCTCACATTAATTGCAATGGTTAATGAGATCTATTTTGGGGCATGTATGCGAGGTGGCGTGTGCCTTCCTCCTGCCACTGCTGTGCAGCTGAGGTGGCCCCTGGTGGCTTCGTGCCCTGGATGCTGGCAGCAGGGACTGGACGATATCTTCTCCCCATGGAAAAAGGCAGTGTGTGCGAGCATCTGGGTCTGAGCCCACACGCAGGGGAGCTGTTCCAAAAAGCACTAGCCACGCAGAAACACCTATCTTTCGTCTCCCCCCTTGGCCACAGCCATGAGCAAGCAAGGAGCAGCTGCTGTGGCTGGGACTTGCTGCTGTTCATGTTGCCCTGCCCCATGTGGCCAGGGCACCCATGCCATGAGAGACCCCCACACTGCTCTCTGCCCTTGTCTCAGGCTGGCTGTGGTTTGCAACATGTGTCTGTATATTTTGCAGCTGATGACTGTTTTGCTTTCTTCACCCTGTTAGCTCTTCCTCTTCCTCTTCCTCCCCAAAAATGCTAGGTCTCGATCCAACCTGGCACACACACCCCGACGTCTCATGTGGCTCAGACAACCCGCGCAAGCAGAAAGCAAGATCTCTTCCAGGGTGGGAAAACACACTTCTGCTGTGAAATTTCGTGGCTTCCCTCCATCGCTATTTCAGGGCTGCCTCCCTGTGGGCACACTGCTCCTCCAGCAAGGGTGGCTCTTCTCCAGCCAGCATAACCTCCATCGTGGCTAGAGGGAGCCACAAGCCTGGGGATTTTGCCTCACCCTCCCTGAATCTCTTACACTGGCATGAGAAACCCTCTGGCAGCACTGGCAAGGCAGCTGTTGGCCTCTGTGCTGCAGCCCCTCCAACAGCTCCGCAGTCACAGGACGGGGCTGTAATCAGTGCCAGCCCAGACAGGGCTGCTGGGATCTAGGAAGGAAGTCCAGTGCAGCGGCCAGGGCCTGGGCACAGAGCTCCAGTGCTCCTTGATGCAATGTCCCCTCTGTAAGAGCCACAGACAAGGTCTGTGCTCGAGCAGCTGCACACCGGAGCCTATGTGTTAAATAACATCCTTCTGCATACAGTTGAGGAGCTACGGGTTCATGTTGATCCTCAAGGGGAGACCAGAGACTTAAAACACCGAATGAGCCCTCCTTGCTACACGGAGCTGGTGAGACCTGCATCCTCTCCTGGATGTCTCACCCTTGACTTCTTCTATGCTGAGTGCTGTCCCGCAGGCACTACCCCCACTGCCCACCCTGCACCGCCTTGCAAGCGCTGCCGAAACGTCCCTCATGGCGCTGCCTCTCCGTGGCGCTGAGCCGCGTCTGACCCCGGACTGAGCCCCCCAGACATGCTGCTCACCCAGAGCCGGGAGCCCTTTCTGCCCATCCTGAGAGCATCTATCAAATCACCTCTGATCCATTCTCTGTGGCGGCTTTCAGCGCATTTAATTTATTCCCCCTGCTGTCTTGGTTCCAGGACCAAGGTGGTACAAGCTGCGTAGAAAACCTCTTCTGCTGCTTTGAGTGGTGACCTGAAGGAGCCTGGTGCTGGGATCCGAGGGAAGCACATGGCTCATCCCAGCCGCAGCACTCGTGCTGGAACCCCTTTCCTCTTTGGGCATGGGAATGGTATTTGCTCTGATATGTGAAACTGCTCAGACAGGGCAGGTAAGTTGACTTTTTTCTTTTTTCTTTTCTTTTCTTTTCTTTTCTTTTCTTTTCTTTTCTTTTCTTTTCTTTTCTTTTCTTTTCTTTTCTTTTCTTTTCTTTTCTTTTTGTCTGTGTCATCCTGAAGAACCCCAGGGGGAAATTATGAGTTTAGTGGATTTTTTTTCCTCATTTTTATTTTTTCCCTAAATATCCCCCTGACAAATATCATTTCATTCTGTTGGAAACAAAATGCCCTACTTAGGTGCAGGATGTTTCTTTTGGTTTAATTACTTATTTTTAGTATGTCTTGAAAGGAAATATTTTTTTTGAAATGGAACATGTCAAAATTTGATTTACAAAAATCCTATTTTGTTTTTTGTTTTTTTTCCCCCTTTTTCATACCTGGCCAAAACCATTAGTTGAATTCAGCCTGGAGCTGCATAACTTTTTTTCAATAAACAATTTGTTGGAAAATTTCCTCTTGGCTCTAGGAGCCCTATTATTTATTTGTCAGCGTTCAAAACCCTGTTGGGTATTTCCCATATGACTTCTTTTCTTAACAGCAGCTTTATTGGTCTGGGAATTAATGATGAAAAATGTGATACTTTCTATTCATTGCAGTCATACCAAATGCCAGTCATCTCCTCAGGACCCAGGGCCAGAGCTAACACCAGCTCTGCAAAGCAAAGAGCCCTGAGCTGCTCCCAAGCTGCGGGACGACTCACGTGCCAGGCGGTCAGGGCACACGAGGAGCTCAGAGCCGTGTTTCATCCCGAGGTGTTCGCATTGCTGTCTGCAACGCGCAGGTTGGAACCACCAAATCCCCATCCCTGTCTCCATCCCCACGTTTGGCATGGACCCCTCAACAGGCAACGCTCTTCCCTCTCCATCCTCCGTTGGCAGCCCCTGCATGTGCAGGACACACTGCGGCTGGGGCTGTTTTGCCCCCAGCTTACTCCTTGCGTCGGCCCTGGGCTCGGAGGCCATACCAGCTGCCCCTGTCCTGGCCCCCCCTTTGCCTGGTGTGGCCACACACTAGGTAACCCCCTCCGTCGCCAGCCCCGGCCCCTCGTTAATTTGTTTTGCAGTGTGTGTCGCAGGCTGACGTGTAATTAGAGCTCCTGAAGCCTGTCTCATGCTGTAATTGCCATGACAGGGGCCATAGCATATCCGCTTGTTAATTAGTAAACCACAATATCCCGGGGGCTCGTTGAGAGCTGCCTTAATTGTATTTCAGCTGGAACAGAGGGATAATTACCCTTCGCTAGCACTGCCACTTTTTAATTCTTAAAAAAAAAGAGAAAGAAAGAAAGAAAAACCCAAACTGAGCTCTTCTTCCTCTTTACATTCACTTCCTCTTCCTCCCCTCTCGGCAGCACGTTGGGCTGGTTTTGTCCCCAGATTAAAAGAAAAGGGTTTGCAGCTTAGCAGCACGCAGGGCAGTGGGAGAACGGGCAGCCAAATGTAGCCACAGGTTTGTGTACGGACACCTCGGCTTTGTCAGAGGACATCCTCCTGCTCTCCTGTCCAGACTGGTGGGGTCCAAGCTTTCTGTTATCAGGGACTCGATTCTAGGTTGGTAGAAGACCTCTGACAGGCCTTATTTTCTATGCAAAGACTCCAAAAGGTTGCTGTGAAGCCATGGCCTGTGTCCTGCTGTGATGGGGAGGAGTGAGTCAGGGTCTCCGAGCTCCCTGCTGGCTGAGGGGGCTCAAATGCAAGTGGGAGCTGCTGCCCACTGTGGAAAAGGGGCTGGGTGTCTAGCATGGCTAGGCGACTAACGCAAGGCTCTCTGTGTAGTGCTGCTGTAAATCTCCCAGTGCAGGGCTTGCATGCGTGCTCAGCTGCTGTTCTGCTCTCGGGGCTCATCTCAGCACCTTGGAGCACATCCTCATTGCCGTGTGCTCTCCATCCCCCTCACGATTTGCCTCCTGTTTCGCCAGTTGCAGGTTATGGCTGAAACCATCTGGGGAGAGGCACAACCTTTTTCCATAGCCTTTAATGGCATAACCTGGTATCCAGGGCTTTAAAAAACTGCCAAGAGCACTCATATTTCATATCCCTGATGCAGATGGAACACCGCTGCTGAGCGGGACCTCAGTGTGCTCGGTGCTGGATGCACAGCACAAAAAAGGGTCTTAGCCCCAGAGACCTTACTCTAGCAAACACCTATGGCAGCAGGGCTTCATCACTGCTTGGCTTTGACGGGCCCTAGAGACAGATCATCTCCCTTTCAGATTCCCTTCTTGGCAAACCTCATCTCACTGGGCAACTGAGAGTCTTCTGAGACTCAGTTAAAAGCTTTTCCTTCTTTGCATGGAAAGGCTGTCCCTGTAGGGAATGAATGTGTCTGCATCTCTCTTAGTGGTCCTGGAGGGACCACCAGAGCTTTCAGTCATGAACATGAGAAAAAAGAGCATGTTGAGGCTCAGCATCATCCTCCTGCAGTCACTCACTGAAAGACCAGAGCTCTCTTTCTGCGATGCTATAGTGGAGCTATTAGCTGGTCCAGGATGTTGTGGGGAGGTTAAATGGGGAAGTGATGCTAATGCAGGACATCCATCACTTTTCCTATACTTCTTCCAAAACTGATACAAAGAGCTCAGGTGCCATCAGCCCTGCTGACTCCCACTGTTCAAAAAATCATATAATGGACAACTGGCCTTCAGAAGACAGTTTGTGAATTGGTTTAAATAACAGGCTTGGCTCTCTCCTGGGAAGCTACATGGAGGTCAGCCTTGACGAAAAGATCAGTACAGCAGCTCCAAGCATTAGCAGAAAGAAATAACTGAGGTAAAGAGCCTTGAACATAATTACAGCTTAAAAGCTGCAGCGGGAACTCAGTGACCTGAACCCATCTCCTGGACTTCAGTGCAATCAACAGATTGACACTGCTGGGTCCTGAAGGCTGGTTTTTGGAAGCCATGCACCATGGCGGAATGCCAGAATGGGCAGAGAAGCAACATAGGTGCCTGTTCCAAAGGCTGGAGCTAGAAATGTGTCTGAAGTGCCATGGAAGAACCAGATGGAGGCAACCACTGGAACGCTCTGTGCATAATTGAGGGCACCTTCAAGGGTGAGCAAGAGGTGGCTGCCTGCATCCGGGACACTGTCTATTGCTGCTACAATGCAAGTCACTGTCATCAGAGCTGGGCATGGAGTTTATAGCCGAGTAACCACAACAGCTTTGCACAAATTAAACAACATACTGCAGGTTAATTAGATTTCTTACTGCTGTTTCAATTAACTTAGCCCTGTCATCTGCTGTCAGAAGTGGATGGAGCCCCTTTGAAATTCACAGCCTTGCAGATGTGGATAGCTAAGCCTCTCCCTGCATGGGCAACCATGCCAGTGCACGTGTGTGTGTGTGTGTATGCACACATGTGGGTGTGTGTGAATGTGAGTACATGAACACGGATGGGAGATGCCATCATCTCTTCCTTGGAACCCCTTTTGCTTGGCAGATGAGACTGGTTGGAAATGCAGTTGCCTTCCATCAGTTTGGGGCCAGGGTAGATTTCCTCTGCTGACATTTCAAATGATAGTCTTTAAAAAGAATACATATTTTGAGGAAGAATCACTTTTCCATTGTTCCGCATGGAGCTGTGTGACTGCAGCTAATAAAAAAAGCCCTCTTAAAAAAATCTGAGAATGTTGGTTTATGTTTTTAAACCAATTTCCTTTGACTGTGTCAGGGCCTGTTTTGTGTTTGCTGGACAATTATGTGGCTAATGAGGACAGCCACAGTTACATTAGACAGGATTAGGAAGAATAAGGCTACAAATGCTTCAGTGCCTAAGACAACCACTAACTAATGGAGGCTAGGAGGGCATGCTCCATGGGCAAGCGGCTCCTCGCAGGGTTTCTCGTGCCTTTCTGAAGAAGCTAGAGTGGGCAGCATGCAGAGAAACCATAAGGTGAGGTAGCCTCCTTGTCGCACGTGCTGCACGGTGGTTGTGTTCATGGGAAATGAGAGCATTTCCTGGCAAATCTGGAGAAGTATTTAGGGAAATATATGCTGAATGTGTGACCCTGACCATTTCTCATGAAGCATGTGGCCTTGTGGGAGGTTGTGCCACAGAGACAGAGAGAGGAACCCTCTGAAGGAGCAGGAGGGGCCGGATTCTGAGCACTACCATCCCCACCTGCCCTGTGTCGCTCAGCAAAATGTGTTCAAATGCACCTCCCCACTCAGAGGCTCTGAGACTCCCCAGCAGCAGGGCTGTAGTGGGAGATCACCAGAAGATGGATACTTTAGCTGAACCCCTCCTCTCCTCACTCTCTTACTGGCAAACGGTCAGCAGGGCACTCTGCTTGCCATTTCAGCAGCGTTGTCCGTTTCCCACCCCTTTAAGAAAGAGGGATATGGTAAGAAAACAGGTACTAGCAGTAGATGAGAAAGATGCCTGGTACTGCAGTGAGACCGTATTTCCTGGGTCACCCGGGGAGATGCAGACACAAGCTGCCAAACATTGCTTTCTGATGTCTCCTCCCAGCCGCCTCTCCATCAGCTCTCCAGCCGGCCGTTCAGCCATGCATCAGCTCGCAAATCAATCAGCCATCCAGACTCTTCCTTTTGCACTGGAAGTCTGCTCCAGTGCTCCCTGCAGGTGTCATAAGTCATGTTCAATGAATTCTTACAACCTGCCTGCAGGCATCCTGCTCCCTCCCGGGCTGCAAAGCAGGGAGTGCTCCTGGTCAGTTAAGCGGAGCAGTTTTGCTTTTGCCCTTTGGACCCACCTCCTTCTGAATGCTCCCATCTCTTCACCTGCTTTTTACATCATGCTTGCATGAAAACATCTCAGCCAACATTGTGTGTCCTGGATCAAATCAAGATATTTTCTGTGATCTCTCTTTGTGATGTGCCAGCTCATGCTTCTGCGGGTGGACAGACACACAGCTGAGGACCACACTCCCGCTGTGCAGAGACACTGCAACCTGAGAACATCAAGCCAGCTCAAGAACAGAGCAGGCGATCGTCAAGAAGCTGAGATTTCAACTAACATGAAAACACATTTATGTCCCAGCCTGCCAATACATCCTCCAGTCAGATGCTGTTATGCCAGGGCACAGAGCATAATATCTCATCCTCAGTTCCCTCTCTAGAAAGAGGGTTTCATCGCTTGCCGAGGGTGAAGGTGTAGCCTTGGGAGAGAGAAGGCTAAACACTCATTAATCAACATGGCAAACAATTTCTCTAGAAAGATGTTGGTCCAGAGACTGGGACGCAGGCAACTGTGACTGTATGGAGAGCTCTGCTGCACTGGCAGCATCTGAGACTGCCCGGGTGGGAGGTGGGAGGTTTTATGGCCCTCATTCCCTGCATGTGATCTGCTGGCCTTCCCCAGTCATCTGTCCAGTTGCAAAACTGGGTAATGAACAGAGGCTTCACCCTAGGCCAGTGGCTGTGCCCAGCCAAGTGTCTTCCCGGGAGTGAAAAAGCCCACCTAGAGCCTGGCAGGGAGCAGGTACCCACAGGATCTCTAGGTTTCAGGGCTCTTACGGGGCTCTGGGTGCATGCATCTCCTTTGGGACTAGAGGTAACAACTCACATCAGCAAGTAGTTAAATAGAACCATCCTTCCCTGCCACCAACATCAGGGTGCTCTTGCCTTTCCTCCTAGTTACTGGTGAGGTACAGCCAGCTCCTGGGCTTGCTGAAGAGAAGTGTACAGACAAGGTCTCTCCTTGGATGGAGAGACCAAGAGGAGAAGAGACCATGCAGTACCTGGGCCTTTCAGGGCAAAAGTTAACCAGCAGAAGAAAGAACAAGCAACCCCAAGATGTGTGTGGGCTCAGGACCTCAGGGCACAACTATCCTTTTAGAGCAGGGGAGCAGGGCCAGGCTCCGGGAAGGGGGCCAAGCGGACAGTGGGAAGCCCCCTCCCATCCCGGGGGGAGCAACCTTCCTGGGAGAGAGCAAAGGTGGGTTTCTGAGGCCCCCTTTTGCAGGAACCAAAGCAGGTCTTTGCAGACCAACTGCAGTAACGATGGATTAGGGATGGGCTCAGAGGACCTGCAGAACCTGTTGCTGCCTTCCCTTCCTTCACAGGTCCAGCTTGCTGCCTGGGAGGAACATCCCTTGCCAACACAGCCTTCTCCAAAGCCTTGATCTGCTGGTGGGAGATGTGTTTCACGGGACTGCAGTGTGTCCTGAAAACATAAATCCCTCAGTAGTGTGTGCTGAACCCAACTTTCAAAGGGCAAAGCCAGGAACACTCACCTAGAGGGATCAAAGGGCAGCAATATGCACCTTGATATAGGCACTTACATTAAGGGTTGAGGAGACCTGGTCCTCTCTCTTCCTCCTACCCTTTCTATTGCAATTTTAATACCATTTACTGATTATCTAGCAGGTCCTTTAGTCTCAAAACCCCATCTCAGCAATACAGTCCATTGGCCTATAGGGTAATACCATAGTCCAGCATTCAAGGAAGAGAATTCACAGCTCATTGCCCTCCTCGTAGAGATACCCGAAATCCCTTTTGCTGACATCAGCCCAACTCTGCTCTGTGCCTACTCTAGGGGTCCCAGGCCAGCCCTAGGCTGTTAATACCAGCCACAGACAACAGCGCCCCAAGAGCCCTTGCCTGTCCCTTCCCTCTCCCCGTCGCAGGAACACTGGCCTGCCTGCGTCTGCAACTTGAATTCTTGGAAAAAGATGGCCCGTGTGCTGAAGAGCCTCCCTTGAGCACAGCAACTGAATCTCACACCAAATGACTAATTTGTGCCCTAATTGGTGTGGAAACAAATGCCAGAATGCACTGGAATACCGAGAAGTGAAGCTCTCCATCTTGCCTTCCTTCAGGGAAATGCTCTTAATTAAGAGTCCGTCTTGCAAAGAGAGAAGATTTCCAGCTATGTGTTGAAATGGGAGCCAGGAAGGAGGTTGCAACTGAGACCAGTATCTTCTCGTAGTGGAGTCCATTTGGCCATTACAAAGGTGGAGGTCCTTTGGCCCTCTGTGCATCTCCCAACCCTGGCCAGCCTCCCCTCTCCTGCCCTGAGCCCTTTCTGGGCACTGTGGTCCTGGCCTCAGCCCTAGAGTCCTCACAATTGCTTTTACAGCTCCGTCAGCATTCCTCAGCCCTAAGAACATCCTCTTTCCTGTTCTTCCACGCATCAGGCCCCACTGGCAGCAGCTTCCAGCAGAAGCAGCTCCATTAGTCCCAGGAGACCATTTTATTCGGTGTCTTTCTGCCCAGCTTGATCTGTGCCATCTCAGGTGCTCAGGTGTTGACTTGGTGCCCATGATTTCTGCCAGTATTTGCATTAGGGGCATGCAGACTTTGCACTGGGCCCTGATTGCTCTGAAGTGTGCCGCTGGGGCTTTTCCACGGTGTGCTCGCCTGGGATAAGCAGACGTTGCCCCTTCTCCATAGTGAGGGACCCCCACTATGTGATTTGCACTCACACTTCTGGAGCAAGATGGGACTTGCTGCCCGTCCTGCCCTCTCTGGGATGCATGTGAGGTGTCAACTGGAGTATGCTCATGTTGCTGTACTGGGCATGCTGGGGCCCACAGCACCATGCCAGCACCTTGAGGGTCCCTGAAAAGTCCTCGTGCAGAGGGGCTGGGACTAGTCCGGGTTCTGGAGGCTGCCACGCAAAGACATTGGACCTGTTGCTGCTGCCTTCAGCACACCATCGGCACTGCGAGGCCCCAGCCCCTTCCCCAGAGCCTCGACGTGCACAGCTGTTCCCTTAGAAATCGCTGTTGCCATGGTTTTTCCAAAGAAAACACATCTCTCCCCCACCACCACCACTCCCCACCGCCTTAACCTTGTGACAGCAGCGATGACGCGACTCCCTGAGAAAGGCCACTTCATGTAACTATGGAAACAATTAGCTTTCTCTTGATTTTACCTCGGGGGTTATACCAGCAAGATAGACCCACATTTGTTCTCCCGGGACCAGATGCTTCCCCAGCCGCGTGCCCGGAGCAGCGCAGCTTCAGGAGCATCCCGGGCAGAAGTCTCACCCCAGCACAGGGATACCCGAAACGCCCCTCTGTCCTGGGTGGCAGGGACACGGCCCTGGCGTCCTGCCAGTGGGATGCGGCACCAGGACCCCGAGCAAAGCCCTGAGCAGGGCTCCCCTGGCCCACTATCACCACCCAGGGTCAGGGAGCAGGAAGGGATCGTATTCACTCCGTTTCCAGGGAAGGGTGGGAGCGTCCATCCCCCAAAGCTGCTCCAGTGGGGCTGGGGGCAAGCAGGAGGGAGGGACGGCGCGAGGAGAGCCTGGCCAAGGGCAGGCTTCGACAGTGCCTCTGCCCTGAGAAGCGGCTGGGTAAACACGGTGCTACGCCATTCCTTGGATATATTAGAGTCACAGCTGCTGACTGCAGTGCCTAAAATAAGCGTTTGCCTGCTTTTTATTCCTCGGAGCCCGGCAGAGCCCACTCAGCTCCAGGAGAGGAGCTGGAGTCTATTCTTAGCCCTGCAGAGCCCTCGCGGTGCTGGGGATGGGAGCGGGAGTCCCTGCGAGCGCCGCGGCGCACACCAGACCAGGGGTTGCTGTGTCCCACGCCGTGCCGGGCCCCTCCGGCATGAGGAGGGCACCGGATCCCAGCTGGCAACGGGAACCGCCAAGGCAGGCGATGCCCCGATGGGGCCACATCTTCCTCTTTGCCTGAGGGGTAGCTGAGAAGACAGTGGGTGGCAGGGATGCCCCGGCACCTTTCCCAGCATCGCTGAGGGATTCAAGGGGAGTGATGGGTCCCTTTCTCCCTTTGGGGTGTCCCGGCAGCGCCGTGCAACCCTACAGCACTTCTCCCCCATTGCGGTCTGCGTAACCGAGGCTGGGCGGATGCTCTGATGGGAATGGGATGCTAATCCCAGCTACTTTTTACCGGATCCACCTTGCCGCAGCGAGAACGGTGACCTGGGTCATCCTCTCGCTGCTGCTCCCAGCTCCCTGCCCCTCCGAGGAGGGGAGGCGCAAGGGGGATTTTGCACGGTCCCAGCTGAGAGTCGCCCCTTGCCGCAGCCAGCTCAGCGCTCGGCCTGGATCGATCTCCTTCCCCCGCCTGGCCAGCACTGGGTGCAAAGAGCCATTGCCAGAGGGCAAGAACGGGAGGGGGGGCGCGGGGACGACCTCGGCGTGTGGCCCTGGGGACAAGGACGGAGCGGAGATGCCCAGGCTCCTTAGCAACAGGTATTGCCACGTAATGGAGTCCTTTCTGCTCGGCCGCCGCCAGCCTTATTCGTGTGGCCATAAATAATTCAATTTTCTCATTCACACACATGAATGCTGCCGGGCGGGGGTGGGGGGGGTCCGAGCCCGCTCAGCCTCCATCTGTCCAGGGGGAAAAGGGGAGACAGAGTCTGATTATAGACTCAACATTTGTTTAACATGGATGAGCGTGGCCAGATGGCCTGGGGATCTGGAGGTGGGGATGGCAAGGAGCCAGAGGGATGCTCCGGGGTTCAGCAGCGCCCAGGCGCATCCCAGTCCCCTCTCGCTGCAGTCCCTGCGGGGGAGGAGGGGGGGGCAGAAAGGGCAAGCTCAGCCCTCCCCATCTCCTTGCACCCAGCGCCTTCCCTTATCGGGAGCCAGCCCGGAGCCGAGCACATCTTGCTCGAGACGGCCATCGCCCTGCCGGCGGGGAAGGGGCCGAGCGCTCCCCGCCGCCCGCGCCGCTGGGGAGGCAGAGCGGCCCCCGTGCGCAGCCTTCAGCAGGGATGGCTGTGCCGGCGAGCGGAGAGACGCCGCAGATTGCGAGTGCAACGAGTAGGCTCTGTGCCACCCCGTCGCGGGGGGCCCGACGGGAGAAAACAAGAGAATTAGCGGGGTTAATAGGCTGCGCTCTACGAGGCTGCGTGTTACTGCCGAGGAGCCTGCGCCTGCTGAGCGCACACATGCTCGTCTGGGCTGGAGACGCAAGGGAGGGTCGTTTCTGCCTGGTGCCATCGTTTCCTCAACTCCCCCTGTGGCTTCGGCACAGTCCGGCCCCAAGCGTGACGAGGGCAGGGAAGCCGGGACCTTCGTCCCTTCCTTCCCGGCTCTGCGTTTGGATGGAGAGAGCGTGTGCTGCCGCTCTGATGCCTGCCACCGGCAGCCTGAACCCCTGTAAGGGCAGATATATGGCACAGAAAAAGCACATCAAGAGCTAAGAAACGAAAGAAAAACACTTGGAGACCTAGATCCGCCGAATAGGTCACTTAACCTCCACCCTGCCGCGCTTGTGCCTTAATCCTGTGCTCCTTGCGGTTGCACAACCGCGTCTTGTTGCAGCAAGGCTCTGGCCCTGTCTGGAGCACGGGGCAGGAGACGCCGGGTGAAGTTTGATTAGAGATCGCGCCCCTGCTTAAGACAGCAGCAAGCAGGTGTTTAGCTCTGAGCTTAAGCACTGTCTTGCGTTGGAGCCTGCCAAATAAGCAAAGGATATGCTCTGCTTTTAGACACTCGGGGTGGGGGGGGGGTCAAGAGAGGGGCACACGCCATGTCGTCATTACCTCTCACATTAGCAGCATTAGGAGCTATTTCCTCTATGGGAAAACAAGGAGGTGTTTGCAGGCGAGTAAAAGCGCCTGCCAGGGGTAACCGGGAGCGCGAGCCTGCTTCCACGCTGCTGTTTCTGAGCGCTGCAGCATATCTGGGTATGACGTGTGCCTGTATGCACACCTGGGTGTACTCCACGCAGACACGAATTCTCTTCCAGATACATCTGGAAAGGGCTCTCATGGGATTTTGAAGCAGTTAAAGGAGATCATCTCAGTAACAGGCTCCCTGGACTATCAGTCCTGGTCAGCCACTGCTCAGCGACTTTTCCTGCCTGTTGTGTTCCCCCCGCTGCTCTGCACATCTTTGCAGACAGACTAGGGCCATGCCTGGTGTCTTTGCAACTTGCTTCCAGCCCCTTGCAACACCAGCGAGCCTGCAACTGTGGCTGCTGAGTACTAAACAAACTCCAACTTTCTGCGCCTACAGCTCAGGCACCGCTGCCCCACGCGGTGCACCGAAACACAGGGTGACCCGGGCCCAGCCAGACTGCGCTCGTGCGTCTTCCCCACCCATCCCGGTACCCGCCAGAGCGTCCTGGAGGCTCTGACGACCTCTCGCTCCCCCTTCTAGCAGCGATCCCGTGCTTAGGGCATGGAGAGCCCCAGCTGTGTCACCTTGTACCGTGGGGTTCTGGCTGGTGCCCTGAAGGTCTCGTCCTCCCCTTTAGGGAGCCGAGCCGGTGCCGCCTCGGGCAGCTGCCCCGGTTCGGATTGCTACATGGCGAGTCACGGGCCAGCTCTGAGCTATGCCGAGGACAACAGGCCGAGCAGTCCCCCCCGCGCCCGCGGGCTCTGCCTGGCCACGGGGACCAGCTGCCCTTGGCAGCCCTCCGCCACCACCCGCAGCGCTGCCCCGGGACGCCCGCTACCCCCTCCGAGAGCCCCCCAAGAGCAGCAGCCGCCTCCTCGCGACAAGCTCCTCGCGGCGTCTCTGCTTTGGCACCCCCTGCCCACCCGGAGGAGCTCCTCACCTCCCCGGCGCCCGCGCGCACGGGCCGCTCGGGGACGGCTCAGCCGCTGCGTGAGCCCGAACCTGCCTCTGCGGCAGCACCGAGCGGCGGCTGGCGGCCCCGCGGCACGGCGGGGGGACCCAGGTGGACGTCCCCCGTGCAGCGAGGACGGCGTGAGCGGTTTCGCGTTAGAGTCCGCACGTCTGACTCTCGACTTCACGCAGCTCCGGCTGCAGGACGCTACCCCCTCAACGGCAGGCGGCGGGAGCCCGCTGCCTCTGCCTTCTCACCACGAGCAGAGGTGGTCGTGTCTGAGCTGCGTCGCTGGGGACAGGGCTGCAGAGCTGTGCATGCTGTCCCCGCAAGCGCTGCACTGCCAGGGACCCACGGGTGCCAGAACCACCTTAGCCCTCACCCCCCCCCGTTCCCCCGGCGGGTGCTTCTGCAAGGCAGGTCTGGCCAAGTTTGCCGCCTCGGACACACGGACCGCGGCCGGGGTTAGATCGGCTGCGCCAGCAAGCCTTGGTTTTGGCGGAGAAAGCGGCCAAACCAGCCAAGCCTCGTGGCCCCGCTGCAGCTGCAGGAGGGCGCGGAGGACGGCGGCGCTGGGACAACCAGTCTGAACCGCGGGGTGAACTCCTGCCGCGAGCGGCTGTCTGCCCCGCCAGCGCTCCCCTGGCTCTGCCCCTCCAAAATCACCCGGAGATAACCTCTACGGCAGGCCACGCGCCGGGAGGCTCGGGCTGTGGCCGTGCATTTCAGCCGCTGCCAGGGGAAGCGGACGTGTAAACTCCGAGGCGCAGTGCCCTGGGATTTCCACCCAGACAGGGACTTCCACCTCACAGACAATTTGCATTTTACCTCTTCCACTTCAAAAGCAGGCTCAGCCCAAGCCCTCAGCATCTTCTGACAGATTCGTGGCACAAACGTGTTATTACTTATTCCTTCAGATCCCAGCACTGCAGAAACAGCATGCAGAGAGCCCTCCAGCAGGTTCATCCTCGCAAGGATGCCTGGGGCAGCTGCATCCTCAGGTGGGCAGGGGGGTTGCCCAGTTCCTCTAGGCTGGAGCCAAGAAGAGATGCTCTACTGAGTAGCCAGAGCACAACTGAGCCTTTCTAGTCTGCCCCATGCCCACAGGACATCTGCCTCTCTGCAAACTGCAGAAACAGCTCAGGGAAACACTAGCCACATGGTTTGCCCCTGACTGTCTCGCTCTCTTCCTGCCCATTGCTCTGAGATCACTGTCTCTTCAGTTGGTGGGAGACCATGCAGCCTCCTGTGGATCTAGGGAGATCCACAGGCACCCACGGGTGACCTGGGCTGATGAAGCAGGGCTCCTGGCAAGGGACTGCCTGGTGGGCACCTCTGTAGAGTTTGGCGACTTGCCTGGGAACGGTTTGGATCTGTCCTGCAGGGTGGGTTCATCTCACAACGAACAGACATGCAAATCCACCCTCATGCGTCTCCTCCATCCCACTCTGAGCCTCTCCCAGGACACAGACTCCTTTTCTGCCCCGCTCCCTGCCAATGCATCCGGGAGACACTAAAATCCACGCGCAGAACAAACGTGAGGCACTTACCTGTCGCTCAGCCCCTGCCTGCTCCCCTTCGGAGTCGGGAGGGCAGCAGAAGAAAGCCTCACAGCCGGGAAGCAGGCAGAGCCGGTGCTTCCCTTCCCGGGTGAGGCGGTTGCTCCTCTCGCCCCGCTCCGCCTGCTCGGCCCCGACCCCCCGGGGCTTGGCCCCTTTGAGTTTCAGGCGCTTGGCACGGCACCAGGCGGGCGTGCTGGCATCTTCGGCACTGGCCCTTGCTGGGGGCCGCACTGGGGTTGGTGGTGGGGGGGAAGGAGCCACCAAGTGCTCCTTGCTCGGGGAGGCGCAGGGAGGGAAGGCGGGGGCCTGGCCCAGGGCAGAGGTGGGCGCTTCGGACGGGGTCTGGCAAAGCCAGCCCGGAGGCCACGGCAGCTGCCCCGACCGGCGCGCCCCGACCGGCGCCGGGAGCGTCGCAGCCGGGAGCAGGAGCGGGGATCTGCTAACGCCAGCCGGCGCCGGGCTCTCCTCGCCTCCCGGGACGAGCCCAGCGCCCTGCCGCAGGCGAGGGGCCGGGACGAGCTCGGGGCGCTGCGGGCGCGGGGGCTCGGCGCGGCCCGGCTGCGGGTGGGCGCAGCCCCGGCGGGGCCCCGCGGCTGGGCAGGGTCGCGGCTCCTCCCCCGCCTCCGCCGCCCCCGGCTTGTCCCCGCCGCCCGACATCGGGCTGGAGCCTTCGTTCGCGCCCGGCCCCGCTCCACACCCCGCCGCTGGCGGTGCTGAGCCGCGCTGCGTCCCTGCCCCGCGGGCAAGGCGGGGGGGGGGGAGGGAGAGGGATCCCCAAAGCCAGCCCGTGGCCGGCGCCGGGCCGAGGCGCAGCCTTACCTTGGCGGTGCTCGGCGGCGCGGGCAGCCCAGAGGCCGCGGGGATGGGCGCGGGCTGCGCCGGCCCCGGCCTCCTGCCCCGGGAGAGCTGCAGCGGAGGAGGAGGAGGAGGGAGGTGAGGGGATGGGATGGGATGGGGGCTGCGGGTCCCCCCCCACACACACTTTATCAGGTGCGGAGACAATAGCCAGGGCTCCTGTTGCAGCTGGAGACTGTCTCTTTAAACCCCTCACCAACCCACAGGTGGCCTGTCACCACCGTGGTCATCCATGACGTCATCGGGAGGGAGGGAAGGCGAGGAGGAGGAGGAGGAGAAGGAGGAGGAGGGGGGAGAAACGCGATCCCCCTCCAAAGCAAAAGTCTCTGGGCGACCATGGCAACAGATTGCAAATGTCACTGCGCATCAGCCGCGAGGATGCTGCCAGGCTGCCTCCCCCCGGGTGGCACCGAGGGGACCGGGCTGTCACCCTGCGGAGCCGTCGGCGTCATCCCGGCTCTAGGTGGCATGGGAGGGGGACAGGACTGCCGCCTTGCAGAGGGTAGCTGGGATGGTTTGGCCCCCAGCGGGATGTGCGGGGGACTTGCGGTCCCATCCGTGGATCCTCCTCCTGGGGACATGACTTCACAGCGGAAGCTGGGGGTCGTTGCCACTATCCCCCCCCCCCCCCGGGAGGGTGCTGGTCCCTGGGCCTTGGCCGCCCGTGTGGAGCGATGCCCCAGTAGCCTGTGTTGCTGGCTGGAGCAGCCCCTGTGCAGCCCCCAGGGGTTTTCCCCCTGCAGCAGAGCTTTTCTTTCTCTCCCCCCCCCCCAAAGGTCAGGAGAATTTTGAAGTGCATTTATAACAGTTCCTACTGTCAGGCAGAGGTAGGACACCCGCAGGAGTGGAGAAGGGAGCCCAGTCCCACCAGGGGTGATGATCCTGTTAATGGGCTGCCAAGTTGGCCAGGTTTGGCTTCGAAAAGAGGCTCTAGCACCAATTAAAGCAAGAGTGAGTGATGCCTTAATGGAAAGGGAAGGTTTTCCTTAGTGCTGTGAAGATCCACGAGCATTGCACCATGCAGATGGAAGAAGGGTCTTGGCTTTGAAGGAGCCTTGTTTGCCTGTGACCTGCCCAGTGGGGTGAGAAGGGGTCCGGGCACTGAGGCTGCGGGTCGCATGGTGGTTTTGGGGGGCGCCCGGCTCCGAAGGCAGAGCCGCAGGGATGGGAGCTTGTGAGTCAGCCCAACACGGGAGCACCCTGCTGGGGTGCATGTGGCCGTTTCTCCTCTGAACGATGCTTTATAAGAGATGTGCACTGTGCCCCCTCCACGCAAGGGGATCCATAAGCTTCAAAACATTAATTAAGTCTCACTCCGGGACTGGGATGGAAATAAATACTGAACAAAATCCTTTTGTTCCTGGCTTGAAAGGATCAGAGAAATTTGTGTTAGAAGAGACCTGTTTCTTTCCTCCCAAACCAAGATTGTTCCTTCTTCACTCTAAACAGAGTCACTTAAGAGAGCTTCCCCAACTGGAGTTTCTAGCTACCTGCTGCTTGAGCAGGCAGGGTGCTTCGTCCCAGAAAAAAAATAACAGAGGCAGCTAATTTCCAAAGGAAAAGCAAATGCCACCTGGAGATTTCTCCTGGAAGAACCACTTTGCTCCACCCTACGAAGAAATACCTTCAGGAGGGGGTTAACATAAATCTTACAGCATCCAAGCACCTGCCTCTCCTATTTTCACCACCTCCCGCGCCTGGGGGGCAGCGCTTTTCTGGTGAGCCCCTGCCCGCGCACTTGCCCGGCGGCACGTGCCGCGCCGCGGCCGAGCCGCCAGCCCCAGCGCCCGCGGGCACGCGGGGGGCCGCGCGCCGCCGCGCCGCCAGGCTCTGCAGCACCTGCCGCAAACGCAATTAGCAGCCGAGCGCCTTCTGGGAATTCAGTCCTTGAGAGGGAACAGGCTCGAGTGGGGCTGAGAAATGCAATTCAAGGCTGAAGTGTTCTCAGCCGCGCGATGCTGTTTGCACAAACTTCGCTCTCTGCAAAGAAAGGCAGGTTGCTTTTTCCATCCCCCCCCTCCCATCCCGCCTTGCCGGCGCAACGTGCGAGTCGGGCTCAGCGTCGGGCACGGCTCAGCAGAGCGACCTGAGCTCCGGCACTTCCGAAGGCGCGAGGGGCCGGTGCCAGCCCCACAACCTCCCTGGCGGCATCCGCGTTACCCCCGCTCGCGGATCCCGGGAAAGCAGCCGTGGGAGCTGGAGCTGGGAAGCACTTGGGAAAAAGCCAAAGCAGCAGCAGCTGAGAAATCATCCCAAACAGTCGTGTTTCCGTGTTTTCCCCGACTCGCGCGCTGGCTCTGGAGGATCGGCCCGCGGCCGGATGCGGTGCTGCCCGGGCGGCGGCGGGACTGGCGGTGCCACGCGGGGCCGGGCTCGCGCCGCCCGCCCGTGGCAACGTGCTCGGAGCGTCCCCCTGCCACCCTGGCACTGGTTTAACGCCGAGCGAAAAGACTGTCCTTCCCGTGCAGGATTCGCTCGTTTGAAGCGAGTGCGACATGTTCGATGGCGTTTGGGGGTTAAAAGGGTGATTTTCGTGGGGGAGGAATTAGAGTCTCACAGGGATGCCAGTGAAAACCATCACTAAGGACAGAAATCTGCGGGCTGGGACCGGGACGGCGCCTTTTGCCCCAGGACCTCGTCTCGATGGGAGGTTTGGGCCTCATGTAGCCTGCAGCTGAAAGGGGGGGACAGTGAGGCCTGGGCAGTGCCAAGAGGCAGGGAAGCTGGAGCCCCCTGATAAATAACCTTGCCCACGCCTGTGCGCAGCGGGGGCTGCGACCTCTCCGCTGCACCGGAGCAGGGCACGCAGAAGGCAACAGGGCTCATCTGAATGCTTCTTCCACTTGAAACAACCCAACAAGAGCCCAAATCCAAGTGGCTCAGTGCTCTGCACATCTGCAGGAGTGCAGTAAAACCCCACATCAGACCCCAGCAACATCCCGAACCAGCCCTCGGGTCCAGACTGGGGCTGCTTGTCTCCACCATGGTGGGTTACACCAAGCTCCTTGCTGTCCCCCAGCAGACAAGAAGTGGTAACGGCTGCGTGTCCCCCATCCCCGCCGGTGCAGGATCTCCTGAGTGCTGTGCCCGGCTGCCCACGTGCCAAGTCCTCTGGAAAGCTGGGCACAAAATGTGGCAGGAGGTGCAAAATTGCGCCTGCAGGAACGCCCCAAGAGGGGACGAGGAGGGTCCTGTGAAGGCATCAGACGTTGTCACCTGCCACCATGGCTAAATTCATCAAGAAAAGGCATCACTGTGCTTGAGCGGCGGCCATGCGCCCCTTCCACATCCCTTCTGTCTTCAACGTGTCGAGATGTTCTTATTCGCCAGCTTACCCTTCTGGGCACTGTCTGCTAAAGCCCTGAGAAAGTCACCTTGAAGCTGTCTGCTGGTGGAAGCTGGAGGAAACCTTTCCGAAAACCTGGGAAACCATCCCCAATTTCCTTCCTCCCCGAACCCCAGTCTCCTCCTGACCCCTTCCCTTGGGCATCTCCATCCCTTGACCTTCAGCATCCCGGTCAGAGGCATCGCACCAGCTCCGTTGCCTCCCGGCTTCCCCGGCCCCGGGCGAACAAAAACCAACTTTACCGCCAGTTCTTGCCTAAGCGACGCCGGCTGCTGCCGAAGGTGCAAGTGGTGGAGACGTGACCAGGTGTATTTTACACCATGCTCCAGCGGCTGTGTAGGACCAAACCCGGGGGGCACCGGGTGCCGCCGCCGCCCCTCCTCACCCCGCTGCAGCTGGGAACGTGCCGAGCACACGGCAGAGCCCCCGAGATGCTGGGACCGCCGGGCCGGGCCAAGCCATGGCACTGGGTGCCCACCCCGGCGCCCCGGGCGCTGCCGGTCCCGCGTCCCTCTTGCGCCGGCTGCGCGGCGGCACCAGGAATGTGCAATCAAGGTCCTCAGGCCAGGGAGCGAGGACAGAGCCGGCAGGCGGCAAATGGATCTGGAGAGGTCCCTGACGTCCTCCCTGCCTCCCCCCTCGCCTTCTCCCTTCGAGACGCAAGTGCTGCTCTCGGCTCCGGCTCCGCTCGGCCGCCGGCGCTGCCCGAGCTGCTAATGTGGGGGCTGGGCAGCAGGAGAGGCGCTGAAAGCTTCGGCAGAGGCCAGCGCCCAGATGCAGCCCCAGCAGAAAGCTTTCAAGTCCTTCAGAAAGCCCCGGAGAAGTCTGCTCCGGGCACGGGAACTGGGAAGGACGAGGGGATGCCGGGGCGCTGGGGTGCACGGCACTGGTGTGGGAACCGGGAAGGACGAGGGGATGCCGGGGCGCTGGGGCGCACGGCACTGGTGTGGGAACCGGGAAGGACAAGGGGATGCCGGGGCGCTGGGGCACGGCACTGGTGTGGGAACCGGGAAGGACGAGGGGATGCCGGGGCGCTGGGGCGCACGGCACTGGTGTGGGAACCGGGAAGGACGAGGGGATGCCGGGGCGCTGGGGCGCACGGCACTGGTGTGGGAACCGGGAAGGATGAGGGGATGCCGGGGCGCTGGGGCGCACGGCACTGGTGTGGGAACCGGGAAGGACGAGGGGATGCCGGGGCGCTGGGGTGCACGGCACTGGTGTGGGAACCGGGAAGGACGAGGGGATGCCGGGGCGCTGGGGCTCACGGCACTGGTGTGGGAACCGGGAAGGACGAGGGGATGCCGGGGCGCTGGGGCACGGCACTGGTGTGGGAACCGGGAAGGGCGAGGGGATGCCGGGGCGCTGGGGCTCACGGCACTGGTGTGGGAACCGGGAAGGACGAGGGGATGCCGGGGCGCTGGGGCACGGCACTGGTGTGGGAACCGGGAAGGGTGAGGGGATGCCGGGGCGCTGGGGCGCACGGCACTGGTGTGGGAACCGGGAAGGACAAGGGGATGCCGGGGCGCTGGGGCACGGCACTGGTGTGGGAACCGGGAAGGACGAGGGGATGCTGGGGCGCTGGGGCGCACGGCACTGGTGTGGGAACCGGGAAGGACGAGGGGATGCCGGGGCGCTGGGGCGCACGGCACTGGTGTGGGAACCGGGAAGGACGAGGGGATGCCGGGGCGCTGGGGCGCACGGCACTGGTGTGGGAACCGGGAAGGGCGAGGGGATGCCGGGGCGCTGGGGTGCACGGCACTGGTGTGGGAACCGGGAAGGACGAGGGGATGCTGGGGCGCTGGGGCGCACGGCACTGGTGTGGGAACCGGGAAGGGCGAGGGGATGCCGGGGCGCTGGGGCGCACGGCACTGGTGTGGGAACCGGGAAGGATGAGGGGTGCTGGGGGGCACCAGCAGGTGGAAAAGCCGCGCGGGGCTCCGGGGCTCCGGGGCTCCCCGCGGCGCAGCCCCCCGGCGCCGCTCGGTAAAGCCTTCGCGCGGGGAGGGGAAATGCCCCGCACGGCGGCGGCGGCGGCGAGAGCTGTCGGGGCGCGGGGTGCCGGGCTCGGTGCGCTGCTCCAGCACGGCGTCTGCCCCGGGACGTCCTGCGGGGGGGGGGGGGGGGGAGGCACAGCTGCCCGAAGCGGCGGCGGATACGCGTGCGGGGCGGCCGCGCGTGGTTTGGGGCTGCTCGTGGGGCGGCGGGGCCGGATCCCCCCCACGGGGCCCGAGGGGTGAGGGAGGTGCCCAGGGACCAGGGCAGTGCGGGGGCGGGGGGATGCTCGGGAGTGAGGGGTGCCTGGGGGTACAGGAAGGGGCGCAGAGGATGTCAGAGGCAGACGGTCGGGGAGCCCGGGGGGCGGGGAGGGGGTTGGGAGTGCAGGGCTGCAGGGGTGCCGCGGCTCAGGAGCGCTAGGGTGCAGGGGTGGGGTGCAGCGCTGTGGGGCTCAGCGGCGCAGGGCTCAGGGGCTCGGGGATGAGATGCAGGGGTGCAGGGGTGCGAATGGGGGTGCAGGGAGGGGGTGCATGGCTGCAGGGAGGGGGTGCAGGGAAGGGGTGCATGGCTGCAGGGGTGCATGGCTGTAGGGGTGCAGGGGTGCAGGGCGGGGGTGCATGGCTGCAGGGGTGTGTATGGAAGTGCAGGGAGGGGGTGCAGGGCTGCAGGGGGGGTGCAGGGAGGGGGTGCATGGCTGCAGGGGTGCATGGCTGCAGGGATGCAGGGGTGTGTATGGAGGTGCAGGGAGGGGGTGCAGGGGTGCAGGGCGGGGGTGCAGGGAGGGGGTGCATGGCTGTAGGGGTGCATGGCTGTAGGGGTGCAGTTGTGCAGGGCGGGGGTGCAGGGTGCAGGGCTGTGTATGGAGGTGCAGGGAGGGGGTGCATGGCTGCAGGGGTGCATGGCTGTAGGGGTGCAGGGCTGCAGGGGGGGGTGCAGGGTGCAGGGCTGTGTATGGAGGTGCAGGGAGGGGGTGCAGGGGTACAGGGAGGGGGTGCAGGGAGGGGGTGCATGGCTGCAGGGGTGCAGGGGTGCAGGGCGGGGGTGCAGGGTGCAGGGTGCCCCCGGCCTGCCCTGCGGCGCTCCCTCCCCGCGCCAGGCGGCGGCGGGGTCAGCGCAAGGCAGGCTGACACTCTGGTGCGGGCTGCGGCTCGCCTCGCTGGTATGGCGGAGCGGAAGCGGAAGGCGGCTGGGGGCGGGGGCGGTGATACCCTCTTGCCGCCGCCGTCGCGGTGCCTTGTCGCTCGGTGGCGGAAAGATGGCGGCGGCCATAGAGTGAGCGGCGGCGCCGGGACCCTGCGGCCGGGCCCGAGCGGTGAGCGCAGCCGGGGCCTGCGGGGTCCCGCTCCCCGGCGCCGCTGCGGGCCCCTCGGCAGGCAGGTGCGTGGGGCCCTCCCCCCGCTCCCGGTACCCCCGAGCCCGCCGCGCCCGGCCTCCTTGCTGGCCCCCTTCCCCGAGCACCGCCCCGCCCCCGGCCGCTGCTCCGAGGCCCCCTCAGCCCCCGGGGCTCCCCCCGGCTTCCCGCGTCCTCCCGTGCGCCCCGCTCGGAAGGCAGGTCCGCCCCCCCGCCCCCCGGACCCCTTAACCGCCCCCATCCCCTGGCCTCAGCAAGCCGCTCTCGCTCCCCGTGTCCCCCCCACCGCCGTCCCAGCGGGGTCCCAGGGTGCACGTGTGCTCCCCTCCCCAGCAGGGTGAAGATGAAGTAGTGCTCCGATCATGGACCATGACGCCCCCACGATCAGGCCCCGCCGCATCCAGAACCAGAATGTCATCCACCGCCTGGAGCGCCGACGAATCAGCTCCGGCAAAGCCGGCACCCACTGGCACCAGGTCCGCGTCTTCCACCAGAACGTCTTCCCCAACTTCACCGTGGTCAATGTGGAGAAACCTCCCTGCTTCTTGCGAAAGTTCTCCCCTGATGGGCGCTACTTCATTGCCTTCTCCTCTGATCAAACCTCCCTGGAGATTTATGAATATCAGGGCTGCCAGGCGGCAGAAGACCTTCTGCAAGGCTATGAGGGAGAGATCCTGGCGAATGGCAACGACCAAAGATCTGTCAACATTCGGGGGCGGCTCTTTGAACGCTTCTTTGTCCTGCTCCATATCACCAACGTGGCCTCCAACGGCGAGCACTTGAACCGTGAGTGCAGCTTGTTTACAGACGACTGCCGGTACGTGATTGTCGGCTCTGCTGCTTACCTGCCCGAGGAGCCTCATCCTCCCTTCTTTGAGGTTTACCGCAACAGCGAGTCTGTGACCCCTAATCCCCGGTCCCCTTTAGAAGACTACTCTTTGCATATCATAGACCTCCACACAGGCCGACTCTGTGACACAAGGACATTCAAATGTGACAAAGTCATCCTGTCTCACAACCAGGGCCTGTACCTCTATAAAAACATTTTGGCTATTCTCTCTGTGCAGCAACAGACTATTCATGTCTTTCAAGTCACACCTGAGGGTACTTTCATTGATGTACGGACTATCGGTCGCTTCTGCTATGAGGATGATCTTCTGACTCTGTCTGCGGTGTATCCTGAGGTGCAGCGGGACACACAGACGGGGATGGCCAACCCCTACAAAGAGCCCTTCATAAACTCTTTGAAGCACAGGCTGCTTGTGTACCTGTGGAGAAGGGCAGAGCAGGATGGAAGTGCCATCGCAAAAAGAAGGTTCTTCCAGTACTTTGATCAGCTGAGGCAGCTCCGCATGTGGAAGATGCAGCTTTTGGATGAGAACCACCTGTTTATCAAATATACTAGTGAAGATGTGGTCACGCTGCGGGTGACAGATCCTTCACAGGTATTACCTGCCTCCTCAGACTGTTTTTTACTTTGGGGCAAGTGCTCCCAAGAAGGTAAAATGCTGTGAGCTGCATTTCTTAGCTGAGCCTGTGACTGTTCAGTGGATAAGTTATTTAGGACCGCTGTACTGTGTTCTTGTGTGAACATTTGATGTCTCTGGTATTGAGTAAGCTCAGTATCTTTGTCTATCGTAATTTCATCACTTTATTCTCAACTAAATAGGAGAGAGGAAAGATCTTAGGTGGTTATCAAGAGATTGTTCCCTCTGCTCACAGATGCTTTAAAACCCACTTCCCCTTCTCAAATCCCTAGCTGATTTTTTTAAGCTGTTCTTTCATATAATGCACTTACCATAGAGGTATTCTCTCTTTTGACATGTATCTTAGAGTATGTTTTTCAAATATAATAGTCTTCATTTTTCCTGGTAGAATTACCTTTTCTTTTTTCTGCCTACATACTCTTGAAATTGGAGTAGCTACTCTTAAATCTAGCTAATGTGCTAGTTGCTTCTCCTTTCAGTTTAGTACTAAAGAAATCAAATTAGAGCAAATATAGCTTAGTCAGTGTTGGGTCCTTCCAGATGTTTCACCATCCTGCAGGTTGATCATCTTGTTTCACTACTGTTAGACATTTAATCATTTTTTGATCTCTATGAGACTGAGTAAGAGCACATTCTTTTCTTTTTTCCATTTTTTTTATTCCTTTAATCCACTTCTATTTTGTTAAAATGCTTGAAAAGAATTTTTAATCTCTAGTGCTGCTTGTTGTTCTGACTGTTCCCTAGACTTTTTTTTCCATACTTTCCCCTTTCTCCCTATTTTTTTCAGTTCCTGGACTTAGATCATAGAGAAAATGGACAATAATTCTTTAGAACTAATTTTTAGAACTAGTCTAATTCTTCCTGGAGGATGACTGTGATCTTTTTCATTTTTCTTTAATATTTTACATTTGTTGGAAGGGGGGTAACTTTGGGAGAGGATAGGTGAGATATAATCTAACCAGTTTTACCCATCGATACAAAATTAGATGACTATCACAAAAATGTCAGAGCTTTGTGAAAGTATCTTCAGTTTTCTGCTTGCTGTTAGTATCCTGGGTAACGTTCCTGACAAAGGCCTTAAGCCATCTCCATGTAAATGTATGTGGTAAACTCAGCTCAGCTGTCTGCTGTGGTTACCAAGGCTTTTGTGCCTCCTTTGCTGCAACATGTTTTTGACTTGCTTCACCTGAAGATTATTCTAAAATGCAGATTGTGGTTTGTTTGCGGCATTCCTCAGGTGCCATTCTGCTGGAGGGAAAATACCTCATTTCCTGTTTATTTCAGGGGATGATTCAAGATGCGGAGGAGTCTCCAAAGACCTGCCCAAGTTTAAGCTTTGTGATTTGTTAGGGCTTCCTGAGGAAAACTTTGGTGGCAGAGCAGCTGAATGTCCTCGTTGTCTTTCTCTCATCTGACCAAAGAAGAACTTGAAGCTTCATCTGATTTCAGGCCCTTCTGTCTTCTTAGGCCTCTTAGTGAAGAGGCTTGAAGTTGTTATTTATGCTTTTGGTTGCTTGTGTATTGTCAGGATCTGCACCGAGTCTTTCAAAATTTTTACTTGTGTTGTGCGTATATGTAGCTTGTTTCTTGTTCTAGGCTTGAATTTTATGCTTGCCAGCTTATTTATTTATGGTGTTCTGCCTGTGTGTTACAGGTGCTGCTACAATGCAGTGAGAATAGTTTCCTTGGTCAAGGGAATCCTACTGATGTGTGTTCCTGTTAAATACAAGGTCTATGCCAGGTTAAGGTTGGAAGATATTCCTTGCAGTCTTTGAAGATATATATTCTTTCCTTCTGCTGTCACCTCTTATTTGCTCTCTGCTCTCACCCTGCATTTCGGAAGGGCTTTCTTTTCCTTGGGCAGTAGTTTAGTGAGTGACCTCACCTAGTGCTCTTCACTTGACATGTGGGGGCTGGATTATACTATCGCAATTTATTTTGGGTCTGTGGAACAGGTGAACCTTGTGATACTATGGCGGGTGGAGTGAAAAGTTGTTTGAAGCTTGGACTGAATCGCCCTGAAGGCCAAATCCCACATGCAGGCTGCATCTGGGGCAGTTGAAGAGGTGGCTGAAACAGTACTTGGGATACTGTGCATTTGAAGGGTGGTCTCAATGCCATCTGGCAGGGAGAACTCGCAGGAGAAAAGGATCTGCAGAAGGCTTAAGGACAGAACTTGCAGTGGGTTTTTTTACGATGCTTTTGGGGGGCCAAAAGTGGGTGTATTAAGAGATTGTATAGTTTGGAAATGTATTTGGTCGTCTTTCTTTAGTGTGAAATACAAATGTAGACTCAAAGATCAGAAGTCATCAGGACTGGCCAAAGCAGGTAGAGGGCCTGCCATCATTGCTGAGAATTGTTTGGGAGCAAGAGGTGAAGCATTTAGAGATGGCCTTTATTGACAAAGGCTTATCCAGGCATACATGGAGCCGTGTGCTTATGCCAAGGGAATTAGTTGTGGTGTTAGCTTTGAGGTAGAGACAGGTTCTTACTTTGGGATGACAGGGATTTAGCAGTCCTCTCTTTAATGAAAGCTCCCTTCAGTGGGGAAAGGTTAAATCTGCTCCTTCCCAAAGGGATAGGAATGTCTTCTCCCTTCCACATAGCTGCACTGGTACGAGGTCACATTTCCCCTATTGCTTGTTTGTTCATACCGTGAAACACTGCCATTGCTGATCCACAGTGTGGTGCACGGGCCTTCTTGCATCAAAGTGTCAGTATTAAAAAGAAGCAGTTAGCATTTTTCAGATTTTCATTTCTGTGCCAGCAGGGTACCTGAAGGGCACAACTTCTTGTAGGCAGTGGTATGATGCACAGTACGCTAAAAGGGCTCATCTGTATGTCATGGAAATATTAAGAAGAGGAAGAAAATAATTCTTCACGTAGAAGAAAAATTAATTTGTTGCCAGCTAGCACTGAGTTTAGAATCATTTCATCAGCAGGAAAGAAAATTAAATTTGGCACTTCAGAAAGCATTTTAGCTTTGGTGGAGGGCAGAGAGAGGATGGAAAAACAGAAACACTGGCATCCAGTTTGAGATGAAAAATTGGAAGGCCATTAGGTTTCCTCCATAAATAACCACTCCACAGTTAATAGGTGGCTGATTTGGTCCCTGTTGAGGTATTTGAATTAGTGTAGGAGTCTTTTGCCCTAATCTGAGACAGGGCTTGTGGTGTTGTACAGGGAGAAGGAAGGGGATGGGTTCCCTGTGTGTGCTCTCCTGGGTAACCATTACTTCTGCCTCTTTCCACAGCCTTCATTCTTCGTTGTGTACAACATGGTGACCACGGAGGTTATTGCTGTGTTTGAGAATACGTCTGATGAGCTGCTGGAGCTCTTTGAGAACTTTTGTGACCTCTTCAGGAACGCCACCCTGCACAGTGAGGCAGTCCAGTTCCCCTGCTCAGCTTCCAGCAACAACTTTGCCAGGCAGATCCAGCGCCGGTGAGCATTTGGAGCATGCTTTATACTGTATAAACACACACTCACCCTTGTCAGCTGAAGGCCAGTATTAAATAATGATGGCAGCCCTGAGAAAATCCAGCTCCTTTAGCCAGCGAGTAGTGCAAGAGTCTGGCTTGCATATAATTCATCTTGCAGCCTCGTGCATTGATTCTGTATTTCCCGGTCAGTTTTGTGAAAGGAAGGAAAAAAGTAATGTCAATCCAGTGTTTAAAAGAAGAAGGAATTTTAAGAGAAAGATGTTGCTGGCTCTCTTTGAGTGATAACTTCCCCTGGAGGTTATTAAAGCAGTACTGCCCAATAGTTTAGAGCCATGCAGATAAGAATTGTCTGGATGCCAGCATTGCCTAAATGGATGTATTTTGCCAAGTGGCGTTCTCCAAACTTAATGTACATCAAATAGTGCTCTGTAGCATTTTCTGCAACATCAGTAAAAGACTTGTGATTCCTGTTTAACTCTGCTGTGAGAAAGGGAACTGCTCTGCCTAGAGCTATTGTGAAAGCTGAGCAAAATATCAAAGTAACCAGGGTTTCTAGAATATATTTTAACAGTCAAACGTGGCTTTCATAAGGCAGAGTGTGCTATTGCCCTTGGAATATATTTTTATATAACTTGGAGTGTCTTATTCTTCCAGTGACTTGTTTGACTTGCTCCTGGCAATCACTTATGGGGATGAAGCTTCTGTTGATTCCAGCTTGATGTGACATAGTAAGAGGAAGTTGGCTTCATCTGTAACTTTCTAGGGCTCCTTGTTGGGAAATCCACGTTGCTTAGAGGGGCAAAGAGCGAGCTTGCTGCAGACACCTGAAGAGCAAGTCCTACCTTGCATTAAAATAGAGGAGAATCTTTTCACTCACTTGGCTATAAGGGCCTGTAGCAGGAGTGTTTATCTGGTGTAGCAGGGCATAATAGTGCATTGTTCACAGTGAGCTGGCTTTTGGCTGAGTATTTCTGGTCTAAAGGGAATATTTTACTGTTCCTGATAGATGACATTCGTGCTCAGCTGTGGAAAGCTCAGATTTTATTTGGAAAGAGAAATCCAACCTGTGTTAAACTGTTCACCAGGAAGAACTTTCAGCTCAGTGTAGTGTCTGAAAAGCTTGAGGCTTCTCTTCAAGGTTCTTCCCATCTAAGGTTTCTCCCTTTGCATACTTGAAACAGTGGCTAGAGAGAAGGGGATTCTCAAGTCAACCTTAAGGGCTCAACTGTTACTGCAAAACCCTCTGGCTTTTGCTTATGCTTTTTTCAGGCTTCGTGATAAAACTTTGATTGATTGATAAGCTGCTAATCCATCTCTCCCTGTATCTGATCCTACTGATTTCCTGTACTGCAGAGCAGCTGGGGCCAGACCTTGTGGATAGGCAGGATCTTGTCCTTCCATCCGTTCCTGCTTTCAGAGCAGAAACACTAATGGTGAGGGAGGGTATAAAGGTCACCAGAATTGGCTGATGATTGAATCAGTGTGATACATCTTTGGAAATGAGCTGCTTTAGTTCTTACGCGGCTACTGTTTTTCTTTCCCTAGCTGTTTTCCTCTCCTGCTTTTTTAAGCTCTGCTGTTTACCTGTGGCCTTTGCAAGTCAAGCCTGTTCCTGTGTTTGCTGCAGGTTCAAAGACACTATTGTGAATGCCAAGTATGGAGGGCACACGGAGGCTGTGCGGAGGCTGCTGGGCCAGCTTCCGATCAGCGCGCAGTCGTACAGTGGCAGCCCGTACCTTGACCTCTCCCTTTTCAGCTATGATGACAAGTGGGTGTCAGTCATGGAGCGGCCCAAGACCTGCGGTGATCATCCTATAAGGTATGAAACAGGCCAGAAAGCTTTATGTAAGGAGAACAGTGTGAAAGTAACTCTGAATTGGCTTGGCTCCATGGCATCAGATGTGCGAGAAGGGGTAGCTCGATGCCTTTCTTCTCTGACGTGCCTTGATCAGAGGGTTTGTTTCAGCAGTCCCAGAGAGCTCGGCCTCTCTTTGCAATAACTCTTATTTTGCATATGTGGAAGGGCTCCTCAGGTCTTTTGGATGAGCTGCCCTGGGAGAGAGATGGGTGGTGAAACCTGAGCCTTTTCCGTGTTCTTGTTCCTCATCTTTTTGTAGTCCAGCTTTGCTATCAGGTTGCAGAGTAATATGGTTCTGGGTACCTACTTTCTGGTACTGGAAGAATCTCCCTAGAGCACATGGGGCTAGCTGGCATCAATGGTCTGGTTTGTCCTGTGAATACAATACGTGCTGGGCTGGGTGTTATCCAGAATGCTGATGGTATAGATTTAACTATTTTCATGCTTTTGTTATTTACAGTTCTCACCCTATGAGCTGCTGTCCTTTTCATTTCCCCTTCTTTCTGTGATCTCCTTTCTGTAGTAGGAGTTCAGCCAGATGTTAGGGCTGTTCTGTGTCTTTCATCTGTATCTTGATGCTGGTAGCAGAAATAAGGTTTGCAATGCTTCTTGCAGAAACATCGGGACTGTTTATTCTTGCTTGTTGACTGCAGCTGTGGACACAAGAAGTACTGGTTAAGAATCCAGTGTCTTCCACCTGAAAGGCTCAAAGAGAGTGAATTTTCCGGCAGAAGAGTCTTTCCACTTACAGTACTGGAAAAGCAGAATGAACGTACGCTCTAAACCAAAGAGACCTCTCTAAGTGCTTTGTATATTGACTGCCCACATGTGGAGGGCTCAGCCAGCCTAGGGAGGCCGTTCTGGCCTGTTTCCCAACTTGATTTTCATCAGTGCATTCTCAAAACCTGGTTTCATGTCTCCCTTGGCCCTGCCTCGGGTGGCAGGAAACCTCTGATTATTCCTGCGCTCCTAATTCCCAAATTAGGTATATTTAATTGATTTTCTACCTGCGTGATTTGGTTTGATCTCCAGCTCCCGTGCAATGTGCAGAGAAAAGCCTGCCCTCTCCCCCTTTTCATGCTTGACGTTAAGAAAACTCGCGGGGCGGCGTTTGTCTGCCAGCGCCAACCTGTGTGCAGCTCCCACAGACAAAAGGGAGCAAAACCGCAGTCATTTGCTGCGGTTACGTCTTTGTAGTAAACAAAGCAAAGTGGCACCTTCCCTCCCTCCCCTGAGCAAACCGGCATTTCAGAACCAATGCTTTTAAAGCTCAAAGATGTGCAGAGTCAATTAGGGCTTGAATAGGGCCTCAGAGCAGTGAGGCTGTTGGTTTTTGGAAAGTAAAGAGAAGATAAGGCACTAACCTTAACCATTCAGTAGCTGAAATACTGCGGCTCTGTTTCTCACATGCAAAACAGAGGGTTTAATAAAATAATGCAGCTGTTTGTGTTATGACTAGAGAGCTTGGGAATGGGAGGACATAAGATTTGAAATGTAAGCCCAGGAATGGGATGGAGTGCAAAATGCTTCAGCAGCTTGGGGTGTTACAATCTGTATGTAGTTTCCTGGCATGACATGTGTGATTTGAAGGCCTCCATTTTACGCGGGAGTTTCAGCACCTCTGTGCACTGTGTCCTTTTAACCCTTACTGCCTTTCTGCATCCCAGAAGGTTTGACCGTCATCCCTGGTTACTTGAGAGACTGATGGTTGTTTTCTGTCCTGGGAAGGACTTTAGGTTCCCCATCACTGCCATCTTCCAGTGTCTTTCCAGGAGATTTGAAGATAAATTCACTGAGTAAAATTATGGGACCTGTGAGGAAGAGGCTCTAACACAGCCTTACCTATAATAGGGGGTCTCTAAATTCCATCTAGGTGGCTAATAAGGAGCCATATAACCAAAAAATTGGTCTGCAGATAAATCTTCCATTTTCATACAGTTTGAAAAGGCTAGTCTTGCTGTTTCTGTTGACATACAATTTTATATTTCAGTGCCTAATTTGTCCCCAGAGTGAGAGCCCGTGGAAATGGCCTCTGATTGCAGAGCACTTTTAAAAATAGATTTAAAAATACCAAACTGAGCACATCTTTGAGATTACAGGGAGCTTCATCTTGAGTAGTAAATTATTGTGAATTGGGGAGAGAGAGGAGCTGACCAGGGGCTGTACTTTATTTAAAGAATGACCCTCTACATACATAGTCCTGTGTAGGAGGGAAAAGGGCTTTTTGAAAAGCCAAATACCGAGATTGTGACTCTCTTGCTGGTTCTTGTGTGTAATTTTCAGGCAGCACTGACTGGCACTTTGATTCAGAGGAAGGGAGAGGAGAGTGGCCCTCCAGGAAGAACATGAGGATCTCAATAGGCTGTATTGTTAAAATGTGGAGTATGTCTGCTCCTGAAACAGCATTGCCTATATCTGTCATCACCGGTTCTATCAGGCTGAGTGCTGAGTGCATTGTATTGCTAGCAGGGGGAGGGAAATGTGCTCTGATATTAAAAGCATTCTCTGAATTAAAACCGGAGGAAAATTCAAAATACCCACATGTACGAAGTAGTAGTGGAAAAAGGCACAGAACCATCATTCCGCCTCCCAGCTGTTTCTAAGATTGAAAAGGCCAGAAAACAATTTAAGGAACTGAGCTAACTTCAAGCTGAGGACTTGAGTCCTGTCAGCCCAGCTGCTTTGTGAAGGTACCACATCCCAGAAGTCTCCACCAAGGAGCTCGGGGATAGTGGGGTTGTAAGAATCCCCTCTTCCTATAGCAGTGAATAGGGATAGTGTTACCTGGGCTTAGGTCTGTTATGCCGAGGGAGCTCATCCTCTAGTGTGCAGGGGAAATTCAAGAAGTGAGGAGGTTTCTAGATTTGCCTGTTTCCAGTGCTGTTTACACCATTCCCTAAGCAATGTTCCCTTCTTCCTTAAGATGTGTCCCAGAATTCACCCGTTCAGAGACACAGAGGAGCTTCCTCTGACCCACAGGCAGGTGACAGCAGAAGGACACATCCGTTTTTCATTATACTTGCCCTTGCTGTGACTATTAAGTGCTGTCCGCTAAGTACTTCCTACCTAGGATATCTTGTTGATGATTTTTTTTTTTTTTTATTGGAAATCTGGAAGGAACTTGCAAAGCCTGGCTTGAGCTGAACTAACCTGTAAAGTAGCGTTTGGTTCCCTGGAGCAGAGCTGGATCCAGCAACATTCACCTTTCTCTTCTGAACAGGGATGTAGCAAGGCACAGGCACAGTAGTGTGAAGCCTGCCTTGCAGTGCCAGGAGAGGGGAAGGATGGCCTTACAGTTGGAGAGGAGGCCATAGCTAAGGAAAGTGAGCTCAGTTCTGTACAGTGTATCTGCCTTGAGGATCAAGGAGAGCTGCTTGTATTAACAGAGGATGGAAAGCCAGCAGAGGTGGGGTCTGGACTGAATTTTTTGTTTCTTGTTGTGAAATCAGCTAAGTCCACCAAAATGAAAGGCAGAGTTCTCTCCCTGGTGATACTAAAATGGTGTCAAGTTTTTTCTAGGTAGTAGAAAACTAGCTCCCGTAAGAGGGACTTTCCGGCATAGCCAAGAGCCAGACCCCTAGCTGAAGATCTCCTGCCTCTGGGGGAGTACCAGAGGTTGAACAAGGCACTTGTCTCTGTTTGTGAAGAGCCCAGATGGCAAAGTCAATAGTCAACATTCATAATTGACTTTTTCTTCCTTTCAGATTTTATGCTCGTGATTCTGGCCTCCTGAAGTTTGAAATCCAGGCGGGACTCCTGGGGCGACCCATCAATCACACAGTGCGACGCCTGGTTGCGTTCACCTTCCACCCCTTCGAGCCTTTTGCCATCTCGGTGCAGCGCACTAATGCAGAGTACGTGGTTAACTTCCACATGAGGCACAGCTGCACATAGTGCAGAAGGTACCCGGTGCAGCTGTTCTCCTCAGGTCTGGGCCTCTGCCACAGACACACCAAAGCCAGACACTCACACCTTCTAGGAAACTAAACCATCGCTCATGTCAAGAAACCTGACCTGGGAGCTCCTACCAACCAGCATCTCGCCGGCCAGTTGGCTGTGGAAGGCTAATCCACTGAAGTTAGGCCTGTGAATGTTTCTCCTGATTCCATCCGTTTATACTGCTAAGGTTTCTATTGCATTAAGCACTGTTGTTGTTCCCTGTTCTTATTGATGAACAAAGCGTAGCTGAGATTCCTGTCTTGGTTTCCCAGAGGCTCATCTGTTTTCCTCTCCTGTTGTCTGTCTTAGGATGGCAAAGATGGAGCTTTGCAATGCGTGAAGTGCTCCCTTCTGCACTGATGCTCTTCTACCTTGTTGAGGCAAACAGCCTGTCTTAGAGAGAACGGATATAAGCCATGGTGGGGGCTTAGAAACATAGCTACCCATATTTGTACTTTCAGTATTACTAGGGAAGTGAAATCCTATTCTCATTCACACGATCTCTACGTGATTTTAGTATGCAAGAGGTTAGGAAAGAAAGGTCTGAGAAATCACTGGAATTAGGGGAGGTGAGGCGTTTTCCTGACTCTTATGCAAGTCAGTTAATCTTTTGTGCCTTAGTTTCTGTAAAGCCCCCCCCAGTGAAAGGTGATATGTTAATACCAGACAGCCAGGGCAGCTGACTGTGTCTGCAGTGGATGAGGAGGTGGGCACAGCAGAAAGACAGGTGGCTGAGAGGGGTGTGGGAAGCAAGAGCAGGTCCTTCTCCATGTCAGAGGACTTGCTTCTGCAGAGAAGGAGCATATCCTTGTGGGCATCTGCTGATTCTGCTGCTGAGGGGAAGGGAGACCGAGCTGCTGGCAGCATCCTGCATGTTGGCTCTCTGAACACAGAGAATTAGTAGCATTTGGGTTTCCCCAGAAAAGAGAAGGGAGACCTGAATTAATTTGCATTGCTGCAGATTTGCAGTTGAGTTTGTTGACTTAGGTTGCTTATGTATCCCTGTTTGATGTGCTGTTCTCTGTGAGAACCTGATTTGCTGTGCCCAGGCTTCAAAGCACAGCTGGCTGATGCATCATATTTGGCTTGATGCAGACTGAACTGCTGCAGCATCTGTGCTGTCTATAAAATAAGCTCCTGGATGTAATCTTACATACCACTGTGGGCTGGTGGGGATGCCGTCCTGCCTTCCTCTGTTAAAAATGTAATTTTTGGATGTTGATTAACACTTGAGTTTTGCTGCATACAGGTAGGTTTTAGGACTGTGAGCTGTCAGTCAAGGCAGCCCTCCTAGGAAATGCAAAGTGCTCAGCTGGGAGCCTGCTGTTATCCACTTCCACGTGAGGTACAGAGTAGACACTAGGAAATTGGTGCTGATACATGTGGAGAACCTTACTTGAAAGCACCCTGTTGCTGTCTTGTTTGGACCAAAATGGGCCTAGCTGTGGGTAACATATTGTGGCCACATGCTTGAGAAGAATCATCCTGAGGTCATGCATTCATTTTGCATAGTAATGGCCTGGAAAATAAGTGTGGTGTTGCTTGTGCCTGGATATGGCATAAATGTCTGACCTCGGAACTGGGGGGGGGAGGGGGTACTGGGCTTCTTGTGTCAGCCTTTAGTCTCTGTCTCATTGCATGTCTTAACTCTCCTGGCCTTGCTAAACTACTCTCTAGGACAAGACACCATCTTTTGCTGCTCTTTCTCTGGTGTTTGCACTGTTGGTTTCTCAGGACTGTCAGGAACGACTTCTGGTCAGAAGACTGCTAATAGAGGGGGTGTCAGGCCACGCATGCTTTTAGCGATGGGTTTTTCTCCATCTAATAACACTATGTGTCAAGGTTTTAGGTTTTTCTTTTTGTTCTTCAAACACATTTAATTAAGCTCCAGGTGGGGAATCATTTGCACATTGTAGATCATGGAATTACCTCCTTCCTGCACCACTCTCACATATGCTCACACTTCTAGTATGAGATTTTTTTTCTTCTTTTTCAGAGCTCGCAGCAGCTCCATCCAAGATTGGTTTTACTACTTGGTGTCACAGTCTGGGACATCAGTGCTTACTAAAATAGCTGTTAGGTTTTCATTTAATTTTTTTTAGGTGGAAAACATATAAATCAGTTCAGTGTTTCTGCAGTAGGGGCTTTTGCCAGATTCAGGCTGTCCTGTGTGAAGCAGAGAGCATGGCACAGATGATCGGACTTGGGGCTGAGAGACAAGATATCTGTTCTTAGCTCTGCTGTTTAAATTGTTCTGTGACTGGGGGCAAATCACTTCCTTTTCCAGCTGGTGTTTTCTTCTCTGTAAATGAGGCCAAAAACATATTTTCAGCTTTTGTAAAACACTTTGAGATTCATGGATAAAAAGTGCTAGATAAGTGCTAAGTATTTTCTTATTATGTTTGCAGACAAACTGATTGATCATTCTTAGTACTAATTGCCTTGGAGTAGCATTGCAGATCCTCTGGCCATGGCGGCTGCATTTTGTATCTACAACAGAATTAATTTTATTACAGAAATGTTTTGAAAGAAAAGTCTCTCATGCTTGAAATTTTGATTCTTTTATTTAAGAAACAAAAAGTGTGTGTGGTGGGGAGGGTGAGTGGAAAGGGACAGATATTTTCTACGTGATATTTTTACTAGGCTAGAATGAAGATTTGTTAGTAATACAAAACAAAAATGGAATAAACAGAATTTGCTTTAATGGCCTGATTTGTTGTCTCTGTTTTCCAAAAATACTAGTAGTGTGCCTGGGAATCCCTTTTTAAAAAAGAGGCGACAGGTGTGTGTGTTTGGCTGCACAGGCATATCCTGTGTGAATTTGCTGCTTCTTCCTAGGTGTCTGGAGTGACAATGTGCTCGTGCTCGTGGAAGTTCCTACCTCAGGCGTTTTTGTAGCTATTGCAGATTTCTTGTTTCTTTGTTTTAGTCCCCATGAGCTAATGCTTGGAGAGGAGCGGTTGGGTTGCATTTCAGTTGTTTTTCCCCTTTTGTACTTTATTACTAATCCAACTTGTGCTCAGAGACTCTTCCTTCAGCCCATCCATAGCAACTGTCTTGTCTTGTGGCTGTTACCTGTTGATGCTCTGTGATCAAGAGATGAAAGTTGAGCAATGCACGTGCCTTGGCAGAAGAGCCATTATCTTTCCGCTGCTTTTAGATTGGGCTAAGGCACTTGGATTTTCCAGCTGTGTCCTGCTTCCAGCTGCTGAGAGGCAACTTCGCAGAATGTAGTGGCCGAGAACCTGAAAAAACTCCTCCCGAAAGCTCAGGATCCCCTTCTAACCCGCTGCTACTCTGTAACAAGCCATCATTGTCCCTGTACGCGTCAGTTCTGTGAGTATCTGCATCTTGGGCATGAAAGCAGCTCAGCCCCCAGCAGCTTTCCTTTGAACCTTTCCTTCCTTTATGTGTGTGCGATTTTGTTTCTGACTTGAAAGCCCAGCAGCCTTCTTTTGAAAACTTTGAGCATATCAGAAAGACAGGGGAGTTATCCGCTCTTGAGCGATTGCTCTTCGGGTCAAATAAGCATTTCCTTGCCTTATAGCACCTGACTTGAAAAGTGTGTTTGACTGGCAGCAGAATCTTACTGTTTTTTGTTACTTCTTGCACCACTCTGGCTTTTTAAAATGAAAGTAAATAAATAAAGAAAAACAGGACACTTGTGATGTTTCTTCTGTGAACTGTATTAGACAGCGAACCACAGAAATCGTAATAGAATCAAACCTATGTATCCGTTGATGGTGTGTCTGCTAAAGATTCCTTTCAGATAACCTTCCAGCGCTGAGTGGCTGTTCCTGACATAGTCCCTTATGTTCCCTGTGTACTTACAGGGCCTTGCTTCTGCTCGGGTGCTGGCATGTGTCTGCTTTGCTTCCCTTGGTCTCTTTTGACTCAGCTAAAAGAAACAGATTTGTGATAATTTAGAGATTCTATTTATTTGTCTGTCTTATTCCTGCATCCTCTGTCTTGTCTCTTTTCTGCCATTTTTTTTCTGCAGGATCTCTCAGGACTGTGGGAAGAAAGATGGAGTCAAGTGAGGCCTTGTAAAGGCTGGAAGGCGGTGGGATACATGGTCATCCAACAGCTTTTCTCCTTGTGTGAACCTTTATTAGGAAGGGGCACACTGCAGAACATGCAGGTGGTAGTGTGGACAAGCAACACAGCAGGATTTGGGGGAATTGCTTCCGTGTAGCTTTCAGAGTGTCGAAGTCCAGGTCATTAGCATGCCTGAATAACTGTACCTCAGTCTTGTTAGTATGACTGTAAAAGCTTTTCCAGCCAACTACTACCTATGAGAAGGGAATGGTGATATATGTGTATATATCTATATATTTTTTTCTTGCTCTTGGGCTGCAGGGGATGTGGGCTGAGCTGAGCTGTGAAAATAAGTCATTGTAGCAGTAGCAGACTAGCACTACCCACCAACTCGACTGACTGCTCATCAGGCAGCAGTATCCCCTGCTAGAGCTGTTTTCTGGCTAAGGTCTGATTAGCTTTTGTTTCTCTCGGAGCAGCAACCAGGGAGGAGCTGTACTTACTGGGTACGAAAATGAGTTCTTAGAAAAATAACAGTGTGAATTGCATAGATGCTTTTTCTGGTGTTATGACACAAAAATACTACAGCGTATTAGACTAGCAGTTTGGAAACTGGTGACTTGTGGATAATTACAGTGGTCTTGTATGAGAAGAGAACTGAAAAGGGGGCCATGCTGACAGAGGTACAGTGCCCCTTGTACCAGCTGCTTTGGACTGTGCTGCAACATCTGGGTAACGTATTGGCCTTGTTTTGTTGCCAAGTGGTCGAGGGCGTTGTAAGGGCCCACAGGCCCATAGGCCGTGTCTACGTGCAGTCCTAGCTTCTGACTGTGCATCTTGTTTCTTCCCTCGCACGTGCCAGATCCCTTCATTGCACGCCTTCTGGCTGTCGCACTTTGCTAATGTGGCGATTGCTGTCTTTCCTCTGTTTTCGTAGGATGTCAAGTGCACCTGAAAATTTGAGGACGATTTTAGAGGAAGTGGGATAACTGTGAGCGTGGTTGGGAGGTGATTGCCAGGTGCCCAGTGCCCTTGGCACCGCGGAGGGAGCAGGACCGCAGGGAGAGGTGCGTCCTGTGGCAGCCTTCCTGGAGGAGGGACAGCAGAAGGTTTGCTCGCTGTGAGGGGAAACTCAGGTAGAAACTGCAATGGAAAGTCAGGGGAAAAATTCTAAAAAGCCTCTAGCATTTTCTGCATTCTGCCTTGTCCAGGTACACACTAGAGGCTTTGGAAGAGTTCACTTTTGTCAGTGATGGAACTGGATTGAATTCATCCTATTTAGAGCTAGAAACATGTTATTTCTTCTCTGCTGTCGCTCTTCCCATTTTTCTCCCCAGCAGCTTCCTGATGTGCTGAGCGTCGCCTGAAGCAGGCTTAGCTGTGTCCTGACGGACTCCCCGTGCCCCTGCCCTTGATGAAGCACCAACCCTCTCTAGCCAGCTAGTTCATCCACCAGTCTCCTTCCTCCAGGCAAGTTGTGTCACCCCTGCTGAACGTAGGCTAGTGAATGTGCCTGCTGCAAGTGGAGCCCCAGGGTAGCCACAGAAACCCAGCATGGGGTGGGAGGGAGGCGGTTGGCCCTTGCAGGGCTGCCCGTCCACCCTTGGACGTGATTTCGGGTGTTAATAGGAGAAGAGGGCTGTGCTGCGTCCCCTCGGCGTGCCTGGTTGCAGCCACCATGCCGGTCATTTGATAGCACCTCAGTGCTCCTCCGAGGCGTAAAGTGGAGCGATGCCAGGATTAGCTGTACCCGCTGCCCTTGGTGAGCGCTGGGGAGATACGGCGCTCGCCCTCCCGCCTCCGGCCCTGCTGGTGCTGAGCACGTTGCCGTGGCAACGGGGAGAGACAGCCGTCCACATGGAAACGTCCTTGCTGCCAGTGAGACTGGGGAAAAATGGTCCAAACGGCAAGTTTGGGGAGGAGCAGGCGGCCAGCTGGCAGCCTGGCCCTTGGCAGCAGCGGGGAACGTTGCGAGGCTGGTGCAGCACCTGGCAAAAGGTGATGCCGTCCCCACGCACGGGAGACCCTGGGTTAAACACCAGCATCACCTCCGTTAGGGATCTGCCATGTGCTTTCTGCCTCTTCCGCCACAAAGGGTGGTTTTCTCTTTTTTTTTCACCACTGTCCTATTTTTTGGCTAATCTCAAGGTCAGGGCAGGGTCTAGATTAGCTGCGCCGATACCCGCGGTGGCGTAGCTGGGTCACTGTAACAGCCCTGCCTGCTGAGTCCTTAATGTTGGGAAAATGTTTCTTTGTAAGGGAGCAGGAGCAGCTGGCAGCCAAGCAAGGTCTTTTGTAACACAGGGCAGATGAATGTCGCGTTGACAGCGCGATGGTGCCGCGCGGCCTGCCTGGCTATGGGCAGCAAGGTCAGAGTTAATCTCTCTCTTACCCCTCATCCCTGGACAATGGCTCTGCCCACGCTGGAGAGGGGGCTCCAAGCTGAAGGATCTGGGCTTATTGAAACCCAGCGGGGTTTGTCCCAGTCTTACCCTGGCTGTTCAGTGGCAGCATTGCTGCTCTCGGCCGTGATCCTGGCAATGAGCTGAGATGGATGCTGTTGAGGGGGAATCTGTTTTGTTTTGTTTTATATTTTCATTTTGTTTTGTATTTTTAAATGTGTCGTAGGACAGATTGTTTCGGTGCATCTGCCAGTGCTGAAACAGGCTGTTTTTCCTGTTGTCTTTCACACCACCACCTAAACTACTTCTTCTTCTTCTTCTTCTTCTTACTATGTACCCAAGGCTTTACTGGTGGCCTTTGGTCCTGATGGCTCAGTCAGTGGGTACTTTTTCTGCTGTGAATTCTGAAAGAGCCAGACTTTGCAAGGTGTGGTGTGATGGCTATTCCTGGCAATTACGGGAAGTTGTTTACCTCCAGGCTGGTAAAGAGATCAGAGTCGTATTTCACCACTGCATCCTGGGACCTGCTGAAGGAACGGGTGATGAGTAGCAGGGGAGAGGGGAGAGAATGTGTTTTACTCCTGCCTAGCCCCAAGCTTTCCATGTTTCTGAAGTCCTGCCTGTGGGGTGGGGGAAGCCTAGTCTATTCTTGCACAGAGAAGCAAACAGAGGGAGAACAGACCAAAAGGAGAAGCATTCGCTGATGTGGCTGGGAGGCATTGCAGTTGTCAACCTGAGCCACTGTGGCTTAGTTTGGCTTTCCAAAATGAATCATGAAATAGTGAAGCACTGTAGAGGGATTTCAGACCTTACCTGGAAGGGAAAGGAAGTTTTTGAAGACTTATTGCTGCTTGGAGATGCTTTGGAGAAGTTTGTAGATATAGCTCCTGGAGGCTCTTCAAGCCTACTTTAGAGTGATTCAGTGAAAGCTCCAAAGAGCTGACCTTGTTGACGGAGGAAGACTCCAAAGAAAGGCTGCCCAGTGCTTCTGATGGGGAGGCCTTGACTGGGAGGAGAGGAAAGGGGTGTGGATCAAGCGTGGTCATGAAGTGACCCTCTTGCTGCAGCGCCCTTTCCTGAATTCTCTTCCTAATACTGTACAGAGTCCTGAACAGTGAACTGGGAATTTTTAGCCTTAAGAAAGGCTTGTGCTGTTTGACAAAATGTGACCACCTCTGCCTCCATTTTTTGCCTCTGTGTTCTCTCTCATTTCTGACCCATGTTTGCTTTGTTCCCCACATCCTTGCCTACTGCTCAGCTCCTCAGTCTCAATACTTTCTCCCTTCTGCCCTCTTTCTCTAGAGAACAAGCTGTGAAACTGCTCCTGGAGCAGCCACCTACCCCAACTGATGATTGTTAGGGCTCCCTGGCTGCTGAGAGCTTTCAGTCCAGGTCTCAGATCTGTGCACGGTCTCTGACTATCAGTAGATGTGGGGCCTTGCAAGAGGTTTGTGAGCTCCAGAGAAACAAAAGGACCCTGCAAAGTGGCACTAGTACAAGGGAAGCTGGGGGAACACAGCGGAGGAAGCATGAGTGGTTTGAAAAGAAGGAAATAGTAATGAGATGTTGTTTGCCTGGCTCACTTGCTGCTTCCTCCCTAAGAGGAGCGTGCAGCCCAACTTCACTGTCAGCATGGGGACTTGGATGCTATTAGGCAGTTCATTAGTAAAACCTCTGAGTGGCTCCCACTGCTGTTAAGTACCTATTAATGCCTCTTGAGGGAGAGGAGAACATTGTAAAAGCACAGAAACAATCTGAGGGTCCTTGATCTCGTTCTAATCTGAGAGGTCATGGGCTGAGGTTGGAGGGGCAGCTGCAAGGAGAAGAGGGGCTGAGCAGGGCTTCTGGGGATGGAAGTGGCAACTTCGCAGACTGCTGATTATCTGTCAAAGCCTGAGTGCAGAACACCACCTTGTTTGGACTGTTACCTCTGAGGCTCCCATGGGGTGCTCTGGAGTTATAAACACCTAGGCACAGACCTGCTTTGTGTGGCTCTAGAGCCAGGTATTCCCGCACCGGGGGAAAGCCAGCAAAACCTGCACAGATGTTGCTCACAGCTGCTGGGCTATGGCAATCCACCCCTGCTGCTATGGTTATTGGCACTGCAGGGTCTGTCTCCTTCTCCTTGCTTACTTGTATACACAGTCAGCTGGTAAAGGACACTGACATCACTTAATTAATGGTTTAATTGAATCTCACAAAGGGATCGAAATTGGCTGCCTGACTCTTGTCACTAAGATGCGCGCACAGGAAATAGTAAATCACCAATTCAGCAAATAAAGTTATGGCTCTAAATAGAAACCCCTTGTTGCAGGGGTTGGGAAAGCAATTCCTCTTTGCAGAATAACACACTACTAGGAATAAATGTAGGAGCTTTTCTTTTTCTTTTTTCTTTTCTCTTTTTTTCCCCCCCCCCAAACCACCTGGTATCATCCATGGCCAAGAGTGGGACAATGGAGTTAGATCCTGAATGTGATATGTCAGACCTTATGCTCATTAAGGAGTAAACAGACCTGAGGCAGTGTATTTTCTGTAACTCGGAACTGTTTCTTTATTTCAGCCTCCAGATGATGGAGAAAGATATTTTAAATGGAAGAGGGAAAACCTAGAAAGGCCAGGGTTGGAACTAGGTTGAGGAGCAGTGGTGTTGTGGTCAGTAGAAAATTCTGACTTGATGTTCAGAAGAAAGGCTTGTTTGAGGGTAAGGAGTCAAAATTAGGAGGGGGAGGAGGGGATATAGTGAAAAATGTCCCAAAGCAAAGGGAGAAGCCCCAAAAGGAAGGATCTGAACTTCACAGATGTGCTAATGCTGTGGCTGTGCTACTGACAACTGAAGTAATTGCTGCTCAGGAGGGATGTGAGCTGGTATAAAACAGTATTCCACCCAGGCGCCAAGGAAAGCAATTAAACCTGGTAAATACCAGTGGCTGACTAAAGCCAGGTCTTTAATTAATAGTTTAATTTGAAAGGTAAGGAAATCATTAAGTGCTATTGGTATCTATTAATTCCCTGCAAGAGGAACAATAGAGAGTTTTAAGAGTTGTCTTTTGCAGTAGGGTGTGTGTGTTGGGGGGGGGTATAAGTCCTTGCACAAGGGAGGAGAAGCCCCCTTTGTGTAGCTGTGCTCGCCTCCATCACTGAGAGCTGCCACGAAGGCCTGAGGTTTGCTGCAGAGTAAACAGCTCCGGCTGAGTACGTACTTAGGGCTCAGCTTTGGGGATCCTCCTTCAGGATAAGAGAGAAGATGGGGGGAAAATGTAACTTCAATGAAAAGCTGTGTAACCGAGGCACTGCACTTAAAAGTGCTGGAAAGGTGTGTGGATCTGGGGGACTAGAAAACAACCAAATACTGCAGGATATTGTACAGATCCAGGCACTGAACTACGGATCTTCTGGCCAGATCAGTGTGCTGTATACATTTGAGTTTGAGGACGAAGTAGGGAAAGGTTCTAGAACTGGACAGAGCAGAAAGAGAGAGAAAACTTCCTATTTTTTAGACAGTGACAGTGTACTGGTAGATTTGTATGTTTGTAAATGCTCAGAAACCAAAGGTGTTAAAGAGCAGTCTTTAAAAGGGGCATAGCCTTGATCCTAAGTCCGGGTAAGACAAAGATTTATTCTAGTTGCTTTCTGACTCTAGAGTCATGCCGCCTACTCTTTCCTGAATTTCAGAAGGACCACAGCTCTCTTCTCCACCTCGTTTTTCAATCTGTTCTATTGTCTTTATCTTAAACACAGCGTTTCTGCTGCATTGGTGCAGTGAGCAGCTTGCGGTAGAGAAGGTTTTGTCTTCTCCAGCGGGTGCTGTGCAGTATGTCACTGACAGGTCTGCCAGTACTGAACGGCACTCCGTCGCGGCTAGTCACAGCGGCCGTCGCCGAAACCGGTCAAGCCTTGCTGTAAGGCTCAGCAGTGTCTGCACATGGCTTTTCTCAAACAGCTGCCCAGATACTCCGAGGTAATCTTTTGTGATTTATAGCTATCCTGATATCTTCTCTTTAAAAAGAGTAATCTGAATTCACTGGAAGCTCAGTCATGTTTCTAGAGTAAAGGGAAATTCTTCCAGTCCTTTAGATGTTTGCATCTGTGGAAGAACCTCTCTTTCTTGCTGTCAGATCTGACAATTCAAGGAACCTCCCTAGACAACCTATCCTATATTCAAATTCAGACACTGGGTTGGAGTACGGTAGGGCATTCATCTGAATCTTATATTCTCTTCTGTCAAAAGTACCTCACCAGGCTCTTACAAGCAGACTTCTTTCTTTCAAAATCTTCTGCATGCCTTTCAGCCCCATGAAGGAGGTTCACTGCTTTGTTGCCATGGTACCCTTTCACTAAAGAGGAAGAGTTAATTATGCAATTTAAGATACTAAGGAGGAACCACAGAAAGAAATTATAGAAGGGAAGATTCTGGGTTTGTGATAAGACTGGTGGCTGCAGCAGAAGACAGTCTTATTTACAGAAGTATTTTCCCAGCATATGCTGTGTATATTCAACAGTTCTCTCTGGCAGCGGGCGTCTTGAGACGCTGCCCTTTGCTAGGCATTGTGCCTATGCCACCCAGGAAATCAATGCTGTAGTCAGTTGGTGCTGTTACCTCCTCTAGTTAATGCTCTAGAGAGACACAGACATATTTGCTTGGCAGAAATTCTCTCTAGATGGAACTGGAACAGCAGTAATATATTATAAAGCTATGACACAGCCTATGCTGCCTGTGGGTATACAGAGGTGCAGTTCAAGTCTTAAGTGTTTTAAATCTCTTTAGCAGTGTTTCTTTGTTCCTCAGGCCTACTAACCCCTTGCTTGCTTTCTCCAGGAGTCCCAGCAAATTCAGTTTGTGGTGCACAGGACACGACCAAAGAGACTGCAAGCATCAGAACTGGCAAGATACCAGCCCCTGTAGAAGGACTGGCATTTTCTATTTGCCAATAACACTGACAGGTCAGCTACAGCTTAGGCAAAACAAAGCACCACAACAGATCTTTGACAATAATGAGTTCAGACTACAGCGCTCTGTGCTGTGCAAACAGAGGGGGAGTTGCTTCTTGCACAGCACACTGAGCTCTGCAAGCTAGATGAAAGGGAAAGAGTTACCCCCAGGTCTAGCTTCCAAATATTTGCAAGGAGAGAATATACGGGAAAAAGAGCAAGGACAATAGTGATCCTATGGGGCTCTTTTTGTAACAGATGACTGGAAAGGAATGACTGATTCTTAACGTTCCCAAAGCTCCTCTTCCACATAACAAGGGCAGTAATACCACTGAGGGCTAGACAAGAGCCACCTACTGTGGCGAGAGGAAGAGAGCAGTTGAGAGGCAGTAATAATCCAAAATACTTCTTTGAACACAGCAGGAATGGCTGTCAAAAGATCAACATTTTAATCAACAGGTTTTGTACACAAGAGGGTTCCCATTAAGAAAGTAAACGTATCCGTGCTTCTACCACCAGGCCGAGGTCTCTCTCCTCCAAGTTTCTCTCAGCAAACACTTCTATGGAAGATGGCTTTCCAGGATCTGTCACAAGAGCAACCGTCAACCTAGTCACCCAGTCCATGTTGCACCAGCTAAGAGTGAATGCAGCTGCATCTCTTCCACTTCTCTTTCACATTCGCCTGGCTTTCCGGGGACGACAGCCATTGTGTGGAACTGGGGTGCTGTCCGTGATGGAGATAACTTCCAAACCTCCCATAGTCAAACCCTTGATGGCAGCCTGGAAGAGCAAGATGACAGATGATGTACTGTTACCAGCATGGTGCAGAGTGGAAGAAGGAGAAGCAGCTCAGGGGAAAACAGTTTGGAACGAGTTGATTTTAGAAGTAACCAATGCTTCCACTTCGCAATTATCTTAAAAATAATCAATAAGTATTAGAAAATCCATTTCAAACCTTCCTTCCTTTCCAGTCCTTTTATCACATTTCCTATCAGTTATACTACTTTAGTTGGAAGAAACTTCCATAGTTTCTATTCTGTTCTAAAATTTCACTACTAAGATGCATTCTTCTTGTGACTGGATTGTTTCTGAGGAGAAAGGAAAAAGCACTTGAATGACGAATTCTTTGTATTGCCTTCAGAAAGATGAGCTCAACAGGTACAGTCACGAGCCCAGCCTGATTTTTTTTAAAGGGAAAGAAAAATACGGAAAGAAATTCAGATGCTTACTTTGCGTCCTGGTCCCAGTCCTTTCACCATGACTCGTACATGCAATACACCTTTCCCACGTGCTTTCTGAGGAAAGAAGAACTGGTTAGTGTTTTTGATATATCCACTGCTGCTCTAGCTCCCCTGTAGTCTTTCTTTCTCTTTTGATCCACTATTATGGTATGCTTTAAGTAAAAATAAAAGGTAGGTTTTAATGGATGGATACAGAAGACAAATAGTGGGATCACTACACAAAGCGAGACTTTAGCAGAAAAAAAAAAGAGGCTTAGAAAAATCAGTGGTAGTTTCAGAAGAACTTCTGTTAGGTGTTAGGTTGTCAACTTCGCATATAGAGAAAGCTTTAAGATCAAACTTTCTGCAACCTAAAGTCAGGACAGAAAACGACATATCCCTGATCCGTGACTAAACTGTACAGGGACTAGCAAGGGCTAATTCCATGCCGTTTTCTCTTGTCTAACACAGTGACTTCTATCCTGTGATGAGTGGATTCTTTCTAGAAGGTAAATGAGAACAGCGAGGAAACTTTAGATTTGCTGTGCAGGAGTCCGCACCTTCAGTACAAAACTTCTAGGGGCTTGGAAATTGAAGATGAAAAACACCTGCTGTAACGTGTGGCAGCAGTGCCACCAAGTGGAGCCCTTCTGGATCTCTCTCCTATATTCCAGTGCATTTAATCTGCTAATGACTTTAACAGGTACAGGAACAAATCTGGCCAAGCACAGTTATACAGCTGTTCTGAGACTCCAATGAGCAAAGATTAATAGCAAAAATGTTCTTCTCTTCCTCTGAGCCAACCACAATAAGCTGTTAGCCAGCAGTGGCCCTGAATACCTCTGATCTAAAAGGTTAGAGTGAGTTCCACCTAATTTAGGGTATGGATTTTCAGTTTCATCTTGCCTCATTCTGCTATAATGAGGGCCATGACACAGACAGTCTCATCTTCTCCTGCCATCTGGAAGCCCGTGTGTGTGTTTTATTTATTTTATTTTTTTAAAAAGAAATGATTACAGGACACTGCATGGATCTGGAAACTACATATGCAAGGACATCACCTTCTCTGACAGGAACTGCTGGCAGCAGCTCGGTTCTCCTGTGACACAGAGCGTATATAAAACCCGCAGCCAGTAATTACAGCCACTTCTCAGTCCCTTACAGTGCAAAAATTGAAAAACTGCTGATTGTAGGGCAACATTTCCCTCACAAAATGACTGAGATATGTTCACTTAGAAAAAGAAGCTATGCAAACTGGAGCAGAAGAGGATAAGTTACAGCTTACATTTCCCAATCACAGCTTGCACAGCTAAGCTCACCACCTGGGCATTTCTAACTGCTGTTTCAGATCCGCTCTGTGTCAAGATGTTCACGGTGCCTGATGAAGCTAGGGAAACAACCTGCAAATGGCAGTGTGCTGCTCAGGCTCTGAGGAACAGAGGTCTGGACTGCTACCCATGAGCAAGGGACAGCAATATGAATGAGAAGCAAAATTTATTCTCCCTTCTCTATCCCACTGAAAATAACTCCAAATACCCTGGTACTGCGTTCTGCAATCAGCTCTCCTCTCTGACAGTGGGAATAACCAATACAGACTCACCACTGCTGCTGCTATGCCTGCGGTCTGTGCTGCGATGGCAGTTCCCTTCTTGGCGTTCTGGAAGCCTTCTGTGCCACAGGATGTACGGGCAAACGGCCTATTGTCAAAGCTGACAACTTGGATGTGGGTGCTATAGGAGAGGAGAAAAAGGAAGGAATAAGCTAGAACAAGACCAGTCTCTTAACTTGCAAGGCTTACCACTCTTGTCTCCCTTCTCAAAGCCATCTTAACTCAGCACTTTAACTATCTCAGTTACACTAACCAGCTGCAGAGCTTCGAGCAGAGAACCTCTAGGTTATCCTGGAGAATCAGAGTCAGATGGTAAAACCTTTCTGGATAATTCTCTCCTGCTAGCTATTCCTCAGATAAGGTTTAACTCTTTCAGAATCACCTCCTATTGTGAGCATTTTACCTCTTCTGTTTATTAAAAAACTACACAGAACATTTTTAGAACTTCAGAGAGCTTTAAGAGATGGTAAAATACTGTACTAGGGATTGCTAATGAAACCCAACCACCTCCTGAGGATAATACGACAGCTCTTTCAGTTTCGATTGCTGTATACCAGTGCTGCTAGAACTGAGGGCAGGAATGAACCTGACATTAAAAGCTGTCAGCATCTAATTATTCATATCAGAATGTAGTCAAAATGTGTAATAACACTATTATTCCTGTTTGAGATAATATAAAGACAGTAATGCTTCCTGAACAGCACTAAGGTTTGGGTTCAGTGTTGTTATGTTCCCAGTCATGAACACTGCTTCCCTGACTTTTTCCGTTGAGTTTTTCAATTGAAATGATGACTAGCCATAACCTAGGTACACTGTAACTTATTTTACGTGAAAATAGGCAGGGAGAAGCTTGTTTGCTTACTTGTTGTATGTAGCTTTGATGTGAGCTATTGGGATCTCTTCGTATGTCTTTCCATCCCATCTCATGGAGTTCCTTTGCAGGATTAAAGGGCTGAGAAGCAAAACAAGAGATATCAGACACTTACTCTTTAACTTTTGCAAAATCTTATTTTGTATGCTCTGGAAATCTAGGGGAAAAAAAAAGGGATCCAGCAATGTCTGGTCTCAGAAACACACAAGCTGTGTTTGTGATTGACTCCAATCACTTGCTTTCTTTCCTTCACCGAAAAACAGTAGAGGCGATAAGCCTCCCAGCGAGAGGCAAATGGAAGAGACTTCACGGCACAGCGTGGCCGTCTCACCCAAGGTCAGTCAAGCTTTGGCTCTCCGGCTCCTTAGCGGCAACCTTCTCCGTAAGCTCCTGCAGTCTCCAGGCACCGGTGTGTACGCCATGGCGCAAGGCAGCGTTACAGCCCCTGCGTGAAAGAAACGGAAGGAAGAGATCGGGATCCGCACGGAGCGGGCGTCCCGAGCGCACCTCTGCCCAGGGGCCTCCGGCCTGCGCCCGAGAGAGCGCCGCAGGCCAGCGGGGGGCAGCGGCGGAGCGGGCAGGACCCTCGGCCCCGCCGCGGGCGGCGAACCTGGCCGCAGCGAGTTCGGGGTCCGGGCAGCCCCCTGCTCCGCGGGGAGCTCAAAGGGAAGGGCCGGGGGCTGCTGCCGAGGCGGAGGCCGGGGCCCGCGCCAGCGCGGCGGACGGAGCGGGGCCCCGGGAGCCGCGTTGGGCCCCCCGCGCGGCCGGGCCGGGCCGGGCCGGGCCGCGGCGCCCCCCGCTCACCCCCGCGCCGCGCCCACCAGCCGTTGCCAGGCAACCGCCAGCGCCGCGCTCATGCCTCGGCCCCTCCGGCCCTCCGTAGCGCGCGCGCCGTCCCGGGTGCCGCAGCGTCCGACCGGCCGCGGCGGCCGGGTCACCGCGAGGCACGACGGGCGCTGGGAGGAAAGATGGCGACGCCCGCCGCGCGGCATTGTGGGCCGGGCGGGAGCGCGATGGCGGCGCTCGGGCAGCGGCTGTGCACGGCGGCGGCCGCGCCCCGGCCGTGGCGGCTCTTCGGCGCGCTCTGCTTGCTGCGGCTGCCCAGGATCACGCAGCCGCTGAGGCGGGAGGAGGAGGAGATGGCGGCCCTCATGGGGCAGGTAGTGGCGACCCCTCCGGCGGGGAAGGTGGCGGCCGCGGGGACCCGCGGAGCTGCCGGGGGCAGCGGCGAGGGGGCGGCGGGTCCGCTCAGCCCGAGGGGGCCGGGCGGGGAGCGCCTCGGGAGGCCTCGCTCGGGTGACGCGGAGGTGCCGGCCGTGCCGCCTGCGGCCGGGACTCGGTGCCGGTGCCGGTCCCGGGTCAGGTTGTCGCCTCCGGAGCTGGGTTTGCCACTGCCCCCGGTGGGGACCCGCTGCGAGCGGAGAAGCCAGGCCGCAGCCCCGGAGATTGGCCGTGTGCTCCGTTGCCCACCCCTGTGCAGCCCACAGCTCTGTGCAGCTGTAGTGACGGCACTGCAGGGCGTAACGGTTCTCTGTGGTGCTCTTCAGATAGAGTTGGAGAAAAGCCACTATTCGGACCATGAAATTCGCAAGCTGGAGGAGGAAGAGCAGCTGAAGAGGAGGAAGGAAAGCATGTATGATGACGATGATGAAGGACCTGGCAAAACTGTTGTCATGGCTCAAGACCTTGAGGACAAGTGGGAACAGAAGTTACTGCAGTTCAAAGCTGCTCCACGGATAACAGGTACAGACTGAAGTTTTTGTTGTATCGTGGTGGAGGAGAACACCTTGATAGTCTGCGGAACACAACTGAATGCTGAATGAAGGCATTTGCTGATTTTTTAAGGAGGGTCTTGGCTGTGTGGCAGCACGGTTGGCAGAGGAATTACCTAGCTTAGAAAGGAAGCTCTGTCCCCATGTGCTTGTTAACACAGCTTTACAAAATGATGCAAATAGATTTTCTTATAAGAAAAACTTCGGATAGCTTGATTCACAAACTTGCTTAGAGCTGTGGCTGATTTTTGTCAAATTGAAAGTCTAAACTGCTTATTCTGATTTCGTTTGAAAATGAAATAAGTAGAATGCAGCGTAGCAGTGGATTTCACTTAAACCCTGCATCAGTTCCTAGAGTGACTGATAGTGTTTGGTCTCAATTTTGGTCTCGTTGCATGTATCAGTATTGTGTGTGTATTGTTACTGGAAAAGCATCAGAAGGAGACAAGTGATGAATTGTAGTGATCAGACCAGTGCTGCTGAGAGACTTTGTTTCCAGTATGTATTTTTTTTTGGCAGATGCTGACAAAAACAACATTCGAACATCACTGAACAGAAAGCTGGACAGTAACCTGATGCTTCTGGTGAAACAGAAAATTGGTAACCAGGAGCTGTGGCTCCTGCCTCAAGCAGAATGGCAGCCTGGAGAGACACTGCGAAGCACAGCTGAGCGAGCTATGGCTACCTTTTTGGGTATGTAGCCTTCTGTGTACCTGGCCCTCTTCTCCTCTTTGTCCTAGTTGTTTTCATTCCTTGCCCTAACTTAAGGATATTTTGAAATCCTCTGTAGTAAAATTTCCTCCCGTCTGCTGGGAAAAGGGATTTTATGGCAATGGAACTGAGCTAAATGTGGTGAGGTTTCTGGCAAGAGCTGTGAAGGCTGCATAAGCTGCTCTGTAACTGCATTGTTGCAGAGTGACTAGAACAGCACTACGCTCAGCTCAGCTGTTGTGCTGCATGTGAGGGGCTAACTGGGCTGGCAACTGAGTGCCAAGACTGGCCCACAGTCTGAGGTCTAACTGCCTCCTGAATGGTCTAAGGTTGCTCTAGGTACAGCTTCACTTTCCTTCTTGTCACTCTGTAGCAGCTTTTGTGGCAAATGGTGTTAGCAAATCTGTGTGTCCTTTTTTTTTTCCACTATGGGTTGGCAGAGCTTGATACTCGCTCTCTACCTCTCTCACTTTTAGGCAACTTGCAGGACTCTAGGAGAGAGAGGTTTTCCATGAAATAAACCCATGAAATTTTATGATTGGTAATATCTCTGCTGGGAAGAAGGAGCAGTCAGTCTGAGCCAGACATTGGGAGTGTCCTGTTCCCTTCCTGTTACTTTAGGAAAGCAGTTGCTGTTGCTTTGTGTTCTTATGTCTTGTTTTCTTGCATTGCTGGGGTCTTGCAGGAGATCATATCCAAGCCAAGTTCCTGGGGAATGCGCCATATGGGCTTTACAAGTACAAATTCCCAAGGGCCATCAGGACTGAGGATAACGTGGGAGCCAAAGTATTCTTCTTCAAAGCCTTCCTCCAGAGCAATGATTTGTCCCAGGCAGAACTGAAAGAAGATTACCTGTGGGTCACAAAGGACGAGCTGGGAGATTACTTGAAGACAGAATATCTGAAGAAAGTCACTCGATTCCTTCTGGACTTATAAGTGCTAGGCTGTGCTCCAGCAGATGAGGAAGATGTGGAGCATGGCTCTGGGGAGAAGCACAGCTGCTGCTTTCCATGGTCTGTGTGTACGAGATGCTGAATTGGGCTCTGGAGGATAATTTGCCTTTGCCTTATTTTCCAGGTCTCTTCCTCGGGCCTGTACTAAATAAATATTAAAACTTACACTCCTTGGTGAAGCTCTCCTTAGGGAGTTCCACCTCCTCTGGAAATGCATGTTGCAACTTCCTTTTCCTCTCCTGAGTGGGCCATTCCCTAGGGCTGTGGTACCTAAGAGGCTGCCTGTCCTCCCCAGATTCCTGTCATAGTTTAGAGCTCAAACAGTTTCTTTTAAATAACAGCTAATGCTTGTGTTCCTGGCACCTGCTCTTTACTAAGAGCAGCACTGGAGAGTTACCTGTGTGTCCAGGTGGGAATAAGCCCTCCTAGGTATAAGAGGGGGACTTGCCAGCCAGCTAGCTGCATTGGGAGACCTAGCAAGGGACCAAGTTGAAGTATTTCTCTTTTTTAAGCACCATCTCAACTCCTAAGACTATAGTTTTTCTTTGAATTGTTGTGACCTCTCTTGGGAGGAAATGCACATTGCAGTGTGCATCAGAGCAGCAATCAGAATTAGCTCTTGCTGGCCTGGAGCAGCCTGATGAGCTTTTCCAGCCATACTTTGATCTCTTAGGATGCAAATTGCATCTGTGGCTGGGCTCTGTAGAAGCAACTTGTTCATTTGCCCAGCTCACTAAAAGGGAGTCCAGTTTTCCTTACCCTGTCTGCCGTGGCTGAACTTTCTTTTTTCAGTAACCAGAAACCACATACCTGCAGAGTGTGGGACCTCTACAAAGATCCTGGGCAGCAGATGAGGGCCCACAAGGCTGGGGAAGGCAGGTTTCTGGGGAACTGTTTTGTGTTCTTGCAGGTTGTTCACAGCTCTGTGTTACAGCCTTGTTGCTGTTTGTGTGTGGTACCTGTGGATTGAAAATTACATTTCAACTGTTTTGGAGCTGCCTCTGACCCAAGAGCCTCTGGTAAGTGGTGGCACAGAGGACACAGCTGCTGCCTATTCCTCATGCAGCTCTTTCTTTAATATAAAAATATCTGCTGTTTTTCCAGCCATGCTGCAGTCTTTCTGAACCTGAAGCTGCAACAACAGGCAGAAAACGAGAGTAACAACTGACCAGCAGCTCTGTTTCTATGTTGAGATGCTAGTTTTTGCTTGCATTGGGAAAGCTGCTCTCAGCATTGCTGCTCTTGGGAAAGTCGTGGAGGCTGCATTGAGGAGTTCCCAGTTCTTAGCTCCATTCCCACTGTGTTAGGCCAGTGCTGCTAATGCAGCCAAGCAGGGCCTGCTTCAAGGAGCCTGACCCTATTTACCCCAATTTATTTATTAAAAGCACTCTCCTGTGGTTGTGTGGTGCTACCTCACCTCCTTGGGGCTGGTTCTATTTCTTGGGGTGTTTTTCTGATTGTAAATGTTGCTGTTTGCTAGTCAGAGTGTGGGCCAGTGCTGGTAGGACCTTGCAGAGAATCAGCCTTCTTCAGTGGCAGGCAGAGAGATGGAGGAAATAGCTGTCGTTAATCATCCAGTGAGAGTTCAGCCTCCAGAGGTGGAACTGGAGATTGCTATATATATTTTATCAATCCTTTGGGAGCTGTTGAGCTGCAGGCCTCAAATTAAAGCTATCCTTAATCACTCCACAACCACTGGGGTGAGGGGTAGCACAGCAGCCTTCTATTTTCTAATGCTGGACAGTTTAGGAGCTGCAGGCTTGCAATAAATTACAAACAAAACAAAACTTGGTTTCTTGAAATGCCCTTGCAGACCTGGCAAGGAGGCTGTGCCTGTGCTGAAAAAGCATTTGCAAAGAGGAAATAAATGTGGAGCAGGAAATGTGCCTGCAGAGCTACAGATTTCTTTTGGCTCCTGTCTGAGGCCAGCACTGTTGAAGGTGAGACTCTTGCCTTCTCTGTGACTGAAAGCTCCTGCAGAGGGGAGAAATGAGTACCTTCCGTCACCACTGTGACCCTTGTGTCCCCAGCTGGCTCAGGGCAGTAGATGCAATCAGTTTTGGAGAGACTTTTCTTGGCCCCACTGATCCAGGTTGTAGCGTTCAGTCTCCAAGCGGAGCTGTGTGGGCAAGGCTTAGGACAGGCCCCTTGCCAAGGTCTGTACCACATTCCCTATACCAAAGGCAGATTCTATGTCGCTGGAGTTGGACTTTCAAAGCATGTGAAATGCTATTTAAACAGTGCTTGTTTGCCTTCAAAACTAGGAACACAAGAGAGAGAAAGGGCTGAGCTGAAAACTTACTGGTCTTCAAATCCAGACAGTTCTTATTCTCTGTTTTACTCAAGCCTATGGGCACTGTCTGTGCTGAAAGACGAGTAGCTCCTTCCAGTGATGGAAAGGCCAGAATCAACAGCCTTTCTTTAAAAATTATTTTATTTTATTTTGTTTTTCCTCAGACTCATACCCTTGTTCTTAAAGGTAGCAGGTGTGCAAGGAACTTGGCCTTATCTGGAACTTGCAATACTCTTTTTTTTTTCAGCACCTAAAATAGAATTTCCTGCTTCCAACCTGTGTATGAGCAGTGTCTGCCCCCCTGCTGTTTATTTTATTTGCCAAGCTTCAGCCGGTTTCTGCAAACAGTCCTGGATCCTCTGACTCAGGTGCTTTTGCTCACTTCTTGTCCTGTGTGGCCTGTTGCCCATCACCTTGGCCTCTAGCAGGAAAGGCAGAAGAATGTTCTGCAGGTCTTCCAGGAGAGAGAATGGTCTTGCATCTTGTTTTTTCTCTACTGCCAGAGGTCCTGCAGTAGGTCATTGAGGCTTTGATTTCAGTTGCATTGAGCACAAAATACAAAACTCCTGCCTTGCAAATGTGATGGTGGATTGTACGAGTGTTCGTTGCCTAGATGTTTTGGCACCAGTTTGTCCCCAAAGCCTAAAGTGTGTTTCTCATCTTGGCAAAGACCTCATCACATGAGATGTCTACATAAGAACCTGAAATAGTGAGTAGCTCGAAGGCATCAAGTTTGCTGTGATTCTCTACTGCAAAGCACAGTCGGAACAGCTGGAGACTTCTCACTTGAAGTATGGGCAGAGAGATGTTTTGCAAAGGGCCTAGAACTCCTCAGTTTCTGAGAAGCACAGCATGGAGAAGTCCAAAACAAGGTAAGTGCTGCAGGTGCTAGGATAAGCAAGGTTTATCTTCCCCAGACAGGACAACCTGGGGAGGAACTGGGAGAGCACTGATGATCAGACTGCAAAGGCTTTCTGCTCTTTAAACTTTTTCAGTATAGAGCACTTCTATTTGTGAGGGTGATTCACAAAAGACGGATAATTTCTCACTCAAAGGGGGAAGGAGACAAATCTAGATGACCTCTCTGTGGTGCAACGCAGTCTAGCTGGCATTGCTAAAAGCCTCAAGAAGCAGAAAAGAATGGAAGGCTCAACTGCAGTTTAAAACTCCTGCATCTAAGTTATTGCTTAGGCCACTGTGTCAGAAGAGTGAGATGAAGTTTTTCTTTGAGACAAATTGGATGCTAGCACTCCCCTCCAGCAAAGGAGAGATAACAACTCCTAATAAAACCACTTTTCAGCTTTACAGATACAGATTTCCTCTACTTTCCCTACAAAATATCTTCCATAACGGATATCCCCTTGTCTGCAGGAGTTTCAGGTAGGTATTGGCATTCTTTAAGCAGATCCCCAGTTATGTACACTGTGAACTGTTCAGAACTGCATGCTTTCCCATCTATTAGGAAGCTGTTGCTCCTGGCTGGCTCCAAGTAACAAAACCACCAACATTTGGAAGCTAGATATACACAGAGCCAGGAGAGGCAAGTGTAGCCATGGGCAATAGGTCTTCCTGCTCTCTGAAAACCCAAACAAGGAGAAATGTTCTTGCTCCCAAATGAAGCCACGAGCTTGGCAGAGCAAGGAGCACTGTGCCTCCCTGGCAGGGAAACGAGTGAGCTGGCTTAGGCGTAGGAGTGTTTGTGTTGGGGGGATGCGTCTCTTCAGCAGGTGTTTCTCTGGTGTTTTCCAGGGTTTCCATGAGAGCTGCCCATTCCTGCCCTGCACAGCAGTCTGCAGGGGAAGCAGGGTGGGGTGCTCTGAAACAAACTCTGCTTGTGACAGCCAGGAGGCCCAGAAGAAAATGGCTTGGAAAATCTGGTTGAGGTTACTAGTGGCGTGAGTTGATTAGGTCTTATCCTCCTGTCTTGGGATGTTTTTTTCTTTCCCTTTCTAGTGAAGCCCTCCCTGTGCATTAACATAACCCACAGGCTTCAAGGATACCGAGTAGGGTAGGTAGAGGGCAGTGCTGGGGTGAACCTCTGCAGAGGTCAAGACTGATATAAAGGAAGGGTGGCTTACTGGGAAACTTAAACTTGGGGAAAATTGCTCCAAAAGCTGTGCTGTAATACTCGGTCCTTAACACCACGCCCTCGAAAAGCAAAGCCAGGAGTTTGTGATGTGAGTACAAAACATTGACAGCAGGTAGCCTTCAAGTTGTTTTGGATACGGCTTTCCTGTCAAGGCTACTTCTTCCTAACAGATCTTTGGCAGGATTTCGTAGGCAGTACTTGAAGATGCAAGGGCATTTCTCAATCAGAATATGAGGGGATTCTCAGCAACATTAAAATAAAGCTTGTTCAGAACCCAGGCAAGGCAATAAAGCATTTATGCAGCACATAGAAGGCTTTAGGGGTCTGTGTCAGGGGCTGGGCAGAGTGCTAACAGGAACTGGACATTTAAATGGCTGTCAAGAATGTCCAGTCTTATAATTAAAAAAGGCAAAAGTTTAGGAAAATGTATGATAGTGCACAATCTCCAGCCTAAGATGGCCTCTATTGGAGATTAGGGTGACAGCTAATGTAGGCAGGTTATCTTGTGGCTAAGGGCTGTTCTCCCCCTCAAACATGTGGGCAGAGGGAAACTGGGACTTTGGTGGCCCTAGGCGCAGGCCAGCGGTGGTGCGGGGAGGATGGTGACGGCTGTTAGCCTGAGCGTGTGTGTGGCTGGCCTGCTCCTTCCACGTGCTGCCTGCCTGCTTTCTGCTCGCTCTCGACTATCAAAGTAATTATGCACATTAAATTTCTCCTTTCAGGTTTTACCCTCCAAAATGTTATTCTTCAGCATTAAACCTGTGGGAGAAGTGAATTATTGGGGAAAGTAACTAGATATAATCCAGGTTTAATGGGCACATGGAAGGAAAGAACGCTGAGTTGGGAGGGTGGCTCAGCCAGCATCCTGCTTCTCCAGGCAAATAGAAATTTATCTTGGTGTGTGTGTATATATCTAGCTTCGTGATCTGTGAGCTCTTAATAATTGGTTTGGTGACCTACTGGCAGCGTTCATTCTCTGCAGAGCTTTCTCTGGTCCCTGGTTAATATAATGGGTCACAAATCCCATTTGCTTTTGAATTCTGAGTAATCCTTTTGTTAATGTTGCCTATTGCTTTTTTGGAAGTATTGGAGGAAATCCGAGCCATGTGCTCATCGGTAAATCTGGTTCTGCGTGTTTGTAAGCTGCTGCCCTGCCCTGGCTTGCTTTGCCGAGTGACTAGTGGAGCCCATTTGTGTCAGACACCGGTGTGCCCCTCTGTGAAGTAGCAATTGTTTCCTGATCCGTGGTGTTAGCAAATGGCACAGCGTGTGAACGTTAGAGGAGCTTTAAGAAAGCACTGGGGTATGATGGAGAGCAGGTAGGTAACTGATACAAGGTGAGGTCGGGAGAGAGGGACCCTCCTGCCTTTCAGCTCCCTTAATTTCTTCTGCCTGGAAACACGACTGTGGTGACTCAACTTTGCTGGCTGCTCTCTCCTGCCTTTGTGGGTAAATGTCACAACCCTTTCAGAGGGCAAGAAGCTGACAGATGACCAGCTCCTGAGGTGAAACACAGAGATGCCCTTACTGAAGACAGAGGAAGAGCATTAGCCCTACCAATTGCCTGAAGACCAATGAAAGACTCTAAATCACCTGCAGTCATCAGGACAGTGGCCCAGTCACCTTGTCCTGTGGGCTCAGGGAGCAAGGAGTGAGCTAGATCCTGGCCCTGTGTAGGATTAGGATGACTTTGTGCAGCCAAAGCTTTCCTCCTGCTTGTTCCTGCACAAGCCTGTACTCTCAGTTGTGTTCTTGGGTCCATGCTGGTGTGACCCCTCCCACCCCGCGGAAGGATGGAGAGGGATACAGGTGATGTAGGATGGGGTTCTTGGCCCTCCGTGCATTGACACAAGCTCCAGCACCATGCCATCATGCCAGGGTACCTGCTGTTGACACTTACCCAAAGCCTGTGAGTCAGTTGGAGGGACCACATTTCTACTGTCACGGTTGCCCAGGGATTGAACTGGGTAGGAAACATTTTAATAGTGTCTTTGAGAGCGAGAATATCTGAGTCATGAAGGCAGTGTTTCTTTTCTTGATAGGTTTTTTGTTTTCAGATTTTTCTATAGATGGACAATCTTCTGCACAGTTGCCAAGCTTCACCCTTCATACCTTTCCCTCGCGCTTCCATTTGTCTCCCTATTTTTAGCCTTTGTGGCGTTATTTGCACAATGCGTTCATGTACTGTTTTGCTAGGAGCTACTGACAGCGATGATACGACCTTGAAGGTAACTGTGCGTGGCGAAGCAAGATGTACTGTTTAGTTAGTCTGCTGCAGCTGCTGGGCATTGTGTTTGCAACCCACTGGTGAGGTGCCTCTCTCCCTGGCCTGCTTTCAGCACTGGGTGCTGTCAGTGCGTGCATGCAGCATCACTTCCCCCAGCTCCTGAACTGTTTCCCCTGACTGATGCCAACAGGATTTGAGCTATTTGCCTCCAAAACCCTTTCCCTGGCCTTGGCACAGAGTGAAGAGCATAGTGGGGAATTCTCAGCACTGGGAGACTGATAAGCAAATGTCACTGTCTCTAATTTAAGAGCTAAATTCCTCCGAGGATGGAGTCAGATGCTGCTTACTGCTTATAAAACAGCAGCAAGCACTAGGCACTAGATGGCAGGCAGTGACTGGGAAATCCCGTCCATGGAGTTCTTCCCTTCCCCCTCAAAATCATTTCTTGCTCTACCCTTAGGTCCAGTCCAGCATGGAACCATTGAGTAGGGTCACTGGTTTTTCCCAGCTATACCCAGTCCTTCTGACTTGTGCCTTGAAGGATCCCAGGGATGGGCTTAGGGTTGTGTTTGCACCACAGAGGGTTGATGAGCAGCCTGAGGCTCAAAGGAGTCTCTAGGTGGCTTGAGCCTTACTGGTGCAGGGTTAGCCTGAGAAAAAAGGCTGAGGCAGAGACGTGCTCCCTGTCACTGCTGGGGGTTGCTGAGGGGTCCTGCAGGGCTTCGCTTGTAGTGTCTGAGGGCAGGAGCAGTCTGGAGACTCCGTGGGGTGAGCTGGCAAGAGAGCTCGGGCAGGGGAATGGTCAGTCAGCATCTGAGGATGGAGAGCAGATGCTTAGGACTGCCCGAGGGGCTGTGGGCAGGGGGTGAGGAGTGAGTGTGCAGAGGGGATTGCGTATGTGTGGGGTAGAGGTGGGGGTGAAAGAATGGTTGCACAGGCGGGTAGAAGTCAACAAATCCCTGAACGTTAATTTCCTGTGGCCTTGTTGTGAGACATTCGTGTTGGAGAAGGCAGCGTGGGATTTTTCCGCTTGTGTTCAGTGACAGTTTTCAGCCATGTGCTATTCTTCCCCTTGCAGGAGGGAGTGTGGTTGCCAGGGGCCTGGCTTTAGGGGTCAGTCACCAGTGGGGGCCTGGTCCTGTCCCCAGCACAGTGCAGTGTGCACTTGATTCACCTGGGTTGGGCTTTCGGGAGTCAAGAGCAGTTTTACCTGCAAAAGGGAATGCATCTCCCCCGACGCTGAGTAAGGCAGCATGGGCTCCCATGCAATGTGAGCGAGTGAGAGCAGAAAATTCTCCTTTCTAGCCCAGATAGGGATCCCCTTCCCTTCCCACACAACTGGAGACAGCTCTGGAGATAGTATGGAGAGAACAGAAAATGCTGCTAGGCAGACCGAGGTTGGCATTAGGAATCAGGCAAGTGGGATGATTAGCTCCTAGGGGTCTGAGTTCGAGTTCCCATTCAGGATCCCATGTTGGAGATGGCTACAGGGTCTCAGTGGGGATAGCACTGAGGGCACTGCACCCTCCAAGAGGTGTGTTCTGCTCCTGAAGGGTTGTCAGTGAGAAACTTGGGGTGCCGAGATTTGTATTGCCAGGAGAGGTTTGGCCTCAGCTCTGTCCTCGAAGTTTGTCCCCATCACTAGCAAGCAGAGCCAAGTCTCCTCCTAGCCAGCCCACACTGCCCCTCCCTAAGGGAGAGGACAGCCACCCCAGTTGCTCAGGAGCATGACTTTGTCCTGTGCTTCTGTGGCTGGACTCGGGAGCTTCTGCACACTAGTTGGACACCACCTTGGGGAGCCCCAGCAGCCCTCAGTGTCCGTTCTGTGCATCCCCACAGCTGTGTCCTTACCAGCAGACAGACTCTGTCCAGACAGGTGTCCTTGGGCCTTGATACCTGCTACTCCCACCCATGCGAAGCTTAGGGCAAGACAGATCACAGGCTGCAGTTGCAGGATGCGTGGTTGTCTCCCTTCCCAGGCGCAGAACCACGCTGCACCCCCCCCCCCCCATCCAAGCACAGGGCTGTTGTAGGTCCCCTGTAAGCACCTTCCAACAAAAAGGGGATTATCTATAGCTTGTTAGAGTCCTTGCAGGGAGGAAGAATAAGGCTCTTTGCTCTGAAATGTTCTCTTCCCTGGGATTACAAGATAATGCATATGAAACGACATTAGCTCAGCCAGGTTTATGGATTATTTGAAAATCAAATTCTTTTAATCTCATCCACCATCTGGCACCAGCGTAACAGCCAGCAGCCAGCTTGCTGCCGCTTCCACCCTGCTGGAGTGCCAGAGCCAACAGAGAGACACCAGCATCCCTGGCCACCACTGCATGCCCTGGCACCAGCACCCAGGCCAGCCCTGTCCTGATTTCTTCCCAAGGCAGCTCAGAGGTAATCAAGGCCTAGAAGCCACAATTCTCTGAGGAAATGGCAGAATTTTTCCCTGAGGGGTCCAGCTGGTGCTTCTTCCCTTTCTTCCTGACTCCTTGGTGGCTATGGGAGGGAAAAGGGATCTGGATTTTTCCTCTCCACCTATTCCTTTCCAAGATGAATTGTCTCCATGTCACAGTGAAGGGGGGACAGCCTGGTGCCCTGGGAAGGCCCACGGGGGAAAGCAAGATGTTCTGAGGGAGAAGAGCTGGCATGGCCAGGACAGGGGATGGCTGGTGGCTCTTCCCAGCATGGGCTGGGGATGAATAAGTGGACTGGAACATCTCACTGCCTGTGCCTCTGTGACCATGGGACTCAAAGCCAGCAACCAGAGATACTTCCAGACCTCACAGAAAGGTTAATATCTGAGCGAGGAACTGGCTAATCTCCGCAACCAGTTCCCTCCTCGCTAACGTGATTTGTAGTGATCTCCTGGCTGGGAAGAGAGGACCAAGGGGTCAGGGGCTCCTTGCAGGACGCTGATGCAGAGGTTTTGCAAAGAGGTTGTGTTTCCCTATGAATGCTAATTGGGAAGTACAGCTCTGCTCCGAGCCTTTCTCGCCTCCGTTCATGGCACTTCCATTATTTTGGAGCTGTTTCGCTCTGCAGGAAAGAGGTAAGGTCTTTTATCATCCAGTGTTGCAAACTAGCCTGTGCTCTCAGCTGGACTGTGTGTTTACTTACTAATGGAGATCCTAGTTCTTATTCAGCCCCGAGCTACTGTTGACCTTAAACCCAGGATTTGGATTTGAGGCCGAGCATCTTCTGGCCTTGGAGCTGCCAGCATGCCCTGGAGCTATGCTGCATTTGCCAGTCCCTTACTGATGAATCTCTTGCGTGGGATTTGTTGCTCTGCTCACCTACCTGGCTCAGAGCTGGCATCCTCTAATGCCTTCTCACAGCAGAGCCTTACCAGTGGAGATTAACTCCACCCATATTTTCACAGCCTGTTGACTGTGACTGTGAGCCAAGGACTATGACATGCTTCATAACTGCAGGTGCTGCACTCATGGGTGATGGCGCTGATGGGAAAATCTTTCAATTTCCAGCTCCCTGGCCTACAATAGGGGAGACTTCTGTCCTAGAATTTTGCACCAGCCTCACCCCAGCCCTGTGCTTCTATCTCCTCCACCAAAACCCCATCGGGAGGGAACTGACTTGGTTTTGGAAGATCTGGGTCATGACTTCCTGGGCTAGAGGTGAAGTGGCAGAGCTGAATAGCTTTTTCGGCTGTTCTTCTAACACTCAACCCAGCTGTCTGTATGATGTTGACAGCATCTGTGGGAGAATGATCTCAAGGATGTCACCATCTTCCTCCTCTGGAGCAGAGCATGAGCGAAGAAAGGAAAAATGGAAGGTACTAGATGTTCTTCTTTGATTCCATGAAATACAGTTCTTATTTCATATCCAGCAAAGGGTCTATCTTGCCCAGCATTTGACACTGGCAGGGGCCAGTAGGGGGGTACTTAGAGGGTACTAGGGAAAATGTATAGGGCATGGCAAGCTGGATGTGAGAAAGGCATCAGTGTATAAACCCTTTAATTTGTTCCCTCCAAAAGGGAGGCAGATGAGATCCAGAGGCAGTAAGTCCCCAGTGGAAAAAGCACAGAAGGAACAGATCAATGCCTGTATAAAGTACAAGGCCTCTTCCCTCCTTCAGAGAAGTCCAAGACACTTGTTTCTCTCCCAGGGGACAGTCTCCCTGTTTTATAGATGGAGGAACAGACAGGAGCGGTGAGTGGTCAGAGACCACCTGAAAGGTCGGAGCTTCCAGACTTGGGATGTGTGAGTGTGTTGGTGTGTGTGTGGACTGGGTGCTGGTGTCCCCGCATGCCACAGGTACAGTTGTCACCTTCCTGGGGAGGGGATGAGGCCCCATAATACCCCTTGAGCTTTTCTTCTAGAAATGAGTTGCCCGCCCCCCCGACCATGGCTTCTGCTGCCGAGTGGGCTCTCCCCCATGTGTGCTGCCTGGTAGGCATGTTGCCAACGCTGACCAAGGCCAGCAAGTGGTGAGTGAAGTGATGGGAGCATTTAACTAGCCAAGCAGAGCTGCACACTGTGCAATCTCATGCGGTAAATCACCTTCCTTTCTCTTGTTCATCCTTGTTGAACCTTGCAGAGCTCTGACCCTGGGTGTGAGGAAGAGGATGAGGCATTTGGGGGCTGCCAGCTCCTTGGATAAGTGAGGTTGCTCACTGCTGCATGTGCACCTGGGTTATTCCTGAGGGAGGACTCCTTTCCAGAGTCAGGAGCAGCGCCTTACTGAGAGATGCTGACTTTAGTCCCTTGCCTCTGAGGGTACTGCCTTGAGATGTGATGAAGAGATGTCTGCAGCTTGTAGCTCCCTCCCCATTTGAAAGCAGGTGGGTGATGAAGGTGAAAACACTGCTGCTGACCTCAGTGGAGCAGGGCTGGACTTAACTCATCTCCAGACCCTGTCTGGGATCTCATCTTGCCTGTAAAGCTGCCCCTGTGGCAGAGGGAGATCTGGCACTGGGCTGGGAACTGGGTCATGCTGCAAGTCCAGGAGGACAGACAGTGGGTTGGTCTTGCAGGGTCACAGTGGGAACTGTGCTGTCCTGGTGGCTCACGAGGCTATGGCATCACTTGTGAGGAATAACAGCCATGCTGTGGTCAGCCCTGGCCACAGACCCACAGTAGCGAAGGTCTTAGCTGGCCCCTTTTTCCCTCCCACGATTCTGTCCGAGCTTGGCCATTGGCCTTCCCCAGCCTGGGCACTGGGTAACCCTGACTGTCCCCAGGACTTTCCTGGTGGTCCAGCCGCTGCTTCCCCTGCCCTGGCTCCAGAACATGCTGAGAGGAGCGGCAGTTCCCTCCTCCCTGCTCTCCCTAGTATTGCTCTCCCTAGCTTGTTTGTCGGATGTGAAGCCTGGCATACTGCAGAGCCCCTCGGTTCTCTTGTTTTCAATGAAAGTTTCTTTGTCCTCTTTGCTGAGCTTCAGATAAGATCATTCATCACCTTCTGTCTCCTCTGGAACGCTTCTGCACCCACTACCAAGGAGCGTTATAATCTCAGTACCCGTTTAACGTGAATAAAGAGCCTTCTGGGACAGTAGGTCATGGCTGTACAATCTAGTTCAAATAGAGAAAAGGCCTTTATAGCTACGAATATATGAATACTTTATATATATAAAATATATATATATAACATTGGTTAACATCAAGACATATAAGCATGATATATATATATATATATACACACACACATACATATATATACATACATATATATATATATATATATATATACACATATATATATATCACTGGGCTAACTGTTCCTTGACTCCCTCTTCAGAAGGCCATAGCCTCTGCTGCCTGTCGGCTCTGTCCCGGCAGCGCTTTGTGGCTGGAGTCGCAATTTGCACTGCTGCCTATATGCACTCTGCTTTTAGTGCATAAGATGGATATTACGGGGACAGCAAGGCTGATGGAGGCTGGGGAGCAAGGTCAGTGGCACTGTGGCCGTTCCTTGATGGGGAAGGCAAGGAATCACGCGTACAGTCAGTTCAGTAGCTATTGCACCATGCAGCAATTTACTATCATGATTTGTGTGCTCTGAAGACAGTTACATTCAAGAGGAAGAAAGAAAAAAAATTAAGAGGAAAAAAATTAATGGTTCTAAAGAAACGAAAGTGTCATTTCTGTAGGTAACTAATTACTAATTATACAATCACAGCATTGTCTGTATCATTAAAATTACTTGATTTTTCAGTACATTGTAGTTTTAATTAAACAAATCTTTAAACTGTTTTCTTTCCTTTGTAACTCAAATTCTTTTTTATTTTTATTAGTACCAAAGAATAAATTAATTGTGTAATTAGTGACTATTACTTTGTCACTCCTGGAAAGGTTATTTCCAGGTTGTATGCATGCAATGGCTTGGGAATGCTTTATGAAATGCTATTTGCTATCAAGGCTCCCTGGAAATCCCTGTCTGTGGCTGTGGGTCTGGTGGAGGTGGGGATTTGGCAGTGCTGAGATACTGCCTGCAGGAAGGGTGAGAGAAACACTGCCAGGGCTGGCTTGAGGAGGCTGCCGAATGCCAACGGGTGTCCCCTTGCTTACTTGCATGACTGTGATTAAATGCAACTTCATGTTTCACTGTGAGGCAGGTGCCAACCTCCCTGCTCAGCAGAGAAGACGCAGGTGAAGGATACCTGTCACAACTGTCTTCAGGGCACAGAAATCATGGCACGAGGCCTCCCACAAACCCATGATCCATACCCTCAACCTGTCCAGCAGGCCTCTTCGTCAGAGCTGTTCCCGGCAGGCCTTGCAGAAAGGCTGCAGCAGCTTCAGCGTGCTCTCTGTGCTATGGCTAAGGGGCAAACTACGGAGCGGGATTTACAAGCGTGCATGATCACAGTCATCACCATAAGGGGACAAGCACTGCCAAGGGATGGCATTCCCCGCACAGCAGGATTGCTGTGTCTCTGCCATGCCCCTACTACGTGTAGGATACACAGCAGATCCCAAGCAGGGAAAAAAGAGAATTTCACATGCAGCTAGTGATAGAGTCTTAATAGATCTGCACTTATTATTTGGAAAAAAAGAATCAGGATTACAGGCTTATGAGGGATTAGCAAGAATGAATGCATGTTTCTGTGTATACTGCTCCCTTTGTAAATCCATTGTGCCATTAGACTGATATCGAGTTATATCATTACTAGCGTGGCATCAGTATATCAGATAGTCTTGATTATAAGATCCAATGGCTGTACTAAGGAAAACAGTTTTGCAGGGACTTTTCCATAGGCCTGCTGGTCCTGTCTTTTTTTAGCTCATGATAGGCTGTCAAACCACCCTGCTTATCAGATAAGATCAACACTACCAGTAATGCAGACACTCTGAGTGTTAGCCCCATGTCCAGGAGGATTTTGATCACCTGTTGAGGGAACAGGCTTTAAATGTTTCACCTGTGGCCTCTCCTGGAGTTTTAAGAGCAGCAGAAAGAAAATGGTCATATGCAGATCCTCAGGTATATGTGCAATGGGCTGTGGCGGTGGAGTGAGAAAAGATCTTGGACTGCTCAGAGGAGCTCAGTCCACAGATCACTAAAGGATCACGTGATACACTTTTTGTGGCCAAATAGCTAAGACATAGTTATAACACCTACAATTAGATTAGATTTCCAGCTCAAAGTTTGTCTTTCTCTGTGACCAGCCTTGCTAGGACAACCAGCTTCATTCTGAATTTGGGACTGACTAACAGCTGCACGTTCCCTTTCCTGTGCTGAACAGAATTCTCTTTGCTTTAGTCTGCATGTGACTCCAGTGTCCCTAGAAATTTGAAATGATCCTAAAATAATCAGTGAAGATGGAAAATGAATAGCCTTACCCTAGCAAGTCTGAGTGCGTGTGTCTTGATGTGCCATACCAACTGTCTGTAAGAGAATACTGTCTGATGCTCTAATTTCTTGAGCAGGCCCTTTCAATCTTGCCTCAGTTTCCCATCATGGGCTCCCTCCTTATCCATTCACTAATCTTGTGCAGTTGCAGCTGGGTTACTGGCACTGGGCACTTCAGACTTGAACACTTCGGGAATGGTTACCCTTTTTCTCCTGTCAGGGGTCTGACACTTTCAGTGCCTAAATCACTTTTGAATATAAGATTCCCAAATCATTTAGAATATTTGGAAAATACTGTCCTATTTTTCTCCCCATTATAGCATTTATCTATATTTTTTCCAATCCATTTTTAAAATTTCTTTTCATGATAGGCTTTTGAGATCGAAGTGTTCTGACAAAGTTGATCCTGTATTGCAATGCAGCTCTGCACAAATAATCCAGGTAGGTCAAGCAATCTCCCTTTCTGGTGCCCTTTCTTTGAAGAAAAAGATGACCCTACAATAAGAAACCCAGCGCATATAGAACCTGGCGCATTCTAGAGACCCTACAATAACTAACTCGTGTACACAGCCCATTACTGATGAGCACTGACATGGCTTCGAAAGTATTGATGTTCCTGCTGATATGTCCTTTCTGAGGGCATCAGCATCAGCAGTCCTTTTAACTGTGAAGTGAGGAGGATGACTCATGAACCATACAGACGCAAGTGGTGTCAGTACCTTGATGGTCCATCAGGTTTCTAACCTGCGTCAGCAAAATCAAGGGTGAAAAAGTAAATGAGAATGACAACAAAACCTGAATTTGGGGGAATAGTGCAAGTGATACAGAAAATAAAACTCCCTGAGAGACTCTGTCCCCACTCATTATGAGACATGTCCTGCTGGGAGAACCGCCTTCATAGACCTTCAAGCATGGACTGTTCCTATTACTGTCATTTAGAGATACTAAAAATTTTGACTCTTGACATGCTCTTCAATGGCCCTTAATTTTTTCCTCTGCCAATAGTTTGAGAGCATCTTCCCTGCTGTTCTCTGTGGTGGGTTTTGGATGACTGATTGTCTGTGCTTTGCAGGCTGAGATCAGTGTTCTCCTGTGCTGAGGAAGCTCCCTGGGGCTGGTGGCCTGGGAGAGAGAAGACTGCAGTGCTGATGGTGGGGTTCAGAAATATTGACATGCAAAGTGGGACCATCTGCTGAACTGGCAGCATGAGGTGGGCAAGCAGCTCTAATCAGGGTTTTGGGGAGTGAGAAAGAAGGAGGAGTTGTCTGAAAGCTCCAGCAGTGACAGACTCTGGTAGAAGACAAATGCAGGGAGGCAATAGGTCAGGGATATGCAGCCAAGGTTTCCCAGAGATGCTGGTTCTTGTGAGCCTGAGATGCTGGGCCACAGGCCCACCTCCTGTAGGTTTTTTCTATCAGCAGGGGAATGACTGATTGGGGCCAAACCCTGAGTGGTCTGAGACTTCCTAGTGTGACCCTTGGGCAGGTCTGTCTCTTCAAATCCCTCCTCTGAGGTCCTATTCAACCCTCTGGCTTATAGTGCCACCCTTTCACCCCTGCAGTCCCTCCTCTGACACATCCAGCAGGATCCTCTTCTTACTCCCCTCCTCAGGATCTCCTCTCCTTTTCCTCCTTTTCCTCCACCTTTTCCTTAAGCCTTCTAGACCCACTAGACAGCCCGGATATCATCTAATACCAGAGTACCTGCCCTGTTAGGATACGGCTCTCCCAGGCATGGCCTGGAAGGTTAGGTTTTCCCATCTGCCTTGGTGTGAGGTCCTTGGGAGCTGGATATGTGTCTCTTCACTCTTTGGTAGCACCACACAAGCTGCCAGCTCCCAGCAAAAGACTGTGGGCTGCTTGGGATCAGGTTGGCCTCATACATGCTTAACCCTCAGGATGATGCACTGCTGTGATATGCATTTGCTGTCTGGATACAGTAGTCCAAGAAAATGCCTGAATGTCCTTCTGTGGGCAGAGTCCCAAGAAGAACAAAGTTGTCCAGATGATCATTTTACTGAAGGGAAGAGATGCAGGTAGCTTTACCCTGGTTAGTGTAAAAGAATTCCCTCTGGAAACAGTTCTCAGGCGAATGCAGGTCCTAATTTTTGTTTTTCGAAGTACAGTACCTACAGAAGTCTGATTTGCCAAGAATACTGTGACTGCTGGTGTAAGAAACCATCCTAGGTCAAAAAAACCAAGCAGTTGTGATGATTAATGGCTCCTTTTATCTCAAGATGCCTAGAAACTGACATTTTTCTGAAGAAATGAAAGTGAGGTCTTTATAGCGAACTAGGAAGAGTGTTTAAAAAAATTCAGCAAAAAAGCAACGACACAGTTCTATATAGCTCTCCCTGCTTGAAATCTGTAACAGAAGAAAATCTAGTTAGAGGTAAATAGCTCAGTTTGGATCAAGAGACAACCAAATTGAACCATCACCTGAAACTCATGTATGATCTTCAATGAGGTCTGAATGAGAGCAGTAAACTAGCCATGTTCTCACTGAAGGAAACTGCCCCATGTGCACCTTGACAGCTCTCCTTGAGCTCAGATCTGCCAGAACAAGAAATACGGAGATGCTAAGAGACCACCTCAGCTCCTACCTCAAGCAGCAGCCGTGCAAACACCCCTGCTGAGGCTGGCAGCAGCTCTTAGTTCATCCCTCCCTCCCCAGTATTTGGAAAAGCAGCCGTGGGTGCCCGCTCATGTACCTGCATCCTTCAAGCCTCCCCTGTTCCCTTCTCCTATCCTGTATTGCCACCCAGAATGGTGGGGAGCAGCCTGGAAATCTGGTGGGACACATTCCCCCCACATGCTCTGAGATCAACAAAGCTATACCAGAAGCAAATTTGATTTTGCAATAGACAGCTGTCCCAGAGGGCAGGAAAGTAATGAAGTGGAACTGGATGGTATTTTTTTTTTTCTTTTTTCCCCCCCCCTTTTTTTTTTCTTTTTTGAGGCTTGCTTTTGGGTATCCCAGCTAGATCTTAGAAAGCATTTCATTGTTCCTAAAACAAAAATACAAGTCAGTGCACTGCATCTATTTACTGTGCAAAAGGGTCAAAAATGGCTCTTCTCCCTTCAGAGTCCCTGCAGCTTTTCTACCAGAATTAAAAGACACACACAGAGTTTTAGTGAGAGAGTGAAGAAGAGAGAAAAGCAGAGAGAACAGAAGAGCAAAGTCTTCTGTTTCATCCCACCTGCTCTGTGATGGTGCCTTGCCCCAAAGAGTCTCAGGAAAATCCTATGTAAATGGAACATAAATGTTTTATGAATTCAGCCCTGGTGGAGTAAATTAAAGGGTCATTAATGGCCTCATTAAAGAGCTTTGCACTTTGTTCTGAATTATGAAAGCTATCATACAATGTTAAGCTAAATGGAGTTTTCGGAGAGATTTTAAAACTCTAACTAGTTCTCTCTCCTCCTCTGTCTGTCTCTATTCTTTCCCCCACTTTTTTTTTGTCTGTGAAAAATGTCTTTCGAGGGAGCTGCCTGTAGTGCTACAAACTAAATTTCAATTATAAATCTTCTCATGCTCCACTAATTGCCCAGAATTTTTCTCGAGAGCTGCCTGAGGTTAATGGTGATGAAGAAAGAGCCCTTTTGTCTTTTCTTGAAAGGGTGTCTCCCTCCCCCAGCTCTGATGAGACGTCAAGCAGGGAACTACCTATAAGGACACCCAAATGGATGCAGAAAGCTGGCTGTGCTGGGATGTGGGAAAGGAAAGACAAATTTGCCATGGGTTTTCCTTGGCTTGCTCCTGGCAGGGGAGATCCTTTGGCTCTCCTCTGGCTTCTCCCATTCAGCTCTTGGTGGACCCAAAACAGTGAGTCCACCCATGTGCCCTGGTCCAACTGCCAGTCCAGCCCCAGTCTCCCCCTCATCTCTGGGGACCTTGTCCCCTTCACCAATGGCATGGAGATCGGAAGCACTGAAGCTTTTTCTGTGCCGTGGAGGTGATCCTGAGTAAATATACATTTCACACCATTTTAAATGCTTTTATGGATAAATGCTAATTAACAGGCTATTTTGGAACAAGTAAAGGCCTGCTGAGACAATATAGGCCCCAGATGGTAGCTAGCTGACTAGTTTTGCTGAAATGGCTGGACATCAAAGGAGCAGGTCTTGCAGCTGCAGCATGGGAAAGACGAATGGGAGATGATAAGGAGCCTCCCTGGGGGTACAATTCCAGTGCACTTGGAGATAAAGACTCTGAAACGTATATTGAGGAATTGGCGACCTAGTTACCATCTGGTTTGAGCCCATAGGAACAAACAATTACCTTCTAGACACCTCTCTCACTTTCCTCAGTACTGGGGAGAGATACTGGGAGCCCAACATCTTGGTACAGAGAAGGGTAAAAGAGAGGTGCCTATACAAGTAAGTGCTGGGTGTTTTTGGCTGGGTGTTTGCAACCAAGCAAGCGTGATGCTTCTGTCACATTTTTTAGGAAGTTAGCAGCTGGCTGCTTAGAGGCATGGGTGGAGTTAAAGATTTCCAAGGACCATCACCCAGCAATGCAAGGTCTGGCAGTAGGCAAAGCTCTTTTCTCCAGCAACAGGATGCTCAAAGGAGATGTGAGGCCATATGTTGATACATGTGGACATCTCTGCATTTTAGTGTGAACGTTCACCTCATGGAGCACAACATCCCAATGCCGAAAATGATTCGGGCACGCTGCGACACGTACAGCAAGGCTGACGGCGGAGGCTGACCGCGTGCTGCACGAGGCTGCGCTTTCCCCTTCTAAATTGCGCAGGAGGATAAAAGGCGGCCGACACTGCGTGTGCTGTGCACTCGGGAGACGGGCACTGTCTCTCACTCTCTCATCCCTGTTTTCACGGGATGATACCCCTCCTTCCCCGAGGAGAGATGCTGGACAGCCTTCAGCTGGCACTGAAAGAAGCAGCTTGCTGGAGACCCTGCTGCTGTTACGTCCAGCTAGAGCTGAAAGAAATTGCTCATCAAAACAGAAAACGTTGATTTGTCTCAACATTGAAAACTTTCCTTTAGGGACACAACCATTTGACCACTGAGAAAAGCTCCTCAGGCCCAGACTGGAATTTCTCCCTGAAGTTGGTGGCAGGTCCCCGCAGGGCATGGGGTGCTTTCCCGTGTGGCACACAAAGCTCTATCCTCCCCTCCACTCCTTAGGCTACCTCTGAGGCTCATTTCTTTGACTTACTGCCTTAGCTCACCCTCGGTAAGTTCTTCACGCAGCTATGCAACAAATTAACCCCCCTTATTAACTAATTAAGCTATTTCTTCAACCAGGCAGAAAAGAGAAAAAAAAGATTGTTATTCCTTCTATTTTTAAATACTTGTGAGAGGCACGTGTGCTTGACAGGGAGGGCAACCTCAGCTGAGATAAGAGTGGTAGACGAGTCCAGCTGAGATTACTCCATGCTGCCCAGCAGCCTTTTAAACAAAATCCACAAGGGGCTGAAACTTGCTGGTTCACCTGTTTAGTTTTCACACCTGAGGCAAATTTCCCCAATGCATCATGAAATGTGCAGAGCGCTAGGCAATGAGGGCTGCAAGGGGGAAGATGCCAAGCTTGTCCTCTCAGCATGGAGTGGAGTGTGTTGCTCGTGGGGAAGACAGCAGCCCAGAGGAGCTGGCCCTCCCTGGTGGTGAGTGGCAGCAAATGTTTTGTCCCTGTGTGTGTGTGTGTCTGAAGGCTCAGGTCCCATGCATCCTGCCTGGCCACAAGCTGCCTTGCTCTGGATGTGCTTCCCCAGTGCCCTGCTCCCCAGAGCTTGTGGCAGCCGTGTTGCCTCCAGGGACCACCTCCAAATGCAACCGTGCACAGGCTTGCCAGCAGCAGCCCCCCCCCCCCCCCCAGCCTGCAGAGCCTCCTCCTCTGGCTCATACCATCACTACCTGTCACCTAGAAGCTGTGTGACATTATCACCCCTGTTAGGCTGCTCCTGTACAGGTGTGAAGGGTCCAGGCCTGTCCCTGCTGTGACTGTAGGCAGTTCAGTGGCTGAACTCAGCCCCTTCTCCTACCACACTGGCTTTCCTGCAATCAGCTTCGCTGGCAGGGAATGCAGCACCACCACACAGGGCTTCAGCAGCAGATTTCCTTCTATAAAGTTTGCTGGATGCTGTTTACAAGCATCATGGACAGCACTCAGCAGCCTTTACTGCAGTGCCTTGATGGCTGAGAGATCCCACCTGCCTTGCAGCTACCTTTCCTCCTGGGAAGGAGTGTTGAGGGGTTTTTTAGCATCACCTGGGGAAGGACAGGGAGCTCTGCTCAGAAGTTGCTTCTGCTTTCCAGCAACCTCTGGCCTCCTCACCTGCATGGAGGCACGTGGCACTGAGACACAAGAAGTCCCCAGGAGCTGGGGAAATGGTGTCTGCCCATCCCAGCCAGATGCCCTTTGGTAGTAGGCCCTTGCTGGATCACTCCTGATTCAAGCAATGAGGCTCTAGAGGAGAGGACTCCCTCAGTACTACCTACCTCCCCAGCTCCACAGAAGATCCTGGTGTTTAGCTTCCTGGTGAAGGTGGTCCATGATGGTCTCATACAGACCAGGTGTGTTTTTTGCATGAGGAGCCACGGACATAGCAGCTTTTTGAGTCTGAGAAGGTGGTCGGGAGCCAAAGCTGCTCCCTCTTTCGAGTATTTGTCTCCCAAGGTGGGAGCCAGCTGGCCTAATGTGGGCCCTTTCAATGCGATGTTTGCGCTGTGGGGCAGAGAGCAGGCATTCAGTGTGTCCCAGGGTGGGCAGGGGTATAAAAACCCCTGGAGAAGCTAGCAAAGGTTTTCTGGGGTTTGAGGTGGAGGGGCCTATGTTACACAGTAGCTTTCTTCTTCTCTCATAAAGTGATTAGCCAGATTTCTAGTAGCTATATTTCTTCCTCTCTTTGCTCTCAGGCAGAGTGTTTTTACTATATGACCTCCTTCAGGACATCCTCTTGCCTGTGCCTCCCCTAGCCCTGGGAGCATGGAGGACAGTGAACAAAGCTGGCTGACCTGCTCTCTCTGGGCTGCCTGGAGGTTTCCTTGCTGGAGGCTGTTCTCAGCGGATCCTGCCTGCCCTGGCAGGCAGCCCTTTGCAAGCCTTCGCTTCATGTTCTTTGCTCTGAGGGGGCTCTCCAGCACCTTTAGTGCTGGGAGAAGGTAGGTCAAGAGACTGATGCTCTGGAAAGGGACTCTAGGACCCCAGTGCAGAGTGATCTAGAGATGTTGAGACATGGCCCTGACAAGCAGCTGCATCACCATAAACTATGTTTATGGTGATAGAATTAGTGGTGCCATCGATATTGCTGTGCTGGAGCCCTGCGGGCCTTTTGCAGGGCAGAACGCTCAAAGGCTCTGCTGCAGCTGGGCTCAGTCCTGCTGCAGGGGGGAGCTGGAGGCAGCAACACCTGGTGGTTTGCAAACTGCCACTCTGGGACTGTGGTTTCCAGAGGGAAAGTTGGGCTTTGACAAGGCAGGAAATGTGTGGAGAGAATGAGCATCAGAACAGGACACTGTGGGCTTCTGGGCCACATGCTCTGCCTGCTGTGCTGCCCTCGCAGGTTACTGGGTACCCCTGGCAGCAGCATCCAGACAAGCCAGAGGGCTGTGGGGTGCAGGGGCATGGAGTTAGAGCTCTGCAGGTGGAAGCAATGGGCAATTAGCGCAGGCATTAATGCAAGCCTGAAAATCTGGGAATATTCCTTTCTGGTTCCCTGTGCCTGCACCTATGGCATGGTTCTACCAGAACTGACCATGAGTGTTGCTTTACCTCTGTCCTTCTGGCTTTCAGAGAGCTACCAAGGTTGTCTCCATTCTGCTGCTTTGCCCAGTCTCCTGTTCTGCCTGCTTCCGTGGTGCCTTAGTGTGGGAGCCCCTCGTCATCCTCCCTCACTGGGGAGGCAGGATGCCTTGGGCAGAGGCTGCTCTGAAAGTTTGTTTCCTGGGGCCTGGGCAGAGCTGGTGCTTTTAATCTTTTTAGTCCATGCTGCTCCCCCAGAGGCTGCACATCAAAATGTGCCTCTCCCCAAGGGCTTCATTGCCCCTTTGCTACCTCTCTATTGGTTTCGGAGCGTGTTGCAGGCTCTGCCTTGCAGGAAGGCTGCATGTGCTGGTTTACTGTTGGCAGGTCTTGTCCCAGGGTTTGCTTGGTTTTCCCAGCTGGAAAAGAGAGGGTAGAGGAGGGGAGTTTGAGGGTGATAAACTCTGAGGGACCTTCAACTGACTGACATACAGGCAGCCTCTCCCACCCCAAGGTGGGCACCCTGTCCAGCTGAAAGAGGCTGCAAAAGAAAGAGGCTGCCCTGAGGCTGGCCCCAGGGATGGTGTGCTTGCGCTTGCCTTGATCTCCTGGCTCGGAGCCAGCCTGTGGCTGTGGGGCAGGTCTGTGGCCCCCAGGCCTTGCCTCCTCCTGCCGGCAGCCCCCACGCTGTCAGAAGAGACATCCTGGCTTCCTGCAGAGCACAGTGGGTAATTGCAGTGCTCTCATCAATATTGCATGGCTCTTGCCTGGCTCTGGTGGCAGCGTTGGATACCTCTGAGGACGCAGGCGGGGTCTGCTGCTTTTCTCCTGCATGCTGCTGGCCACTCTGGCTCCTCTGCCTGCTGGGCTCCCCTGGGCACAGGGCTCCTTCTCCCTGGGGCTGATTTCCCAATGCCTGGCATTTTTGAGGTGGTAGCCAGGGTGTCGGCAGCAACAAAGCTGCGTGGCGGTTTCTTCATTGCATTTCTGCACCTTTCATCTCTTCTTCTCTGCCTCTTGCCTCCCAAGCCTCTTCTGCGGGTCTCACCTCCCTGAGCCTTGCTCTCTCTGTCAAGGGCAGCTCAGTGATCCGGCTGTTGGATGCCCAAAGTTGCCCTCTTCTGCGTGCGAGGGCTCCCACGAACTGCAGGCAAAGGCTGGGACCCGAGCGGGTTGTGGAGGCAGGTGTGAGTGCTGAAGGCTCCGTCTGATGCCTTGCGCTGCCTTTGCCTGCCCGCGCACGCAGAGGGAAGAGCGCTAAATACAGCCGTGAGATCGGCTCCCGGCTGGCGGCCGCTCCCAGGCGCGGGGGTCTCGGTGGACGTGTGGGGCTGGTGCTTTGGTGTGTGTGCCTGCAGGGTGTGCTGTGGCTTCAGCGATGCTCTGAGGACCTGCAGCCCCGGTCAAGTGCCAGGGACAGGAGGGTTTGTTGCTATTTGCATGAAAATTTGCTGGTAAGTGCATCATGGCAGAGGGGTGCTTGGGTGCTGAGTGCCTTGGGGCACAGCTGGCCGCTCCTTCTCCAGCGCATCTAGGGCAGCGCTGGGTTTGGAGGAGCCGTATCTGCGGCTAGTCGCTCCTTGGGCAAGCTGGGTGCGTGGTAGTGATGCAAGGCGTGGGGGTGCCAGGCCCTGGGCGAGGTAGTAGTGCTGGGGCTGAGAGCATGCAGACGGCGAGGAGAAACGTGGGAGCTGTGGTGTGGCGCAGCAGTCCCTTGGGCTCATACAGCACAGGGGCTGCTGAGGATGTCACGTAACAAGGTCCCTCAGAACTGCCCCAGTGGGACCTCCTACACTGAGCCTGTGTTAGATCTTCATTTCCTTTCTACTGTTTGTCCTTGATGCTCAGGATCTCAAATTCAGACATCTGGGAGAAGATAAGGAAAGGCTGGGGGGGGGCATCCTGTGCTGCCGTGTCCAGCGCAGCTGAGTGGGCAATGGGAAGGAGCCCAAAGGATCACCCAGCGAGGAGACTGCTGTGGAAGCTCCTGAGATGCTCTGCCCTGTTTCCAGCCAAGTGACTGACAGGGTCTGGGGGATGGGGAAGGGCTATGGGTGGGGAGCAGATTTAGAAAATGATTTCATTGTTGGTTAAATTTCCTCTGCACTAAAATGTTGCAGAGCTTGGGGAAAAAAGAGCAAGTCCCCCACAAAAATAATTCCACAGCCGGCTGTGGCCATGGATGGGTGTCAAAGGGAAGCCTGCGAAGTCATCTGCGGTGCAAAACTGCCCCAGTAAAACATGAGATAGAGCACAACAAATCCCACCTCGCACACGCCTGAAAGAGAAATCTCCTTCCCCTGTCTAATCCATTACCACATACTTATTCCTATAACAAATAACTGAGTCAGCGGGAGAAAACCAAATTCAATTTATATCTCAATCCAAGCAAGTACGAAGAGGTTGCCAAATCGGACAATAAAAAACACAATGATCTCAGATGTTTTCCTCGTATATATCAAGAGAAATCAGAGCGGAGGAGCTTTTAGCCAGGCGGCGGGGCTGTCGGGGCCGCTTGCAGGCGTGTTTAACGCGCCCCATGACCATTTCACGCTGGCTTTTTCCCTTCCTCGAGGCATGCTGGTGGTTCAGAAGGGGTTATTGACAGGGGCCGCACGATCTGGAGACGCCCAGCGAGCTGATGCCAGCAACGTCCGGCACACGTTCCCGGCCCTGCGGCCGCCCGGCAACAGATGGGCAGTAGAGATTAAAGGAAGAGCCAGAATGGATAGTTTGATTAACTATTTTCCTGGAAGAAAGAATTTAGCGAGCTCAGTTGAGCCATAAATATACCTGTGATGCTCCTCCTAATAAGTGAAGAGAGCTGGAGAATGGGAAGGGGGAGTTTTTTTGGTGTAACGGAATTTAGTAAAAATAGTGTCGGGGGAATAAAAAGCTGCTAATGGATTAAAGTCAAATACAGCAGTTAACTTTGGCTCGGAGATGCAGTGTTTCCTGGCAAACGTGTGCCATGTCTGGACACTTTGTTATCTGGTTTGGAACCCAAACTATGGACTTTTCTTTTCCCAAATGTTGAGGATTTTTGGTTTGAAGTTGATCTTCCATGTGTTTTAAAAGCTTAAAAAAAAGCAGGTTAAACAACCTGAGAGTAAAACAAGGTATTTCATGTGAAAATGATTTTTTTTATTTTTTATTTTTTTTCCCAGAGTGAAGGTCCAGTGAGAGCTGGGAGGACTCACAGCTGATGGGCATGAGGACGGGAGCACAGGTTGGGCTCGAGCCGGGAGGACGTGTGGCCAATGGGTGTGAGGACGGGGACACACGGGTGCGTGGGACACTCTCCCCAGGCAGGTACCTTGCTCAGGCAGTGTGCAAGTGTTCCCTGTGCTATTTTGCTTTTTGCCAACTCCAACCACAGAACAGCATGAGGGAGGGGAATTAAATGCTGTTTCTGGGCTACATTAGCAGCAGTTTGGTCTCATTAAAATCTGCTTTCACCTGCTACTAATTTTCCCCTTGTTTTGAAGGCCCCAGTTTGTTGGTTCGTTTGTTTATTTGTCTGCTTGTCTGGACGAGGAGGGAGAAAGAGCTGTTAGCTGTTATGTGCAGTGAGGAAATGACAGCACGTGCTGGCGGGGGCACGCCGGGTAACGAGCAGGCAGTGGGACGGGGAGAAAATTGCTGCAAGAAAATCCATTTTGAATTCTAGCAGCCGTTTGGTGGGGCCTGGGGGCTCGGCCCCGCTGGGGAGCTGCTGTGCAGGGCTTGCCGGCATGGGCAGCCGTGTGGGAGCTGCCGGGGGGACAAGCCTTTGGGAGCCTTTCAGGGAGGGTGTCAGACCGTGTCCACCACTGCGGGAGCTTTCCTGCAAGCCTGCTGGCTGGATCGTGCCTTCTGCCAGAGCGTCCCCGTGCCCCTTGAATGCAATCCTCTTTGCTGCCTCTCATTTTGTGCTGGAGATGAGCTCTGGAGGTAGCTCCAGGTGCCCCTCGCGAGCGCTGCTGGATTGCAGTTCCTATAGAAACACCCACGGCAGCCGCTCACTCCAGCCCTGCGCAGCAAATTCCCGTCTGCCAGCAGCCGCGGTCCGACAGATGCACACCCAGAGCAATTCATCCGGGTTGCCGTGGCAAAGCTGGGGTTGCCACAAATTTCAGCTGCTACCACTAGGATCATTGCTCAGCAGGGACCACCACATCAGGCTGCTGGGACCAAAAGCTGGCCTGCAGGGAGGTGTGGGGAGCCCGGCTCTTCTCTGCAGGAGTTTGTGCTGTGTGCTTGCCCAAGATGCTTGGAGCCAGGGAAGCCCTTCCGTCCTGGAACCATCAGCCCCATGTGACTATGGTGCCCCATTGCCTTTTGGAGGCCTCTAGAGGCTGGAAGATGAAATTTGGCAGAGCTTTTGGGGTTGAGGAGCAGGTTATAGTGGCAGGGTGATTTCAGGCGTCGCATGCCGAGGATGCACATTTCATCTCCCCTCCTGCTTCCACCCCAGCCATCAGAGAAGCTGAAGGCAGCCAGGAGGTCCTGTGAAAGGTGCTACAGCACATCAAGGGACTTGTATGAGGTGCTGGGAAAGCCACTTTACAGAGCTGGGTGAGGGAATGGGGAAATTACAGGTGCATGGGGAAAATCACTGCAAGTGTTGGGGCTCAGAGGGGGTGGGATTTGGATGATGCCAAGTGTCAGTCCTCCAAGCAGGCTTGCACCACTCTGCTTCAAACTCTCCAACTCCCTTTACCACCTCCCACACTGTGACAGTGAGCTGGTCTCGTCCCCCGAAGGGGACGCAGGCCCAGGACTGCCCGGTGCCAGGGGTGCACGGGCACAGCCCTGCAGGGACGTGCCACTGCAAGGCTTGGGGCTGGACGAAGCAGGAAGGCTGAGGAACATCTCTGGGGGGATGCACAGGTGCTTGCGGGGTTTTGCGAAGCGGAGGGTGTCCATGGGGTGCTAGCAGGCAGGGTGAAGGTGCATGCTTGTGGCCACAGAGCCCTTGGGATTTCTGGGCATCAGATGGTGTGAAGTCCCCTCACAGGAAGCAGGGGGCTGCAGGGGCTTGTGTGAGGTGTTTATGGCTGTGGCAGTGATGTGTGATCCAGTGGTGAAGGCAGGTGATGTGTGTGTGTGCGTGTGTGGCTGTGTCCGTGGGAACCCGGCGCACGAGCAAATGAGCTGCAATATTTAACTGCCTCTCATCTGCTGGCTGTACCTGCCCTGAGACAAGCTGGGGAGCACAGCGCACAGGAGCTGTCTCACATTATTATGACAAGTAATTAGGGTGATGTGAGATGCTAAAAAATTACTTTATTAGGCAAAGGCAGCCTATAAACCTCCTGGAATAAACATGCTTTTTAAACAACACCAGATTGTGCATGAAGACAGCTGCTGTCCCTGCCTCTCTCAGCAGCAGCGCACCTTGGCCAGGCAGGCCAGGAGCTCGCTGCCCCAGGGCGCCTGCCTCTCCCATGGAGACTTCACGGTCCCCATGCCATGCCAGGCAGTGGGACCTGCTCCAGGGAAACAGAAAGCACCAGCCAAGGGGAGCATGGACAAATGCGCCCTGGGGGACTCGGGCAGTGGGTCTCAGATTTGGCTACTCAAAGACCAGTGGTTCTAGGGGTTGCTTTGGTCATTTGGCCAAGGGATTCAGACTGCAAGCACACAGCTGATCCAGCCCCAGGAGGATGTGGAGAGTTTTAGTGACTGGCTTTTTAGTGCCCATACTCTGGCTTGCTGCTCTGAAGCTCCAAGAGGGGCAGGAGTTTTCCTTAGCTCCCCAGACCAGTACATAGCCCCTTGCCCCTCTCTGACCTTCACTTCTGGCCATTTCCTAGACCTAGCTGGTGCTTAGCTCTGACCAATGTGTAAGAGGTGTAGCTGGATCTCCAGTCTGCAGGTAGAAATGTAAAACTACAGATTTCCCTCCCAGAAATCATCTCTGGCTGCACCCACGAAGTTTTATTGCTGTGAATTTAGGTAGGCTGTGCTGCCCACCTTGTTATTGTAGGGTCTGTTGTAAGTGCTGGGCAAGAGGGTCATTGCAGATAGGCACAGTCGCAGCTTGGTGAAATGTAGGCTCCATTGCTGCCTGCTGCATTTCTACCAACCCATGGCCTGGAGGGGTTTTGTCCAGAGCCTCTGCACTTCACAAGGGTCAGACCATGGTGTGCATGAACCACGGAGGCATGGGGACACGTGGGCAGAGCAAAGACTGTCTGGAAAACCCTTTGCCTGAGGAATACACCTCGGCATGGTCATCCAAATCAAATGAAGAGGTGTGACCAGGGGAGAGTTTCCCCTGTTTTGCCTTAATACCTTTCTGGTCGGTGAGGTCAGAGCACATGCAGGGTGTTCAGTTCGTGGAGCCCTAGCAGTGTTGTCCCCTACCAGAGGACTGCGGGGTTGGCCCGAGGACTCAGGCAGCCATTGGGCGCTTTGGTAATTTCCACTGAGTTTCCCCCGTGACCTTGGTTGACTCCTTCAGCCGCTCTATGCCTCAGTTTCCCTCCTTATACTGTGAGTAGTAGCCCGGGTTGGCAGACAAGGGCAACCTTCTAAGAGATATTCGTCACCCTTTGTGCTCTTTTTGAGGTTGGGATTTCTCTGTTTTTCAAAACGCTCTTTTGGAAGTGAGACGTTGCTGAGAACAGCACTTTCCTCGCAGAGGGGTCTCGCTTCGGTGAGACAGGTCCTGGCAGACGGTGACTTGCTTTGGTCTCAGCTACATCAGGGGCATCTCCTCCCTGCAGAAATCCTCCTTTTCCTAAAACCGTGCTGCTCAGGGAAGGGGCATCCCTGCCCTCTCACAGCTACATCCCAGACTTCAGATCTCACAGGGAAGGGAGGAATAGCAAAGGGGATCTGGGGAAATCCATGGGGACAGGCTCTGTCGGTACACCACCTTCAGCTACCTCTGATCCCCCCCGGCTGAGCGTAGGCTGGAAGCTTGCGTCAAAGCCCTGAAGGGCATGCAGACAGACGGAGCGAAGGCACACGGGGCATCCTCACCGCTGCTTGAAACACTGGGCCCCTGCCAGGCCCCGAGTCTGGCCCACAAAGCACCTACTTGTGCGTACTTTGAGCATTGGCAAGCAGCGGTCTGGGGATCGGATGAGTGTTAATAAATTCGCAGCGCTGGTGCTTCTTTAGTATTTCTCTAATTGGTGCCATAAAGTTAAACTCGTCCACTTAGAGTTCTGCTGGGAGCTGGGGCCTCCATTTGCAGGTTCCCCTGCGCAGCTAAAGGGCATCGTGCTCACTAATACGTGTTAAATTGGAGCATCACTTTTTAATAAGCCTCTTAATGGCATCGTGTGGATCCTTGGCAGCTTTGGGATGCCTCCATTAGGCTACCCTAGTGCCGCAGCGAGCACAGGGTAGGGAAGCAGTGCTGGGAACCGGAGGGTTTGAGAGGCAGGTGGCAATGCAAAATGCTCAGGGGTGACCCTGTGTCCTCCTCTGCTGCGTGGGGGAGGCTAGGTCCATCTGCCTGGCAGGGGCCAGGCAAGGGGTGGTTCCTTGAGTAGGGCTGGGAAACCACACATGGGGCTGAAGGAGGCCGCATTCAGCATCCGGCCCTGTCCCGATAGCGCAGCCAAAGTTGGAGCCTGCAGCCGTGCAAGCACTGGGCATGTTTCAGCAGTGTTTCAGCAAGGGAGTGGAAGCGCTGCGTGCAGCACAGTGGGATCCTTCAGGGTGGAGATTGCTCTACAGACCAGGGAGGATGCGTGTTTTCATGATGCAAAGAGCAGATCCAGCTCACACCAGAAAATCAGGAAGGTGAAAGCCGCGACGCGTTCAAAAGGGGAGGCCGAGAGATGCTGGTTGTGTGCACTGTCCACAATCGACATCCCCACGTGCTGTGGCAGGTTTTGGGGCGCATCAGGTCCTACAGTGCCCCTTTGCAGAGCTGTGACTTGGTAGATACCGCTGGGGGAACGGCCTTGCCCAGAGCTGGACAAACCAACGCTGCTCCCCGATGTGATTTCTCTCGATCTCTCGCTAAAACACCAGCTATGCCTTATTAGGACCGTCCTCTTTGCGGCCGCTGTCGGTGAGGTCTCGCGTCCAGGGTGACGCTTTCACCGCGCCTCGCTCTGCGGGCAGCACGATCCCCAGATCGATGCTGTCACAGCAGTTCCAGATTTTGGCTCTTCCTAATGTGAATTAGCACTGCTCGAAACCGTGCCCAGCCCACGGCGCTGCGCACCGGTCCCTGGCTCAGCTGGAGGCTGGCCAGGAGGAGCCGCGGGGCTGCGCGTGTGGGCCTGGCTGGCAGGCGCAGGCAGCGCGACGCGTCCACCGCGTCGCTGAGATCACGAACCGTCCTGCAAAACGCAACTAGAAAGAAACAGGCCGTAGAATCATCTAGGCTGGCTTCACTTGTTCAACGCTCAGAGCAAAGAACTAAGCTAACATGAAACAAGCACTATTTTTATCTAATCCCTCTGCTTCAATAACAAGGAGTTGGAGGGGTTTCATTATTAGTAACGGGGATGAGGGTGTTTTTAAAAGTCCCTGATGATTTTCTAGTCACGTGTGTGTCACCTCTCGCTCTGCTCGCTCCGCCTGCCTCAGCCTCCTGCCACGAGGCAGGACGGCAAGGCAGCCGCTCGCCGTGCCCGCGGCCAAACTGTAACAGCCCTGCGCTGTCCAACAGCTTCATACGTATTCCCACGCTTGATCTCTGGGCACGCCGAGGTTTAACGAATAAACACCCACAAACAGAAAGCACTTTGTCAAACTCAACCCTCGGCAGCACCATCCGCCACGGACGGGACAGGCTGGGACTGGCTGCGCGCGGGGGAAGAGGACGGCGAGGGGTTTGTCACCTCCAGACCAAGCAAATTTGAGGCCAAAGCCGCGGAAGGGAACAAATGCAATTTTTGTCAGTTCCATCCGCGCCGGCGAATGCAGATCATGAATTACCCACCCGCCAGATGACAGGCTGACATTTTAGCTCCAAACATTCTCCTATAATTAGAGAATCTAATGCAATACAGGGAATGGCTCCATTTTACACACACATTATCGTAATGCCTTTAAATAAGATAATTGATTATGCCTCTGCATAAGAAAGTAAAATATTCAGTGTAATTAAAACCGACATTCAGATTTTGGCATGCTGACAGGTGAGGCCGTGTGTCATTTTATAAATCTTTAAAGTGATATTCACACCCACATTTGAGTTCCCAAAGTTTGGGGAGAAAAAAAACCAGAAAACAAAAAACTTGCAGCTGAGCTGCTTCTTATCTTGAGTTCAAATGTGTTTCGATGACGGATTTCTTTTTTTTCCCCTCTGCTCTCGTTTGTCTTCATTTCAGCCTTATAGCATCAGCTGACAAAAAACCCTGCAGTAAGACCACTGTGAACAGGGATATTGGTAGATCTCATCTGATAGGCAGGATTTGGCCAGCTCTTTGCTTGCAACAACCCCCTCCGAGGAGCTCTTCTGTAGCACTGCTGAACTGGCAGGCAGTATTTTCCAGCCTGTGTGTACCCTGATTTCGATGCCTAAACCACTGCCTGGTGTATATAGCTTCTCATGCAATGGAAAAGTTCGTGTAGGAGCAGGCAGAATACTTTGTGTGCGTTGCATCTGCCAAAAGCCTTGATCCTTCCTGATGAGAGATGAAGGGAATTATGTCCTTAATGCAATGGGTGGAAGCGTGAGGCAGCTAGGATGGGGCTGTTCTGGGAAAGGCAGGTCTTGGTGAGTCTGGGTGCATGAGCAGACATGCTGGAGGAAGCCAGGGGAGGTCCACACTGGCACCGCTCTCTAGCCTCGCTACCTGGGCTGAGGTGAACTTGTTTATCCTTTGTGGTTGTTTTCATGCTGTTGTGGACTGAGTGTTTGTTGCTTCCCATTCAGTGAAGTGGGTTTTATGGTTGGAGGTGCCTGTAAGGATTGTGCTTCTGGATACAACAGGCCTAAAAGCTGCTCAGCCCCCTTTGTGAAACGCGGTGGTTGGAGTGCATCCTGCTGCCAATGGAAAAAGTTTGTATGACAAATTACCTCACTGCTATGTAATGAAACCTACCTGTTAAAGAAAATGATGGGCCCTAAGGTCTCAGGGCTTTGGAAGGGATTCTTGAGGTCTTAAGAAAGCTTCTAAGATGCTTGGTCTGCTGCATTAACATGTGCCTGACTGCTGCTCGTTGAAATGTTACAAACAGCAGCTTAAACTCTTCCAGGATCTCTGCTATGCTGTAAAGCTCTCCTCATTATCCTGTAGCACATTCTTTAGTGAGATCTTGTCAGGATCTGGGCAAGGGATCTCCAGCTTGCTCTCTGTGCTCTGGATCCATTCTTGTCCCCTCTGAAGGTAACTGGTAAATGGGAGAATCAAGGCTTTGGCCATTGCGTCTGCCTTCTGCCTAATAAACCAGCTCCCTTGGACCCAGGCCAGTCTGCCATCAGCTGTAAACAGCTGCCACTTCATTCCTTGTCAAACAAGCTGCCCTACAAAATGGTTCCTCTTCTATAGCGAGCGTTACCTGTTCATTAACTACCTGCTTCTAGCATCCCATCTAGTCTTGAAAAGTACCAAAATATCTGGCCTGGAAGCCATGGCAGTTTCCAGTCCTGTATAGGGTCTGTTCAGGAGGTCTTGTGGTGTGTCACATGCCTGGTTTACAGGAGGAAGGATGCAAGAGGGTCAACGGCTCACACCAATGGCTTGCACTAGTGTGCAGAATGGCAGGTATGAGATACGGTTTCCATTGGTACTTCCTGCATTATATTGCTACCCAAACTTGTAGTGACAGCTTTTCCTGTTATATATGCACCCGGTCTCCATGTCCCTCAGCCTTGCCTGGACCTGGCAGGATGTGGGCAAGGGAGTGTGAGCTGCAGAAAGCAGAGGCTGGCCCTGAGGATGAAGCTGAAGGAAACCCCTGTGTACTATGAGGTGGGAAGAGAGGCTTCCTCGGGTGCTAGCCTGGTTCTGTGTCCCCTCCCAGCCCTCCCTGGGGCCTTGTGATGAGAAAGCAGGCAAATGCAGCTCCTAGGGCTTGCTGTCTGCAGTGGGCTCTGGCAAAGGAAGGAGGAGGAGGAGGAGGAGGAGGAGGGGGGCGAGGGGCCCGCCAGTGGCTCTGTCTGCTCAGCTTGCATTAGCAGGCTGCTGCTGACTCTTTGCTGCTCCTGAGGCCATTACACGAGGCTTGCAGGACTGCGGTCAGCAGTACGGGGCGCCTGAACCCGCTGGGATGCTGGCAGCGGCCAACAGCTCGTACCGTCCTCCGCTCTTAAGTGGGCTTGTGACAAAACACACTGGTGTGCTTGGAAAACAGAGCCATGTTTAACTGTCTTGTTTAAAGCACTGCTTTGCCTCCCACCTGCAGCATCCCCACCGAGGCTGCCTTCTTGGAGCTTGCTGCAGGCTCCCAGTCTCGCTTTGGCTCCCAGTGCTTGGCTAGGAGAGGTGCATAGGGTGAGAAGAAGGGACCAGGCTGTCCCATGATACACGGGCGCCCAGGCATTTGGCAGGGGGATTGGAACTGGGCAGATATGACTCTAGGCCCAGCACCACTTCATGGCTGCTTGAAGTGTGTGTGTGTGCGGGGGGTCTGAGGGGACAACGGGGCTGTGAGGACCTTGGTGCAGGCTCTGGAGGTGGGATTTGACCAGATCTGATGGCCTGAATGCTGGTGCCTATCCTGTAGCCAAAGCCTAAGACCACCGGAGCATCCTGGCCACAGGAACCGGTTGTGTAGTCCTGCAGAACAACGGTCCCACAGCCTTTGGGAGCAGTATCCAAGACCTCCATGAAGGTTTGGATAAATCACATGTAGACACACAAGGCTGGCCACACCGCAGTGTGTGAGAAAAGACCTTAATTCAATACACTTTACCCAGAGGGGACAAGAGTTTACATGGACCTGGCTCCCTGGGGCTGCCTCCTGTGTCCTGAGGCATCCTGCATACCCAAGGAGCCACTAACTGGTGCCCACAGAAGAAAAGAGATGAGGAGGAGGCTGGCCGGACTGCCAGCACAAGGAAGAGGGTCCCCTGTGGTACTGTGCCAGAGCAGCTCCTTCTCCTAGGACTCTGACTCTGGAGCTCTACCATACCAATGAGAGAACAGCAGCTCCAGGACACCTAATAGAAATAATGGCTATGACAATAATAAGCATCATTCATTTACTAATGGGGAAACTGAGACGTAGACAGAGCTAGGCTATAACTTGTCCTAAAGGTCTCAACTTTTCTGTCTGGTCTCCCAGTCTCCTATTCTTGAGGGAGGCCAATAAAGGAGCCCAGGAGTTATGACTTTCCCAGAGTGCCCAACATTTCCAGCTCCTTCCCATTTGTGACCCCACTTTCTCCTACATAAGCAAGATCCAAGGAGCAATGTCCAGATAGAAAGTGTCACCTCTTCCTGCTGCCTGGACATCCCTTTTGCACCCCCTGCTCCAACTACAGGGTACCAGGAAGCCTCACAGCCCTTGCAGCCTCCTGGCCCACATGTCCCCTGGCTCTCTCTCCCTTGGGTGCTCTTGCTCTCCCACTATCACACGCCAGCTCTTGCAGACCATCTAACAGTTGCAAATGTGCTCTCTCCCCCTCCTCCGCATGCGCTCTCTCTCACCCTCGCACACCCACACGTGCTGAGATGATGCATGCCAGAGAGGAGCGTGCGCGATTAACATTAGTCACTGGTTCCTTGTAGGAGGAAGGTTGCAAGCAGAGGAGGAGGCACACAGGCACAGTGCAGAGCAAGACCACAGCCCAAAGGGGCAGCCACCAGCTTGTGCATGGTGTTGCTGTTGACATCCCCTCCCCTGACAGCCAAACACTGGGACCAGGTGAGGGGACTAATTGCACCACTTGATTTGGACCAAGCAGTGTGTTCTGACTGGGGAGTTGGGAGCAGGTGAAGAGCTTGTGGAGGTGGAGGGTAGTGGGGAGTAATGCCGGCAGGACTCCTGTGGAGGAGGAAAAAACATGCCAGGGGCATTGCAGCCCCCAGGGAGGAACAGGACTGGACCACACAGGAGCTCTGTAACCAATGACGTAGGGTGCGTGACTAAAGCTGGCCCTGGCTGGCAGGCTCTGAGAGGCAGAGCCATGAGCTGGTGTTTCCCCTGGGAATGGAACAGCAGCATTGCTGAGCATCCCTTTTTTGGGGGAGGAGGACCTGAGTGTGAACGAGTTTGAGGGTAAGTTGCTAAAGCTGGAGGAGCTGGGGACTGGAGATGGGAGAGCAAAGCACCTGAGCAGTTTGGCTAAACGATGGATATGGGCAAGAAACCTGAGCAGGGGCAGAAAAAGGCAGTTACATGGAGGATAGGAGCCCTTTTGGGGGGCCTAAGGGGAACAGAGCAGGGCTGAGCACAGGAATATTTGCCTTCTGGTAGCTTCCAAGATGTGAGGAGTCCTGCTGGGAGCATCCTTGCAGGGAGCCCTATGAGGCAATGTGCACACCAGCATTTCTGCTTTCCTGTTGCTGTCCTGGCATCCTGCAGGTCTTTGATGGGTTCACCTCCCTTTGCCTTCTCTAAGCTCTTTTCAGGGACTTGTGGAAAGGTCAGCCTGGAGGTATCCTCTGGTAGACTCACTCTACAGTGACTACAGTCTCTCTCCACCCAGCCCAGGACTGGTGTGTGTCTTGACTGAGAAGGATGGAGTAACAGCTCAGATCTGTGATGTGCTGTGTTTGCCAGCCACCTTCCTATCAACTGTTTCCAACTTCTTCCAACTCAGTGGAGTGTGTGGGCAGCAGATCAGAGGACAGAGTTACCATAAATGCTTAGTTTCACCATCTCCTTCCTTACAAATTAGCTATAGCCCAGTCTGCAGGTGAAGGCAGGCTGCCTTCCTCTGTTAAACAGCAAAGCTGCCCTGTTTTCAAGGTGAGTGGAAGTACAAACCAGTAGATGTAAAGCTCTGGCCCTGAGGAATTGATCATTTTTGTTCCTGGTGTTGTCAACGGCGAGACCCAGGCAGTCAGAGGTGGCACCAGCAGCATGCTGTGGCTTGGTAGGCACAGTAGGCTTTGGGCTGGGGCATCTAATGTGGCTTTCATCATCTGGCTTTTCATCATCTGGCTTTCATGCCTTGCTTCCCCTTTCTCCCTCCCACCTAACACTTCAGCCTGTCTTGATGTGCGCCACCATCCTCCCCATTTCCCCCTGCCCACCCAGGTGGGGGTTGGGGAAGGGCGATCCTGCTCAGATGGGACCTTGTGCTGGGAAGTGAGCAATGAGCATGCAATCCAGCATGCCTTGTGCACGAGGCTGGTCCTGGGACCTTCTGGCTATCCCTTCACTGTGAGCTACTGCTTTACAGCTGGTGTGTGCCTGACACCTGGCTCTCTGCTGTGAACCCTCTGTCTCTGGCTGGTGTGTAATAGGTGTGTGAGCATCTGAGCCTGTTCCTGCTTTGACTGGTATCCACTGCGGTATTGTGCATGCTTCCTTCCATGCCTTGTGTATTCATTTTACCTTATACATACGTTGCCTGTAGACTCTCTTTTGTGTTTTCAGCTGTGTACTTGTCTTTCATCCCATACTCCATTGGGCTGTTGCAATTACTTTCCCAAGCTGGGCTGAATCATTAAAGGATTAAGAAAATCTTTGAGAAGATGACTGGGGGACTGATGGAAAATGACTGTTTTTAACATTAACTGTTACACCAAGCTTCAGCTCCATTTTTCTTCCCATTCAAGCTGGAGTTGTCAGACTTCAGCCGGTCCTTTTGTTTCTATTTACCCTGCTCCCTGAATGTGCCAGCAGAAGATGAATGTAACAAAGTACCAACTTTCATTAAATGTGCTGATTTACCTGGGAAACCTGGAACCCCAATGCATTGACAGGTAACTGATGAATCAGAATAGCATTCATCCATTAACTTTGAAATGCAAAACACTACCTTGGCGTTTCAGCATTTTGCACCTGGTCCAAAGTAAAACTCAATAGGTAGAAAACAGGCAATTGGGAAGCTAAACAAGTAATGGTTCCACCTTGTATCTGTTAAAATGATTGCATCAGCTTTAATTACAACAGAACTTTCTGCCTTTTAAAGCAGTAAGGCGCACATCGTATTTTCAGCTTTCGTGCCTCCGTCTGGCTCTAGCACTAAGATGGTTTCTTTCATGCCTTCAAAACACTGTGAAATTAAAAATCACATTGTTTTCCTTTGAACATCCACAAAGATACCAAAACCAAATAGATTGGGAGCTAAGATGCTGATTTGACTGAGTATTATTTTGCTTTCAAGAAAACGTTTTTTTTTTCCCATGTTACAGCAAATTTTGTGCTGATAAAAAATTAAGGAGTGTGGACTGACAGCCTGGGGAGACTTTGCTCGTCAGTTTGTCATGAAGCTTGGGAAACAGACACAGACACTTGAAAAAAAATGCTCGCGCATCTATGAGAAGGAAAGAAATTTGGACTCAGTTGCCCTGTTATCTTTGGCCCGTGTTGTTTAGCTTTACCATGGGTCTTATAGATGCACATGAAGAGAACGTTCCTGACACTGTCGTTGCATTCACAAAGTAGCCCCTAATGGGAAAAACCACAGAAAAGTACTGGTAATTGTAGATATGAAACAGTTCCACCATGGGTTCTGGAGCTACCCAAGGGTCAGACCACAGGGGGCTTAGTTTGAAGCCTTGGCTTTGTAAACCAAGAAGTAGATCACAAACTACTGTAGTTTTGGTGCAAAGTTTGGATGGGAGGATTGTTCTCTCCATCTGTTCTTCTCATAGACAATCTGTCTTCGAAAGTCATTGCTGCATAAATCTGGAGGAAGTATAAATGCAGGAGTACCTGAATATTGTTTAACAGATTGGGACACACATTTTTCAAAACATATAGAGATCCTCGTTACGTTCCTCCATTTATATCAGAGACATTTTTTCTCAGGAACATTCTTGCATTGGAATGTTCTTAGGTTTGGGGCCAACTGAGTTAATTTTCAGTAGAAAACTTTTCTATGCAAACACTGTTGTGAATATTTCTGAAATTTGCTTTCATTTCTTTCGCTGTCTACTTCCTTTCCAACCAAATTCATGCTTTTCATCAAAGCAGTTCAGGAGGTTCATTAGCTATGAGCATTCAGTATCACAAACTCCCGCTCTGGAAACAAAGTGGCTTGAAGTGTTCATCCATGCACCTCAGCCAGAACTCATTCTGATATTAAAACAAACAAATAAAAAAATACAAAGTCAGGTCTTGATTCCTGTGAACTGCTCTGACTACATGTACTTTTCTTCATTCCTTGGACAGGAGGTCTGGGAGATGCCCTCCTGTTGACAGTGAGATCTCTTGCACGATTCATCCTGAACAACCATTAATGCATTTAGCACAGTGGCTTTTAGCGTCATGAACTCAAGGACCACTACAACTTTTCCAACAGCAACACAGCTGAAGAGTGTTGAATGGCAGAAAGGAAATTACTTTTCTTTGTAACCTTTTCATGAGTCTATGCAAGTAGTTGACAGACCCTCAGGCCTCAAGGACCACAGTTTGAAAGTCACTAACTTATCAAACTACGTATGAAGAACGCTTCATCTAACTTCTCTGGGTGAGAATTAAATTTTGCGAGTGGCAAAATTTCATGCAGATATAGGAGGAGATAAGAAGATACTGACACTGCAGTGGAAATTTGGATATTCTTGACAGAGACGGGGAGCTGTTCTCTGCAGTAAAATCTTTCCTCATGGTGAGCTGAGCCCTGGCTGTGGATCCACAAAAAGCTGCCTAAGGAGACAAACCTGGCTCCTTCACATCATTTCCAGCTGAGAAGCAGAACAGATGTGGTATTGCTGACCCCAGACATTCAGAGCTTATGAGTCTGCTCTCCAAATTCAAACAAAAATATTAAATGTTGATCTCTTTTTGCTTGCCTTCTGGGTCTGGAACCAGTAGGTTACTCTCAAATAACACTCAAAGCCTTTATTTATTTTTCCCCCAAGCCACAAGAACTAGAACATTTCTGCTCTCGTCATAAACGGAAAGCTGAGAGTCTTGCTGAATCACTTGTCTCCAGGAATGAGATCTTTGAGGAAAATACCCAGCATCAGGAAGTTTGCAGTGTACTCATGAGACCTGGCAATGCTGCCAGGAGATGAAACCAAAAATGATGTCATACAGCCTTGTCAGGAAGGACAACATAAGGATTGTATTTGAGGAGCATACACAATCCTGGTCTAAGAGCAGGACTCTGTGATTGTGACCGTGTCATATGTCTTGTGATAGTCTAATGCTGTGGGATGTCACATCAGCCAGTAATCACTGAAGCAGGCTTAGACATAAGCCAATCCTAGCCTCTTCCCACTCTGCCACATCTTCCCTTATGTTTACTTAGAGGTAAACATAAAGACAACGTCTTCTCAGTGAGGTGTCCCCAAAAGTAAATACTGTAAGTACCCTTGGGATATTGGACCAGTGATATGGGGATGCTGGGAGAGAGGCTGCCTGGAAGGAAGGAAAAGAGGAGATGAGGGAGGAAGAGCTATAGCTCAGTGTAGAGACACACATGGAGGAGGCCATGCCATGTCCGCAAGGCAACGTGCACAGCTTCTGTGAGCAAGCTCAATCTGATATGAGAAGCCATTTGCGGTAGCTCTAGGTCTCAGCCTTGCTCATCCTCAGCCCTAGACTAAGAGGGAAAAACATCCTATTGTGCAAGGAAAGATACCCCCAGCCAAATTTTGCTGACAGTTTGGTGTGGTTGGTTACATGGTGCAGAACCCCACAGGCAGAGCCCTGTAATGACCTGATTTCCCTGGGCCATAAGGTCTCAAAATCCAGCTACCTGGAGAAGCCTCAGATGGAAAAGAGAGGGAGAAAAGAGATGAAAATAAGGATGGAGAGAATGAACCCCCTATTTTTCTGTTTTCATGTGTCTTCTCTACCCCCCTTTTCTCCATTCTTCAGTCTTCATATTCTTTCTGGGAGAAAGCTGCTGTTGGAAAACAGAGAGAGAAGACGACAAACACTGCTGTGGAATTATTTAACGAGCCAGAATGAATTGCATTTGAAATCACTTAAATGGGATCTGGGAGTATTTAACTACAGCACAGGAACTTAACAAGAGTGGGAAAGGATTCTGTGCTAATTGCTGGCAATGATATACCTATGGAGAGAGAATATGCAGCAATTAGTAAGCAAGGCTGTAATTTCAGCCTAAGGTCCCTGCCTGCCTTAGAATATGGCATGGATTATCTGCTGGAAGGAAGACAGAGGCCTAGGTCCATAGGACCAGAGAAACTAGCAGATGAGGTTCTCATTAAGAAGTCATTAACCCAGTTTTTCATGGAGTGGCATGCAGGAGATGGGTCTCGTTAGGACCCAGCTGTCCCTTCATGCCACCCTAGTTTGACTCTTGACCGCACGTTCCCCAACCTAGAATGACTCAGATTCGCAAAACAAAAACAAAATACAGAACCCAGCTCAGCCCATGCCTTACTGTTTTACCAGCTTCCTTGCCTGCCTCCAGGCTGCCCAGATACTACAGGAACTGATCCCATCGCCAGGTCCCCCTTTAACCTTGGGCAGCTCATGCAGCGGAAGGGGGCTGAGGACCAATTTGCCTGTTTCTTGCAGAGAACTTGGCAACTCCAGGGCATCCTCATGTCCTGACAGCCAGAGTTGTTACCAGATTTGGGGAACCAGCAGGACAAGAGCACTGAGCTGGTTATCTGCACGTTACATAGTCTTGCTCACATCCTCCATGTGGGCAGAGCCTAGGGATGAGGACCCTTAGGTTGAGTGAGGTAACTTCAGGGTGCTGGCTGCAGGTGGCAGGGCCACACTGGGATGGTGGGTGAGATTTAAGGAGGATTAATGAATGAGGGTGAGGTAAGACTTCTGTGGAGGACACCTTTGCAGCAGCCAGTCCTCCCCAGCTGCACAGGAACCAGTACCCACCAGCAGGCTGGCATAGAAGTGGTGTGGATGGAAGAGGAGTCTGGGCTTGAGAACAGGGACTACGGAAGTGTCCATAGAGGCTAGACCCTGTGGTCCCACTCTGTTGAGCCTGCAAAGCTGTCAAACGAAAGACGGCCAGCAGCAGTAATGTCCGAAACCCCAACCTGAGCAGAGCCACGCCGATGGGGGAAAGACTGTCGTTCGAGATGGGACAGGGTCATGCTAATAGCAGCTCTGGGAGGGTGTCCTCGCTGCAGGGGAAAGCAGAAAGCCACCAGCTCTCGGCTGTGCTGCTGACACCGAGCAGCTGCACGCAGCCTCCGCCAGCCTCTGCTCATTGTTTCCTGGTCCTGCTGCTCCCTGTCTCCATTCTCTCCCTGTGATGCCTCTGTCTTTAGCTTTTGTCTTTCAATCAATTTTCATCTCAGTAATTCCCATTCAATGGTTAGTCCCTGATCTTTCTAATTGAGATTAGAGCTTCATATAATAGGGAGGGGAGGAGGGAGACTATTTTTAATTTGCTACGTTCCCATTAATAACAAGTTCTAATTAAAAAACCTCCATCTCCATCCTCCCAAGTTCAGAGGAAAAGTCTCTGCAACTTCTGTTGGAATCTTCTCCTGATAAATTGGTACCACAGCCTCCTAGAACAGCTGGTCCTCTTTAGCAGGCATAGTAATTAATGGGAATAATAAATGCATTCAAAGCAGGTTCGTAACCCTCCTTTCTGTGCACTCAGGCTTCCCTTTGCATTGCAAGAGACACGCATCAACATTTCCACTTGCAAAACAGGCCCAAAAGAGCTGCCTAAGTCTAACAAGCCCAGGTTTCATTAGCACTCTCTGGCCCATAATAAACCTTCTGACACAAAGGATCCCCAGGGGAAGGGAGGTTCCCTCTTGCCTGGGAATGAGGCTGATGCACAGAGCAGGGACGATATCGCAGAGTAGCTCTGTGGCCATTGAGGACCTTGTGCTGGCTATGAGTTTCTCATTGCATCTCCCCAGCTACCACAGGGAGAAATTTATGTTCTCCCTTTTACCTGCAGCATAGCTGATGGGGAATAGTGTTAGGTTTATAGGATATAGGACAGGTGTTTGGGCACAGACTCACGTTCATACTCCACTCCTCATAGCAGGGTGAACATGAGTACGGCTTACCCTCATCCTCAGCTGCTGGCAGGAGCAGGGTGGCACCATGCATGCTTGGATGTCCAGACAGCATGGAGCATCCCAGAAGACCAGTAGCCCCCTTGGGCACGGGACAGCAGGGAGGTCCCTGCACCAGCTCTGGCAGCTCTCTGTCAAGCCCACCCAGGAACTGCAAACACTTGCTCAGGTGTATGGCTGGGACTGTGCAAAACCTTGCACCTGAAAAAAACAGATGGATATTTGGGGCATTTGTGTGTGTTTACACACACCTAGGCCTTTTAATCTACGACATTTTGGCCATAGCCTTGATGTGCCACACTGAGGGAGCCCAAAGAGGCTTTACAAGAACTAAAGAGAGAGTTTGCAGGTGCCAGTGTTGGCAGGAGAGGACCAGCTCTGCCTGCTCCTGTGTGAGGCTGCTGTTGCTGCCTAGGCAGGGCAAGGGGAAGTGGGAAGGGGTCTCAGGGAGGGAATTTGCTTTGCCACTGGCCTGTGTGGTGCAAGAATACGGAATAGGAGACCAGGATTTTCATTTCTCTCCAGCTCCAGTTCTTCTCCAGTGCAAACATCTCTCTGCCTAGGATGCAGGTGCTGCATTAGAGTGGACAAATATTGCTACCTTGCACTAGACATGCAGTGAGTCTGAGAACCAGGTGAAGCAAAAGCTAAGGTCACACCATGAGCTAGGAATGAAACTTAGATGTCCTGATTCCCATTCCTGGGGGAACACGGGGCCATACCTGCTCAGAGAATGAGACAGTGTGGACCACATCAAGCCTGGGTTGCCAGTCCTAGCACAGCTCAGCAAAAGCATGAGATTCAGCAATCTGCACTTCCCCAGGCCTCCCTTTGCCCAGGTCTCCTTTACATCAGCTGCTGACTTGGAGTTCCTTGAACATGCACATCAGCTACGCTGGGGATGGATGTCCTCTTACTATCCCCCTTGTTTGCCTTTGTTCTCCTCTGCTGAGTTAATGGACTCATCTCAGGAGTGGACAAACCGGGAGCCATCAGTGCAAATATCCCTGAGATGAGCAATCTGTCCTGAGAAGTGATTTCAATTAAAGAGTCATTAGTGTGAAATCTTATCCAGCCCAGCTCCCATTTGCAGGAGGTCCTTCTCCCCAGTCCAAGCCCTATCTGCGGTTGGAGTATGCTGCTCCTGCAGGAGCCCTCCAGTTTTGCTAAAACACAGCAGCTGCTGCTAATAAACAAACATATTGATCATAGAGATATGGGCTGTCAGGGACTTAATTCATGAATGAAATGTGCTTTAAGAGTGCCCGGTAGGCAAAGGCTCTATTTAAAGAGCTTGTAGACAAGATGGTACTTGGAGGTGGGAACTGAGAAGCCTATCCAGTATTTAGCACCGGGCTGTCATAGTCAGGGGCTAACATAAAGATCTGGGTGGGTTGCTACATTTATTCATGGGACAGACAGGCGCATGGGAAGTTTACCGTGGTGTGCCATTGCTGATAGGGAGCGATTGTCTTCTAATGAGCAGCTGTGTGGTTTCCTGTCTGCTGAGACATTCAGTAGGAACTCAAGTTTGCGTGAACTGGGTACTATCTGGAACAGGTATAAGCATCCCCAGTTCACCTCCAGCCCTTCATAAATCAGCCTGTCTGCCCTGCAGTGACACGCATCTGGTATGCCAGAGAGGAAGTGGAATAACATGCTGTGACCGTGTAAACATAGGCAGCATCTTTGTCCAGCCTCCAGGGAGCTGGCCTGGAGCGAGCGACCCACCCTGCTCTCTCTCAGAGAAGTTTTCCACCCTGCCTTTTTCTCTTTGGCACTTTCCCCAGGCTGAAATGCATGTTCATGTTGTCCTCTCTGTGTGTGTGCACCTATGTGCACGTAGGAGAGGTAGCAGTGGTCCTGGCCCTGGGAGAGCAGGATAGTGCTGTGTCCCCAGCTCCTGAACAACAGAGGTGCTGAGAAAGACTCCTGGTGTGTCACTGGGGCTTGTCAGCCACATGAGGAGCATCTGGGCACCCAGATGTTTCAGGGTTGATTTAAAAAAAAAAAAACCCTCATTTTCCCCCAAATTTGGTCTCTCAAGCAAGGTCTGAGACTTGCAGAAAGTTGGGAGCCAGACGCACGGCTGCCTGCTTCGTGACAGCCCTGCCAGGTGTCAGGGAGGAGCTCATGGACCATCACCCGCAGAGGCTGTGCCAGCCCGAGAGGATCCGAGCTATCAGCTTCCAACTTTACAGTTCTCCTGGTGGAAAATTGTTTTTACTGATTTTGGATCAAAGCTTCTCTCCACAAACTATCTGTTTGTGGAGAGAAAAAATATGCACTCTTCCTGAGTGTGTGACAGAGCCTTTTTATCTTACCGGCGTACTAATTCCTTGTTTTGAAATTGTCATCACTATGTAGAATCATTTCAAAACAAAGTACAATCAGCTCACAAATTGGCACACATTATCAGGCATTGTAATTACCACAGAAATATGTTTGAGTATGTCCTTTTTAAGTGTATTAAATTACACTGAAATATGTAAGTGCATGTGTTGAACTGTAACCATTTTCTATGCTTTGGTATTAGCCATGCTGAAAGTAGATTATTAAAATAGGTCTCAGTATTTATGGTCCTGGGATGTGGAGGCCTTGCTGAGACTTTGATAAATGAACTCTCAGAGACAGGAATAGTTGTCAGTCTGAAATATTTATCAATCCAAAATCTCCCTGTGATTCATGTCATGTTTGATAATTCCATTTTTCTCCCCACCTTCCAACTCTGACACTAAGGGTCCCCGGGCAGGAGAAAGTTCAGCTCTCTGGAGGGGCTGCAGCAAGTAGGACTGTGGCTCTGATCCCAGTCTGATGGGTCTCGCCTAAGTCTCTGTCTCCTTTCTCTCTGCTGTGCCTTTTCCAGCGAGGTTCAGGGCTGGGACAGTGGCACTGGTGTGACCCTGGTGCTGTGCAAGCGATAACAGTCGTTGCACCTGCTTTGTCAGCAGCTTCCTCAGCCCCCAGCGATGAGCCCTGCAGCCCCCCCACTGTGGGATGCAGAGGGCTGGGACCCAGGCAGGGCAGAGACAGGAGCGTGGTTGCTGCTCCGCTTTACCTGCCAAGGGGCCAGCGGGCCCAGCAGCACGAGAAAGCCACCCTGGCTGCTTTACCTTCGTACAAATGTCTCTGAGGAGAGGCCTGAGGAGTCTGCTTGTTAGATCAATGTGCTCTTTGCAGAAGAAAATCAGAGAAGGTGGTGCGTGTGTTTATGAGCACTCGGAGGCTGTAACACAAACCCTGCACGCCCCTTAGGGTGCAGCCTGCGGGAGGGCCTGCTGTTCGGTGCTCTCGCGGTATCTCAGCCCTGGCAATAGAAAGCTGTGTGGGAGGCAGAGGCCATTGGGACAGCATTGACCTCTGCACTGCTTAGGGGGAAGTAAATCCAGTACAAGCGATTTTCTCTCTTCCCCCCACAAATACGCAGGCAGCGACCGCTATTTGAACCGGCTATGGTATTCTGCATGGCGCTAACCCGCTGTGTTGCTGTACCCTGTGAAGCTACTGCTCTCTTCCGCCCCAGGGGCCATATTTCAGGGCTTACCAAAGAGATTTCTCATTGGCGCACAGCGGGAGATGGAGGCCTGTGTCTGGATGGATTGCATGCCTCCCCCAGTATGTGTTCGGCTACTGCTGCCGTAATATCTCCACCATGAGGCTCCCACATCCTTCTGGTTAAGGAAAGGTTAAAGGAACTCAAGGCCTCCAGCTCCTCTCTTGATTCCTCCCATTAACAATAATGACTGGGACCTGCCAAAGGCAAGTTAAGAGTCCTGATGGGGTCTCGATGTCCTTGAACTGCTTTTCTGGGGATGCTGCCAAATTTCCCTCTGCCTCTGTCTCTCCTAGTCCCTGGCTAGCAGTTCGCTGAGGCCTCCTAGGACTGTACAGAGTCTTGCAAAAACACTGGTCTCCTACCTTGCCTATGAGGAAGGCAGTCTGGACTGTTTGGTCATCATTGCTATAGAAGAGAAGGGGCTGTGCTAGCATAGATTAATTTCTCTTGTCTCTTTTGCAAAAGCAGACCCAAACTCAATGAACATATTTCATTTCTGGCCCAGTTTCTCATGATGATTTTATGACCCTGTTGTGTTTTGTAGCTAAAGGGTGGTTTGCAGACCACAAGCAGTCCATGAGTCCAGAACTGCATCCCGCTGCAGCATTGTTAGCAACAAATGAGGGCAAGAGGGTCTGCCGAGCAGGAGAAATGCCATGTTTCACAAGGATCCACAGCTTGAAAAAAAGCTGAGAATCACAGCTTCAGACCACTTCTCAGAGCCTATTTTCAAGAGCTGCAGATGGATCCCGAGAGCCCAGGCACAGCAGTATCCATGGCTGATTGTTCGTCTGGAAATGATGTTCCCTGTCCTGATCCTGTCCATCACCCTTTGCAGAGAGCCAGGCTGTGGTTTCTTCACAATTCTTCCTCATGGACAGAACCTTCCTGCAGGCTGCCTTGCCTTTAAGTGGTTCTACCAGGCAGGCTGTTCCCACTGGGCAGGTGACATGATCCTGGGTGTTTCCAGGTTCTCAGGTCTCCAAGGCACCCAGTGCTAACAAGTTAATAAATCAAAACATTATCTCCTGAGAGAGGAGATGAAAACTCCCAATGATTCACCTGCAGCAAATGCCAGTAAAGCACATTTGCTTGAGGTTTCTTGAATCTACCACTGAAAGGTCAGGTCTCTTAGTGAGAGAAAAAGCTCTCTTCTCCTTTCTAGCTGTTCCATCAATACTTGTTTTTCCTCTCGGTTTATTTTTACCTTCTTGTCCAAAAAGCCATACACAAGGAAGAAGAAGAAAAAAAAAATGCTTCCCATGACTGGCTAATCAGGATCTGTTACCAGAGCTCAGGCCAAAGGCAGTGTTAGACCCTCCAGCTGTCCATTGTGGGGCAATGATGGACAGATCTTCTCCAATATCTAGAGGTAGGAGGAAGGGCAGATTCTGGGCATAAGAATTTGAGAAGGTGGGAATAACAGGGAGTCGGGGGGGGGGGACGACTTATGGGCATCCTGTTGTTTACAGGTGTATTAGAGCTATCATGTTAGGCTTTACAGATAAGTATCAAGTGGAATCAAGGGTCAAGGTTCATCACTGTGACGATGGAAAGAGTGATTGCTGCTGCAGCTTCTACTGCCATCCTGGAAGGACTCTTCAAGGGAATGTTTGTATCCCCACTGTGAGTAAAGCAAAAGGTTCTTCAGTCCTTTGGACATCTGCCATGATGATTACTTTTCTGCATATAGTTGTCAGTTTCTCCAGGAGCTAGCCTTTAGGGTTTGGATGTGGGCAGTCGATGCCCTTCAGGTTGAAGAAGAAGGCCTCATCATCTAGTGCGGGAATAAGAGCTCTATGGAGAGGCCTGTAGTTCTCCCTCTTGCTCATGTGCTTAATGGTGCTCCGCTGAGTTACTCTTACAATACAGTTTGGTGGTAATATTCCTGAAGCTGCTGCTGGGCCCTTAAGTGATGATCACACCAGCTGCAGCACACCTCTCTCCCAGCTGCTGACGTTGTCACCCCCTTCTTCCCCATGTCTATCTTGTTTCTCTCTCTTTTGGTCATTATGGCCTTTGTCCAACAAAGCACTTAAACAGGTGTTTTACTGAACAAGTAACTTGGCCCTCTCCATGTGGCAAATTTGGAAGCCTAAGGCAGGAGACATCTGGCCACCTTTGCCCTCCATGCACCTGGGACTTTAGTGGTGTGGAAAAGCATTAGGTATGTGGGTAGAGTAATTAGGAAAATCTTTGGAATGCTCTCCCGACCCACTAGCTATGGTCTGCAGTCCTGATGTCTGCTTGTGTGCAAAAAGGAAAATAAATCACTTAGGATTTCCTTCCTGGGCTTGGGGAACATTAGCACTGCTAACCCTGGGATGAGTTTGAGCTGTCAAAGCTAGCTCTAAGCAAGAGGCATGGAAAAGCTGAGCTTCTGGAGCAAATAGCTCTGCATGGGAGAAAGTGGTTGGTGTGGTAGGTGTTGCTTTGCAGAGGAGAGCAGCTGAGCCCTGTGAATGAGGGGCAATCACAGACAGTTCGGGGAATGAAGCCAGTGCTATTTTCCATTTTATTATTTATTCTTTGTGTTTGTTGATACATGGGTTATTTTGCCCAGACTTCACTCATCAGCCAGAACATCCCAGTCAGGACAAGCATCCAAGTCCTCATCCTCCTTATCAAACAGATAGGACTTTTTCTTCTCCCTCTTGCCCCTCCCGCCCCTTGCCACAGGGAAGAGGAGTGTCTCAGGGTGGGTGAGGCAAAAATGTCCCCTGCCTGACTGGGACTAGAATCTCTGCCTTTCACCCCAAGAGAACAAGGATCAAGGTTAGCCCCTCGTGCTTGTGAAATGTCTGCTGCTCGGCTCTGTAACAAGCTGTGCACAAGACAGCGGGGCTTACATTTCAGGACTTAAATATTCAATTAATCAATGGAATATTCCATTAGTGTAATAATCACTTGGCATTGCCTGATCTATAGGTACATCTCAGCTGGGCCTCGCAAATTGATTTCTGATGAAGTTCTAATTGACTGCACAGTCAGAAGAGGACCTGTCTGAGCATATTGAAGCAGGGCCTGTGAAGGCTCTGGCAGCACCACCTCCCCCCCAAGGAAGGGAAAGGAGAAGGGGGAGATGTGATTTATGCCCCATTTATCATGACAGCCTCTACCCTATGCTGTTTTATTGGTCTCAAGTGAGGCATGAGCGCTTACGGCTTTAATGCGGAAATTTGCAGGCATTTGGAGACCCCCGTAAGCTGCTGACAGCTGCTTGTCACTTATGCAGTAGGTACCAAGGGTGTCTTAAATCCTGAACCTCTTAACACAGGCCACAGCCATGAGCAGGTCGCCTGGGGAGGGCTTATGTTTCCTTGGGCACGTGTGTATTTGGTGTCCAGGATCTGCCATCCCTGTCTGTAGAGCAAACCCAGCAAAGCTGCTGGGGCTTTTCTCCCATGCTGACATAGCTCAGAGCTGCTGGGGGTGGAGGTAGGTGGAGGGAGGCGGTGGGTGAGATAGATAAACGTTTCCTTGCTTGGCCAAGGCCTGGAGTCCTTCATCTTGGGGCTGCTCTTCTTGAGCCTGATGGTGGTCCCCAGAGGAGGCAGGTGCTGCAGCAAGACACCACACAGGGGGGTCATCTTAACCCCCCCCCCACCACCACCACCCAAACCAAGGCCACAGGCTCCCACTTTAACCGTTCTGCAGGGTCTGGCTTTCCTTAGGCAAATTGTGTGTACAGTAAGTCCTCCTGTACCTGCCTTGGGTAACTGTAGAGCATTCACACATTCCCCAGCCACCTCAAAGGCCCTCTGCTCAATCTGTCTGCTCAAACCTGCAGAGTCCCCATCACACTATACCAAAGGCCTTAACGTGGCACCTCATAAAGACCTAGGAATCCCTCCCCATGCAAACAAGCCTAGTTATGAACCTGTCTTTTTGGACTGATGGTTGTAGGAGTGTCCCCTCAGAGGGCTAACAGCCACAGAAACCTGGGGAAAGGTGTGGGGTGCATCTGCAGATCTCGGCACACAGCGGTCTGGATCTCCCTCCTGGCAGGACCAAATTGTCCAGTGATGTGTTGCACAAGGATACGGTATGACAGCCCCAAACCACTTCTAGCTGCCGTGGTCAAATTCAGCAGTATGTGGATAGAGCACAGTGGTCACACTAATGAATATCCTAGCTATTCCTTGTCCTCCCAGGCAAATGCCCCCTGTGATGGGGAGAGCTGAGACACTGCTGAGGTTTCATCTGCCCCACTCCCCAGCTGCTCAGTGAGCAGGGTGCAGCTTCAGTGGAAAAATCAGCTCTCACTGCTGACTGCGCTGTCTTTGCCTCTGAAACCATTGCTTTGGACCTTCTGGCTCCTTTTGGGCTCTCCTGAAAGAGCTGATAGGGAGGATGCTTCAGGGACTGTCCACTCCGAGCATCAGCCATGGGAACAGGACAAGATGTTGGATCTCCTAAGCGTGAGCTGGCTTTGCTTCTCTCCTCCTATCAGCATGAAGGCCCAGGTGAGTGAGCTGGGTGGGAGAAAGGTGACAGATAGTGATTTCAGGAAAACTGAGAACAGCATCAAGAAAACCAATCAGTGTGTATGGCTGCTGAATTTTAAGAGAAATAGCTGCATTTTTCAAACATACAGAAGTGACTAACTTCCTCTCTATCCTCTACCTGCATTAACTTAAGAGAGCCAGGTGCTTAAAGGTTACTTTGTAGGCAATGACTGTTCCGTAAAGGGCTACTCATCTCTTAATAGAGATAGCTTTTCTTTTATTGAACATCAGCCAGAGTGGCTGAAACCTGATAAAAAAAAATCCAGAGTGATAGCTTTTTCTTTTCTTGCTTTCCAGTGAGGGATAATAACCAGCAAAAATAAAAAAGCAATTGCCTCACTGCATGCACTGCTTTAAGCAATGGCTTTGTGCAGCAGGGAATGCAGCTTAGGTAAATGCCCAATTAGAAGGATTTTGAAGACCTGTGAATCACCATGTCTGAATTTCTCCTTTCCCCCCCCTCCCTTGTTACATTGCTTTTATTTCTAGCCTCATCTTTATTGTACAGGAAGGAGATTTAAGTGGTTTAAGTCCCCTGTGTAGGGTTTAGGTGACGAAGTTCTCCCCAAGACCATTAAAGCTGGGTGAAAAGTGGCAGTGTGGTCTTGTGGGGTGGCCTTCTCTGGGCTGTGAAGATCTGTGAGTCACCGTGGGATTGTTTCTCCCTTGCTGCTACCATAAAACACATTGGAATTTGTACAGCTCTGACAAAAGGAGCCTTTGACTGCAAAATAGTTTTAACAGTAGCCTCTTCTACATGGGGAAGGTGATTCTCCTTTGCTCCAAACTTAGGGTGATGGGCTGGGAATCAAAGCTTTTTTGTGGTTATAGTTGCTGATTGCTTCTAAGCAGTCTTGATTATAAGGTTTGACTGATTTGTAGTTTGTTTATTTTTGCTCTGTTTTAAATGAATGTTTTTAATTACTCAGTGAGCATAGCCAGAAATATAACGCATGCCTGAAATCCAGTCAGGAGGAGTAAGGCTGCAAACTGGGGGGACCTCTGTGAGGTCTCCTGCTTACAGCATGAAGACTCTGCTCTTCACCTGAGCTCCTCGCAGGAGGCCCATCTCTCACTGTGCCTAGGTACCTCACGAGCATTCACCTCCTGACAGGCCAGCTGGGGCCACGAGCACTGCCCTCGGGAGAGACCGAGGTCTCCCATTCTTGTAGAGAGAAACACCTCTGGGGTTATGCCCAGATCCCCCTTGTCTATGTGTGATCCTAAAAACAATGTCACGGGAGGTTATCTGGTGGCTGTCCAGCTTGCTAATGGACTCATTAGACTCACGCGGTATGTTTAGGCTGCCCCTTGAGGGATGCACTTTGGCTGCCTTTAAGATCAGATTTGTTGTGCATACTTAGAGCAAACAAAACAGCAAGCCTGGCTTGGGCACTGCTAGAGGCACAGCCCTCAATATCTGGGCATTCTTAGGTAACTCTGGCCCTTTTCCTGGTACTTACAGCATTCGTGTCTGAAGGATGGCAGTGAAATGATGCACAGTAGCAGAAATTCTCTCAAACCCTCAACAAAGTTTCTCCAAAGTAGGATTTGTCCATATTTGTGAACATTTGGGGCTCTGTACAGAAAGAGAAGACCGCGGTCTCCAAAGCTGTCAACTTAATTTTTACTGGCAACATTAAATTCAATTAAAAGTTACATTTTTTTTTTCCCGGAGTGCTGTTTGTTTCTCCCTGTCCTCTTTCACAAGCTGCGTGGCATATGGGATGACTGCACTGCGTGTGCCGAGGAAGCATGTCCAGTCCTCAGCATCACGGTTTCCCACATAAATATGGAGGCTATTAAGCAGAAGTTATTAAGTGCTGTTATTAATACGCTGGAATGTGACAGGAGAGGGTTTATTTTTATACTGGAGGCTCACACATACGCTCCCATCATGACAGGATAAAAGAGGGAACAGGCTCCGCTGGCCGCCTCTGTAAGCACAGAGCAGACAGGACGGTGGTGAATACGCCGATTGTTCTCCTCGTGCCGTCAGACACAAAGCAGATCTGAGATGGTTTCATTACTCGGTACATTGCTTTTGGTCCCTGCCTGGTGCGTTCTTGGGCTGGAGCTAATGACGTGGCGTTGTCTAAACACCGGCTGCTTGGAAAAAGTGACTCTATGTGTCTGAGAACATCAAAACACTCAACAAACCCGCCTGGAGAAACAGGAACGTTGCCCAAGCACTTGCACAGAAAGGGAAGGATCAGCTTCATCCTCCTTCCCAAATTTTGGCTGAGCTATGGACCAAGGTGCTGAGTTAGTGAAAGCAGCATCAGAGGGGTCGTGGTTCACACGGCACTAGGTTAGTTGGGGCCCAGGTTCGTGGGAGGAGCCTGGGGAAGTCGGTGTGCCTTTCCCAAGGCCATTTGATCGTTCTGGCGAGATCTAGTGGTAGAAACGTCATCAGGAAGGGTTGGAAACTGCAGGTGAAAGGCATGTGCTGGGTTTTCTAGCTCTCCTTCTCCTCTCCACCAAAAAAGAAAGAAGGAAAGTGAAGCAGCTCCAGATAAAGCTCTAAATTTCTGATTTAGGGAGAAGAGAAATGGAAACAACTGGTTTACGTGCACGCTGTAGATCCTTCCCCCGGGCATAACTGCTTCTTTCTGCATTCTCACACACTCCACTTCTCTGGTTCAGTTCAGCTAAACTGCTTACATTTCTCTGGTAGCCAAACTAAACTGCTCTGCCTGCCAGCTCCTGCCCTCACCAGAGCTCCCGTGAGGGTTCCCCCAACCCCTCTTTTGTGGAGATGCTCTCCCTGCCTGTCCTGTGACCCCCACAACCTGCCTTTGACTGCAAAAGGGCTTCCAGGGTGGTTAAATCCATGTCTGGGGTTAACGTTTCTCTGCAGTGCATGTCTTACAAGGCTTCAGTCTGTCCCTGACCCTGCCCACGCTTTCTTCCACCTGCCGCTCTCCCTCTCAGCCTTGCCACCAGCGTGGGCCTGACCTTGCAGCCGGGCCACACTGGCCTTTCCCAGGAGCAGAGTATGTGCCCAGGCCTCTGCCAACTGTTGCCTATCCAGTCCTTCCCCCCCCAATCCCTCCCTCCCTCTCAGAGGCTGAATTTAATCTTTCTAAGCAAAACTCTTCTCTTCCATGTTTTGCAATGTTTTGTGTTTGATGAAATACATTTTTTCTCCTAGAAGAAGCTGCAGGCAGTTTATTAGCCTAGCTAATTAACCCATGATCAGCATTTCATTCTCTGCTAATCACAGGCTGCTCACACCCTTGGTTCACAGAGTGCAGTCATGCTATAGCACATGCATTTATAAAGAAAAAGTGTGCAACACACCATGAACTCTATTTACAGGGATAATGTGAGTTCATTTGGGCACGCAATGTGACCTACGAAGGCAGGGGCACGGGGGCCTGGGTGGCTCTGAGAGGTGAGAATGAGATCCGAAATCTGTCACCTTTTGAATATAGGTTCAGCTACAGCCTGGGTCACTAATGACTCACTGTCATTGCCATTTAACAGCTGTTTTAGGAACCAGAGAGGTTAGAGATGAAGCAGACCCAGAAAGTTGTGTGATCTACATCTCTGCCTAGGCAGAACTATTCCCCTGTGGGTAGTTTTTCCTAATATTTCCAGCCTAGTTTTTATGCTTCCAGCAGTGAGCCTTCCATTCTGTCCTGCAAGACAGGAATCCATAGCAGGTCTGCTCTAAATGAAATATTCTGGAGACTGCACCTATAGTTTTTCATTGGATAAGTGTTTCTCTACTTATACAGCAGGTACCACATTCCCCAATGCCTGTCTCTTGTCCTTCCAGATCTTTGTGGGTGGATGCTCAGTTCCCCGCTCTAGCCAAACAAAATGGATTCAGTTTTCTTAGTGTTTCCTTTAAATCAGATTTCTGATTATTGCCACTGCCCTCTGAACTGCCTCCAATTCATCACTCTGTTCCCAGTACTGCAGTATGTCGACCATGAAGAGACAATGTTTGAAAACATCCTCAACCCGGGCAGTGTTCTAATGAGACAGTATATAAAAATATTGTTACATGGCAAGCTGAAGGCATTGTGCAGTTCTGTAATCATTTTCAAGATGGTAAAATCATTCTGCAAGGACAGCCTGTCTCCACTGTGATAAAATCAGAGCCAGAAAGGCAGCCTGGCTTGGAGGAACAAATTGCAGAGTTGTTGAGGTTTTGTTGTTGTTGTTTTGGCAAGGATTTATTTTTAAATAAGGGAGCTGTCATAAAGTGGAATAGATGTTGAGAAGATCAGGTACAAGTAAAACCAAAGTGGTGATGCTTTTACTAAGACAGAAGTGAACTGTCTGTCTTCTGCTCTCCAAAGCCCTTCAACGTGCCTGTTACTGCTCTATTTCACACCTGCACAAGCTGATCTCTGCCATCCCTGAGTCACCAGGTGAAGTACTGCAGGTGGGTTACTGGAAATGCCTAGGTCTCCTCCCAATTATCTCAGCCTGGTCCCTTTGCCCTTCCAGACTCACAGCTGAAGTCACTTTGCCTCTCAAAGCAGCTGATCTGGGTCCTTCTGATATCTCTCTTTGTCACAAAGTGGCTGTTGTGTTTCTGCTTTGCTCTCTGTTTCTATGGGACCTGTTGTGCGCAGAAGGAGATGAAGAAAATGAAACAGGCCAAGAAGATGCCAAAAGAGCAGGATGTGATGGTGTTTTGGAGCCTGGGGTACTGCTAAAGGTGGGTCTATCTTGATTTTCAACAATTTGCGCATCATTTGAGGTAGTTGGGTGTTAAGGGCTTTGCAAAACCCCCCAAATCCTCCTGCCCTATAACCTTCCAGGCTGTTCCAGTCCCATGGGCAGTGCAGGCTTTAATTCTCTTTTGCCCCAGTATCTTCCTTCCTTTCTCTTTTTCATTCTCATCTCAATTGCCTGGAAAAGGTGCATTTAATTACTGACTAATTAAATGCATAATTCATTTCTGGAAATAATAGCAATCTGATTTAAGAAGGAGTTCTTTTCTATACATAGATACTTGGATTTTTTTCTCTCTGCCTTTTCCTTTGTCTTATAAACACGTATCGTGTAACACACATCCTGTGTGCGTTCAGGGGGTGCTCAGAACATCGCCTTCGCTTACTATCACGTGGGTTAATTTATGCTGGGCTAGGCCTTCCTCTTCGGAATGGGTCCGGAGTTCTGGTGACGTAAATCTTCTGATTTATGTCTCCCCCTAAAATGAAATTTAGAGAGGCCCAGAATGAGGAGAATTTGGGACAGTTTTTACCTAGTACTGGGAAGTACACATGGCAAGGAAGGCTTGGATGATTTGGGATTGATTAGCAAACACCTTTCACCTGTTTGTAGCAAGAAGGAAAATTAAATCTCATGGCCTGTTTGTGAGAGGAAATTGCCTAGAATAGCTCTGACAGAATAAGCTATTCCACAATAGCTCCCCATGTGGACACTCAAGTCACTTTGTTCTGGGCTAATTAGTGTGCTTCCAAGCAGAGTAGAGTAATTATTCTGGAACTGAAATCTCTCTTCTCCCAGAAAGAGTGTCTACGCAGAGGTAGCTATTTGGGAATAGAAAGAATGAGCCATCTTGAACCATTGCTACTCTTTCAATCAGCATCCCCATATTGATGCCTCCTGGGTTTGGAGAAACATCATTTGTGGATAGGATGCTCTGGGGGATATTTGAGAAAGGACTAAGGGGATGAAGATAGCAATGTGGATATCTGGCTGATTACCTAGGTTAGGTATGCTCATGCAGACTCCCTCATATATGTTAATGGGTCCCAGAAGGGATGGTGTTTCAAAAATTAGAAAACAAAATGCACTAATCCTGTTATTTCATGCCCTCTTTTCAATCCACTCTTTTGTGGCTGTGTTATTAAATATATGCTTTAATACCCTTTTTTTTTTCCTCTCAGAATGTCTCACTTTCTTTAAAAGCATTTTTTTTTCTCACCTACTTTGCTACTGACTCACTGGAGAGCCTACATTTAGTCTAAACGTTTCTCTGGTGACCACCTGATGTCTCACATGGTTCATTGCTGGGTAATTCATAGAGAAGTTCTTTTTATGAAAGATGAAGCACTTATATGAGATGGAACTATGCCCAAAGATGGAACTATGCCCAAAGATGGAACTATTTCCTCAGTTTTGGTTTCAAAGCATTGAACTGGTTCTAAGTTCCAAGAGATGAGCACTGACTTTCCCCACATTGTTTCCACCAGGTTTGGTGGAGGTTATATAGGCTTATGCAAAGGACCACCTCAGAGGAATCCTCTTTTTACCCATTGGCATCAGGAAGGTTCCTGGGAAAAATTCAGTGGCGCTATTGACCCTACTGAGACCAGTCTTCTGGTGGTAGGAAGGCCTGTTCATGGATCTGGGAACAGTCAAAGACCTAGATGAAGGTCCACAAGACATCAGTGGCCACAGGGCATTAGAGTCACCATGTAGGGTGGGGTGGTGGGACTCCTATGACTTGGTTGTCCTAGCTAGGGTAGAGAATTAAGGACTGAGAAATCTTTTATCCAAAGATTGAAAATACAGGTGGTGCCTTCACCTTCACTTAGTAATGCAATTGTGTCCAACCATGTGGTGATCTGTTATTTGGAAGGGCAGAAAGAGGGGCCAGGAGGGCTGGATGGCCCACACAGGATCCCTTCTTCTTGGAAAAAGTTCAAAACAACTTCATAAGCGTTTTAGTGTCAGTTGGAGAGATTCTCCACAGCCATAAACTCTGGAATGGTCTATAATTACACATGATCAACCCACTCCAGAAAATTGATACTTACATGGTCCACTGGGTCCTGTGTCCCAGTGTCACTGTCTAAATGCAGATCAGCCATTCTCCACGGAATGGCTAAACCATTATTCCAGTGAAAAGCACTAAAAGCAAATGGCTGTGATTTTTATGATAGCATCTCTCTCTCTATACTCAGGAGCTCCTGGTCACTCACTCGGGGTTTGTGTGCATGTGATCTCTGAACTTACCCCTCCAAGCAGGGAAGAGGACCAAAAGCAAGAGGAGGAACAAAAGGGAAGCAGAAGCACTCCCACTATCCTCATCAGTCCCCAAGAGGCCTGGAATGCAAAATTCTTTTTCCCTTGAGTCTGCTTAACTGGGCAAAAGCAGCAGTCCAGCACAGTTGGGCAGAGACCTGCCTGGTCTCTTCTGCAATCTTGGCTGTGCAACAGCTGATCTGGGAAGACACTCAGGCAAGGGAAGCACCCAGGGCTGAGGCAGCACAAGGGGGAAATGATGCTCCCAAGGAGGGTTATGATCCCAGGAAGTCTCGATGGCTTCCTAGAAGCTCTCTATTACCTTTCTATCTTTGCAGGCAAGATGTCGTTCCCTTCCTCCAGTGTCTTCCCAGCACCAGCCTCCTTTGAAGCACGTCTGGAGCCTGTGATACATACAAGGAGGCTCTCCAGCCTCCAAGAAAGACTTTGTGGTGGGAAAGAAAGTGGATGACCCAGAAACCTGGCTAGGTGAAGTTTTATGCACCTCCATTTTAAAGCCTGAGAGATGGACTCAGGAATCACTCTCTCCCACCTTAGCCTTGCCGCTCTTCAGCCAAAACAGGAGACAAAATTGGAAAGACGGGTAGGGATGAAGGGCTGATGCTGTTCATTGATAGCACGGCTGACCTGCATGACCCAGCAGGTCCCTTCCATGCCTATGTTTCCATAGGGACTGCACAGGGCATGGGCCAGGACTGGCTGGCCTTCTCCCTTGGCCACTTCCTAGTGGCTGAGCAAGGCTTGCTGAGGCTCAGGCCCAGGCCTCCTAGGGAGCTCTGTGGAGAAGCAGTCGGCAAGGGGAAGGAGCATATCCAGCAGAAAGCCAGCCCAGGCTTTCTCAGGAGGCTGTGAAGGAGAGCAGAGAAGGGCCTCACCTGGTCCGAACCCAGCCCTGTCTCTGCCATTCTTGTCCCCCAAAAGTACAGGAGAGCATATCTGGGGCAGGCAGTAAAGGGGGGCCTCAGTTTCCCTCCAGTGAGTGGGAGAGAGAAAGCAATTATTGTCACTGAACAGCCAGCTGACACCTCGTCAGTGCCTGAAGTGACTGATATCTCCCTGTTCTGAGTGATTAGTTGCCTGAAAATAACTGTACACCAGTAACTGAGATCAGTTTTCTGTAGAAAAGTCCTCTCCCCTCCCAGCAGCAGGATTGAGTTGGGGCAAGCTGGCTCACCACATAGAGACCACTTCATAGCACACCCTCGGGGGATGCTCCAGCCTCCATGGCCACCAAGCTCAGGCCTTTCTGCTGGCATGGAGCTCAGCCAAACACCAGTGGGGAAATCCCCAAAAGGAGAGCACAGAGGAAAGCAAGTTTGGGGCAAGGCAGTGGTGACTGCTAGAAGAGCTATGGGAAAGAAATGCAGTTCAGACAGAGTCTACGGCAGTAGGTGTTGAATGTGCGTGCTAGGAGAGGCTAGACCTCCTATCCCAGTGCCTCGCTTTACCGTCAGTAAACCAGGCTCTCTTCAGGGGCACAGAGACGAAGGTGCCTGCTGCAAAGCTTTGCAGCTGAGCTGCCTCTTTTGCTCCATGTTGTGGCAGCATTTATAAATTCCCTCCGGTAGGTCCAGCCCCTTGTTGGCAGAGCTCTACAGTGTTAGAGCTTCTCAGCATCTCCTTTCAGAGCCTCAGCAGATCTCTGGTTCCTTGGGAAGCCCACCTCTGCTGATTAATCTCTCAGACAACTTCCATGGCTCTGTATCTTTCTCCCAAGTTGACCTGTCGCTCCAGCTAAGATTTTTTTTCTGCTCTTGAATTATATTTCATCTGTTAAATCTGGAGAGATGAGGCTGTGCTGTGGGGAAATTTTGCAGATTCACTTGATTTCTGCCTCTTATCCAAACTTCACCTGCTTCTCAGGGCATATTGACAAGTTCAGTGAGGAGGTAGCAGGTAAATAGATATGTTATCTACTGAGGGGCTGTAGTGAGGGACATGAAGGTATCTGAAGAGAAAATTGATTATTTTCACCAATTTCTACACACTGGCTTCTTGCCTAGACCCTATATAGCCCTAAAATACCAGTGTACAAGTTTGTTACTCTGCATCAGCCCTTCCACAGCAAACTCATCTTGCCCCCCATGGGGACACCAGAAGTGACTTTCTCCTCTGCATGGGAAGGCCAAACTATCTCATATTTACTGCACTGTCCGCACTCCATATACAGCAAAAACGTGATGAAATTCCACCTTAGCTGACTGCACTGCAACTTTGCTGCATGGCCGTATTCACAACCTTCCCCTGCTCCATGTTATCCGATTTCCAATTTCAGCCTTGCCTTAGTTACATTTATAAAGATTTCCACCGTGGGGCAGGTCACTGGCCACAGCTGCCCTTGCTCTCTGAGCCCTTGGACTTGCTCCCCTCTCTTGGTTTGATCTCCACATTGGAATTGATCCTCTTTGATCTCTTGATTGTAATGCAGCGGAGGGGAGCATGTCCGGTGAGCAGGCCTCCGTGGAGTTCAACTGTCTCTCTAACGCAATTACAAATGGCTGTTAACTCTCCTGTCAGCATGAACCAATCTACATGTGGGAGAAACGAGGCATGAAAGTCCCTCCTCTTCTTGTGCCAGCTTAAAACAAGGGCTGCTGTGTTACTAGAAGTAGTTAGGCTTCCCCACCTCCCTCGCAGGAAGGCCAGGAGGCTTAGTTAACGTTTGCAAAGTACTTTGGAATGAGAAATGCTGCAGGTATTAGAGCCATTGCTCCTATAACTACTTTCTATTGAGTGAGAGGATGGCAATTATGGCATGTTTTCCCCCCAGGCATTTCACAGTATGTCACAGGTTGTCAGGTAATACGAGGCCTGTGCAGTAGGCACAGTTACTATTATTGTGGGAAACCTGCAAATGGAGAAACTGGGGTGCAGAGCACAGGTGAGCTGTTGCCCAATGTTGTATGACTCCTAGTCACAGAGTTGGGATTGGGAGGTGTAAGTCTTATTCTGCATGTCTTGGTACTCTCTGTTTAGGGGATGTTTGGATTTAAAGATATTTGTGTTTAGGAAGCATGTATTGATTTACAGTGCTGCTAAAGTCACACAATTCACTCTCATAATGAAGTTCAAGATTTGAAACCCCCAAATCCCCAAACACTGTTATCAATACATAAATCTTTAGCCAGAGTCTCTGCAAAGCACTCTAACCTTAATTTTTGTGAAACCCCATCATGCCCTCACATCTTTGGCAGAGACAGCATCAGAAACAGGCTCCTGAACTGAAGGAAGGATGTGTATGTTTGCTCAAGGGAAGATGAGCAGAGGGCGGGAAGGACCATGTTGCTGGGGAAATTAGCCTAGGGAAATTCAGAAGCCTTGTTCACTGATGCCAAGGGGCAGCAGGGAGGGCAGAGAAGGTAGAGGCACAGGAGGTACTCAATGCAGAGACAGTAACAGCATTGCCCATGGTTCTCCTTTCTTCACCCCGACAGCTTGACAACCTAACAGGAAAAATGAAGTCAGTGAAGGGAGAAATGCTATCAGGAGCCCCGTGCTAAGAGGGCAGACAGGCCAGATTGGAGGAAAATGAGAAGCTGTCCAGACTAATGCAATCATTTATCATGTAAACTTGCTCAGCAGTTGGGCGAGGAGCCTGGTGCTTGGCACTAGGTGGGAGCTCTTTTGGCGCCTGGTGCCCTGCTCCAGTTGCTGTGGGTGATTCCTCTGGGATTCTCCAGTGCCTGGCATTTCCCCTTTTCCACCTTGTCGTGCTTGTTGTACCTGCCTAGTTTTGCTCTCCCCATTATTCTCTGTATGCTTCCCTCCTGCCCAGAGCTAGACTTTGGCTGTCCTTGCTGTGGGACTTATGCTGTTTCACTGTGGGCCCCTTTTCAGAAAAGATAGCATCTTATCAGGTCATAGCTTGTGGTGAGACATTTCATCACTGGGCCATTGTGTCTCCATGCTACGTTAGCTGCTAGCCTGGGACTTGGATTTACTGCTTCCTTGTACCCGGCCATAAAAAGAGACATCGCTTGAAATGCCACAGCAAAAAGGGGTCAGCGTTAAAGTGTTACCAAAAGGAAGCATCAAGGGAATTTCATTCCCTGATCATGTTGCATCTTAGAGTTTGCTTTGTGTTTGGGCCATATGTGATCTGTGCCCCAGGGAAATGTACAGACATCAAAGGATGACTTCTGGCAAAGATGAGCTCATTTACCTCAGCTCGACCTTTTTTTTTGCAGAGCGGGGAGGGGGGGGGTGGGATCTCCCTGTCCACCCAGCAGCTCTTCCCAGGCCATGGCTGTGAGTGTTTGGGGGCAGGGAACCCCACTGTCTGCAGCTGCTTTCACTTGAGGAGAATTGGCTCTTCCTTCTGTTGAGCTTGTAAATTGGAAGGAGATCTGCAATTGTCTTCAGATGCACGAATGTCCCTGTACTGCTAGGATGGCAGTCAGTTGTGCCATTCAGTACAGCACAGAAGTATCTCACGCTGGGATGGGTTGTAAGATCAGAATGCCTGAATATTTGCTGAATATTTGCATGTGGATTTTTCAGTTCAAGGCTATGGGATCTGGATGTGTCACTGAACCACCCACGTCTGTAGCCTGGGTGAACAAGCTTTGTGATTAAAATCATCTTCTGGATCTTCAGGAAAGCAGTGAGGTGACAAATCATACAGCTAATTCGTGTAGGTCCCGTCACAAATGAGCACTTAGCTGTGTAATTACTAGAGCTGGCCACAAGATGACAAATCCTACTTCATCACTGCTTTCAGATTTTGATGTTTGTTTCCTTTCCAAGGAAAATCAAATTTTCAGGCGCGGTCTTGAAGATGAGGCTGAGCTGATGTGCCCGGCACTGGCTCTAGACTGAGGAGCATGGATTAAAATTCTTGCTTTGCTTGAATTATTTTCCATCCCAGGATACTTCAGTTCATAGAGACTCCTATTTCCATAATGCTCCATTTGTAGAGTTTCTTGCCTGGGTCCTCTCACCCTTCCTGGCTGTGGAAACCTGTTTGTTTCCAATAAGCATTTTGGCTTGGACAAATCTTTCAGCAATACTGTAGCCAGGTCCAGTGGTTATTCTGCTCTCAGACAGACTCCCACACTGGGCTCTCCACACATCCTGCTCCAAGTGACCCTTCTCACTACACCATGTCAGAGCAGTTTCATCTCGTACTCTTGAAGGCAAGTCTGCCTTTCTCCCCAAGTGCTCTGTTCCCTTTCATGCCCTCACTGCAGCCCAGATCCAGGCAGGTGCAGGACGAGGTGTCTCATCCCTCCCGTAGCCAGTGAGATGCTCTTTAGATGGAGTTTAGCCAGCCCTTGCACTTTTTATCCACAGAGCTGTTTGCCATCAGCTAACTTCAGACCTTCCTTCCCTCCCTTGCAGAAGAAGAGCTGTCAGGTGGAGGACAAATTACCTCCTTGTAATCCCATCAGTATTTCTGCTTTGCTTTTTCTGCTGAAGCCAGGTAATTCTAGGAGGGACACAACCCCTCTGCAGCTGAGGACTGAACATGGACTGCACGGATGGAGTCGCTCAGGGCTTTCCAGTTCTGGTAGTCTGCTAAAGGAGTATTGGTTCATGGTCAAGGAAAGAATCACAGAATCATAGAATGGTAAGGTTGGATGGGACCTCTGGAGATCATCTAGTCCAACCCTCAGCGTAGCCTATATGGGGATTGAACCCGCAAGGCTGGCATTAGCATCACCACACTCTAACCAACTGAGCTAAAGAGGGAGACTTTGCCAACATAGGCCCCATTCTGAGGCTCTACTAGACACATTATCAACAACAGCTACCTGTTTTCAGGCTTAGCAACAGAGAAACAATTCTCTGGCTGCTGTGTCCTCTAGGAGTATGGAGTATTAATTATTATTAATGACTCTTGTGACTTTTACTATCAGCAATACTAATTAATTAGATTATTACTATCCTGATTCTTGGAGATGCTTGGAGGTAGTACATAATAAAGTAACAGACATTGTTTTCAATAAAGAAAAGGGAGAAGCAGGAACTCAATGTTATTTGAGTGATGTAATGTGGCATTACCTAACATGGGACAGAGTTCCAGCCCCAAACCACTGGGCAGTGAAAAAAGCATCCTGGAAAGCAACAGCTATCTACTTGTGATCTAGAAAGGAGATCAAAAGTGAGGTTAGGACCTTATTCCTCCTGGCATCCACTGCTGGTGAGAATGGAAAAGTTCATGAGATCCTCTGCTTTTTCCAGAGAGTGTTTCACTGGTGATAGCCTGAAAGCAAGACAAGTGATCAGAGGTACAGGGTAAGTACGTGAAGGGAAGCAGCCCTGACATCAGTTCAGGGCACTGGTAACAGCTGTAGTTCCTTATCTTCATGTTTTGAGTATGAAGACCCAGCTGTTCCCTTCTGTAACCACTTGAGCAATAGCTTAAAAAAACCCTGAAATATGGTTAGCCAGGCAAACTGCCCTACGGTGCCTGTTGTGTGAAATATGGGTGTTCAGATGGGCTTAATCCTCACCAATGAATCCTTTCAGCCTACCAGAGAGGGTGAGTTCAGGGGCAAGGGCTTCTCTGTGCTGTTTCCTTCTCAACTTTTCTTAAAGAGCAAGGTGAAAGATCTCAGGGCAAGGGATTTTTCAGTGGATCACCTTCTAGAAAGCATGGCCCTAGTTCTCCTCCAAGACAAGGGCCAAGAGAAGACTGGCAGCAGACAGTCTCTGTGCATGGCATGAGAGTGTCTTTGTCCCCAAATCTTGGCCTTATCACACTTGGTCAGCTGCCCCATGCAAAGATCACAGTGGATTCTCCTTGCCCTGAGCTCAGAACAAACCATTCATCTTCATGGTGAGCAAGACTCTTCGTTAAACAGGTGGCATAGTGCTAGTTAACCTGAGGAAAGAAAAAGAGAAGAAGCACATATGCGTGTGTGTGTGTGTCCACAAACCCATTTGCTGTTTAGGTGTCAGAAATAAATTTTACCACTGGAGTCTGCAGCATCTGATTAGTGAATTATTCAGTTTGGAGACTGCCTTCACTGTGACCTCATTAGTAACCTCGAGGTGAGTGGGACGCATTAGACTAACCACCAAGCTGTCACTGAGGAGCAGAACTGGGGCATTAAAATGGATTAAAGTGCTTTACCAAGAAGTGCGCACAACTCAAAAAAAAAAAAAAAAAAAAAAAAAAAGAAAGAAAAAAAAAGAAAGAAAAAGAAAAAAAGAGAAGAGAGAGAAGGAGTAGGAAAGAAAGAAAGGCCAATAAAATAAATAAATAAAGCATTCTGTTAAGCTGGCTGCCTGAGGATAAACACGCAGGCAGGCAGAGAGGAGCAGGGGCTGGAGTATGCTGGCAAAGCACAAGCCTACACTACAGAGCAAGGACAAGTTTGCGGTTGGGAAGAGGCCTTTGGAGGGCTACAGAGCCAAAGTAAGGGCAACAGGGTCCTGTCTCCTCTGCCAAGGGAGCACAGGGTCTTCGAGATGAAACCAGCTCTTAGGATCTCAGCCATATGTCCCTGGTCGCCCAGAGAGGAGCTCCCCTTTTTTGACCCCAGTTGGGCTGACACCCTGCCTTGGGGCCCTCTGTGTCAGAGCAGGAGCTGTGGGAAGACCAAAGAAGAGTTTGCAGAGGGTGCCTGCAAAGGGTATCCTGGGGCTAGGGAAGGGGCATTTCCCTTTAGGTGCAGATGGGGTGGGAGGGATGCAGGAAATTGCAGGCACTGGTTTCTGACTCCTCATTCTGCTGCCCTTTGTGATGGATTGGGATACAGAAAAGGGGTTCCTGGGCTCATACCCAGTCATAGCGTCAGAAAAAAGCAGTCCTTAACTCAGGGATGGGAGGGGAACAGCTGTCAGATTCATGTGGCTCTTGCATACATATTTGTCTTCCAAGAGCTAAAGCAGTTCCCTTTGCAATTCAGGGGAAGATGATGGTCTTGTTTCAGTCTCTTGAGCTGGGACTCTGGGTCTCTCTTCAGCCTCCTCAGTTCTCCTGACTGCTTTCCATTATCCTCACATAGATCAGATCTTTAAATGTTGGTCCCTGTGCTGGCTTTCAACCTCTTCATGTGAGCTATTGCTGGCTGTATATGGGAGTGTGTTAGGGACGTGCAAATATCTTCCAAGTCCACCTCATGAATGGGAGTTACTGTGCTGAAATGGGAAGATGTGGCCCACAGTGATCATTCAAGGATCACTGTGACCTTCCATTTCAAGAGGGAATGCTAGACAGAGGGAGCAAGAAAGGTGAAATACCTCATTTTTATCTCTTCCTGACAAACATACAGAAGGGAAAGGGGGATGGGTATGTACCACATTCCCTCAGGGTCAGCTATTCTTCTTTCCTGAGGGGAGGCATCGGCTGATGCGAACAGCTTTCATCAGGTGATGGGCCTGGTGACTGATGCGGTCACATTTGTTTGCTCAGCAGCAATTGCAAATAATGGACACTAAAAGGCTTTGTGGTTCATTGATGGCCATTCTCATAACCACACACTCTTCATCCAGTTCTAGGGAAGAAATGCAGAACTCGCCCTTAAACCTCTCAGGTCCTAAGTCCTGCCTTCAATGGAATGTGTGGGCTTGGTCCCTTCCCTGCATGCACGATAGGTCCCACTTGTGAGGGACCCTGGGATTTGGTCAAAAGTGCTGGCTGGACCCTCTAAGAGACTCACTCAATGGTCTTTTTGTTCCTCTCACCAGTGCAGTTGCTGGAAGCCTGTACACATACTCAAGATGTTGAACCCAGACATTTATGCGGTCTTTATGTGGCAGCATCCGTTGAGTACACTTAAATCTCCCTCTTCTTTAGTGACAGTCCTGGGAGCACCTTATTACCAACTCACATCTCTCCTATCTAGGCCATTCTTCAAGAGAAGGACATTATGAGATTGCTGTGTGATCTGGTCCTCAAAGGCATGGTGATCTCCCATGTTCCTTCAGTAGAGCAAAGTGTTTGCTTTCGCTCTAGCTTGATCTGTTCAGCTTGGGCCCATCCCTCCATCCCTTACCACGGAGGCCTTGTTAAATACCTTCTCCATGCTTCCTAATACTAGTCCTCTAATATTTTTACTTCTAGGTTCTCCAAGGCTGGGGACACTTCCAGTGTCTGAGCACTGGGACCATTTGAACTCCGTGGTGTCATTTCAATTCTGCACAAAATTAAATTAGCTTTCAGGTTCTCTTTTTCCTGGTTGGTGCCTAAAACTGTTGATCAAACCTGGGTGCCACAGCATGGGAAGGAGTAAAGATCACACCTCTACAAGGGTGAGAGCTGCCCCTCTCACCCAGGGTAAAGCATAGGAGAGGCAATCGAGGGGACTGTGTCTGCACAGGGATGGAAAACTGATATGGTTAGCTTCGTAGAAAGACACAAACCAAGCAAACAACAGAAGGGCAAAAAACAAGGGAATGGGAGCCAGAGAAAAAGAAGAGAAAAGCTGATGGGGAAAACAATGGTATGGGGATGAGGACGGAACTATTCTCTCTCTGCTATGTACAGCCAAAGGGCTCTGAACAACTTCTGCAAAACAGTCTGGTATTTTATGACCTCTTCTTCATTCCTACTGGCCTGGACAACCGTTGTGCTAATACTGGGTGCAGCCACAGGTGCTTACCAGGATTTAGTTGCTGTGGGCCTAAGAAGGCCAGCCAACAGGCAACCAGAGGAGCTGATACCAGCCACTTGTAACAGCGCAGGAGCAGGCAGCACTGCCGCACTAGTGCTTGCTTGCAACTGAGCTCTTCCGACCAGTCTGTCCTGGGCCACCTCTGAACCTGGGCTGGTTTCTGTATGTTTGCTGGAATAGGTACTTATCTGTCTCTTCTCCTCTGTGGTGTCTTGGAGGGCTGGGAGTATCCAGAGCAGGACTATGCTGGCTGACCCTTCAGCCGACTGTATAGCTCTATTCCTTCTGGTGCGACAGGCAGATAGGTCAAACCATTCCCCCAATGTGCCATACCTGAGTCCTTTAGGGGTGTCCTGGCCTCTCATTAGAGGCTGTAAAAGGAATAAAAAGGCATAAGGAGGGTTGGACACACTACCTGACTTTTTATTAGGCTTAATTGTTCCCATTTTATTGTACCTGAATGCACAAAGAATCTTAATTTAATCAATTTCAAACACCCAGGGCAAATGAGCCACTCAACAGAGAGAGGCTGAGAAGGGAGTGATTCAAGCTGTTGGTTCCTCAGGTCTTTCCTGAATTCTCCCATCCCCTCCCACCATCAAGTACGGGAATTCGTTCATTTAATGCTGCTTAATAATATATACTTATGCACCATGTAACCCAGGCTATTTGCATTGTCAAGTCATGTGCATTGACGTGGAAGCTTTACTTTCCCTTGTGTTACTGCTGGTGTCATCTTCAAGCGCTGCATAACGAGGCCTTGATGAACTGAAGGGAAAGATGCAGCAGAACTGAAAAATGGCTGGGAAACCCAGAGCAGGGATCTCTGTCACCGTCCTGGGAATTGCTGTGTTGCGTTAACCAAGCGCCTGGCAGGGACATGCGTGGTAGTATGCATTCTTCCTTCGATTAGAGAGGAGCATCATAATTTAAATTAGCCACACTGGCTTCGTTTTGAAGGCCAGTCAAATTTCTTTCCAGTTGGTATCTGATTTCTATTACAGTTCCTCTCTGCGTGAGGTTCTCATTGCCCATGCAGATTCTCACTAGCCTGCCTCAGTAGGCAGCTTAAATAAGCATCTTAAAGCAGAATAACATATTATACCAAACAAACAAGTCCTTGCATTTCTTTTTCCTTTCTTCAGCTAGCCTCCTTTGGTGCGCTGTGATGTCATGAGCATGTGGGGCCTGTGGGACCTTTCCCAGGAGCGTCACTGCTTGCTTGACACCTCCCCACAGGGCTTCATGTTCCTTAAACTCTTTCAGAATTTGGAGGCCAGGCTTGCAATATGAATTTTAAGGTGGAAGTCCAAGAAATAGGCCTACTCCCTTCTCTTATGTTTTAGTTCCCTTCTTCCTTCTTGTGTTTTCTGTGGGAGCTGTTTGCAACCCACATTTTCAGTGATGAACAGATCTGCACATCATGTCTCCTCTCAAGGCTTCTCCCAGCCCCCATTCCTTACTTAACTCTTCGGAAAAACCCTTCCAGCTCTATGGGTCTCGCCCTCTCTAGTGAGTCTCCTCTGTATGTAACCTGCACCATCATGTCTCCCTGTCAGGCAACCAGGCAGGTGCTCAAACATGCTGTGTGCCTACTCCCAGGCCTATGCAGAAGCTCTCATGGAGATGGATGAAAATGCAGACATAAGAGTATCTCTTGGAATAGTAAGGTGCACCCTCCTCCCCTCTGCTTGGCACTAAATTACCCGTAATGTACCTCGGTCATCAGCACGTAAGGATTATCTACTTTGTTAGAGCAGGACTTTCCTTACCACTCATGAGAGACGAGCGCTTTGCAAAAGGTTGGCCTGGAAAGTCAAAGGAAGAAAAGTGCCTGATCCCATGTTGCCTATGTCCCAGCCTAGTGCTTTTTAGCACCCTCTTCCTAGTGGGACCCTCTCAGTCTGCTAACGGCACCCAACTTTGCCCGTTGTCCCTGGCACCAGAACATCCCTTTCCCAGTTCCTTGCCAGCCAGAAGAGGGTGACATAAATCGCTGCATGTTTCGTAAAGTAAGGCTGGAGTTTTCTCTTGGCCATTTCCTAAACAGCTGGAGTTCTTCTTGTATCCAAGGAAACCTGTGTTAACCTGCTGCTCGCAAGGAAGCTTCAATTCAGCAAGTTTCTCCTGGCTTTTCTTGATGCTCCGGAGAAGTAAGGCCCTGCTCTCCTACCACACAGCTTGGAGAGAGGGTCTCTGACCCTGGCTTGGACATCCAGAGCCCTCAGTTTGCCCTAAACCTTGCTAAGTCCATGCTCTTAGGTTAAAATTTTGGGAAGTCTGCAAATAAAGACTTGTCTGACTTGTTTTTGCCCTCCCAGTTCTCGTGCTCCACCTACTTTGAGCATTGAACCTGTGTAAAACAAAACTGCAAAAGCCTTGATTTCCCCCATTTTGTTGCTACTTAGTGGTAGTTCGATAAAAGTTATTCCAGTTTCCCCAATAAACCTGCCAGACACAGCTCTTCAGGGGCTCACTAACAAGCCAGAGGATTTGTTTTAGTGAAACTGCCAGAATTTTGGAATTTTCTCTGTCTCTCCAAGGTCCAGAGCAATTCAGACAGGGGGAAATGTGGGGAGGGGGGTTGTTGATCTTAATAGCAGTGAGATCATTTGTTGAGGAAGGGGACAGAATGCTCCAGACATATGCTGGCTCTCTCAGTCTCACTCCCACCACTGTGCCTCTGTTGGACCCTGCAGCTCTTTCTGGGCTCTCCTGGCTCTGCTGCCAATTCCTGGAGACTTTCCCACTGGTCCCATTCTCCCATTTCACTGCCCAGAAGAAAGACATTTCTTCCCACTCTGCTCTGACCTTCTCCAGCACACAACACCTTCCTGGAGGATCTCTCTAGTCCATGCTGCTCCACAGAGGTGGATGGTAAAACCTGGAGACTTTTTTTCTGCTTCTAGTTTTTTCCTTTCTTCCTTCCTTTTCCCTACTCCAGGCTTTTTCAGTGGGTGGAGTGATGTGCAACTACCCACCTCAGAGATGCTCTGCTCTGTATTTCCGGCTGGGGTCATATGCAGGAGCTGCGCATAAATAGGAGAGCAGCTTCTGAGGACTTCAGAGCAGGTGGGAAGAGGAACAATTAAAATTCAGGAAAGCTTCATCCTGCTGGAGCAGGAAAGCATGGTCTGTGATGGACCCAGGGCAAGTGCGGCCCTCATACATGAGGTGGTTGAAGGTACCTGGGCACTTTGAGGGAATTGTCTCCCTGGAAGCAATTTTACCCCTGATTAAAGCTGGTATCATCTAGCTGGAGCAGGCGGGGGTATTTTAAGACCTTGGTGGATGTCAAGGTGGGTTGGAGAGGTGGAAACCTGTGGCTTCGGCAACATCTGCAGCTGCAGCAGGGATCTTCCACCTCTCACTGAAAGCAGGAAAGACTGAAAGCAACAAGGTGATCAAAGAGCAGGAAATACTCTCAGGTTTCTCTACATACTTTCTCTTTTACTGGCCCACATTTTTCCTCTTGACTGTCTGCTGCTCCCTGCTCTGCCCAGCTGCTCTTCCAGCCCTGACCTTTCCCAGCTCTGTCTCTCTCTCCACAGAGTGCAGATTCTCTGGCAGCTCCCTGTCCCACACTGCAGCACCTGAACTTCCCATTCTGCCCATCTCTCCTGGTACCCCCATCCTATGTCTCTCACTGTCCATCAGATCTTATTCCTCATTTCCTTCCCTGCAGGAAAACTAGGTGCAGGCAGGAGGAGGCTGAGAGCGTGCTACAGCAGGATGAAGTGGACTCCAGTAGTCATAATCCTGGTTGCAGGCTCTAGGGTAGGAGAGAGTTGCCTTGGTCCATCCTTAGCTAAGATGGAGGTGGGATGCACCCTGCCCAGCCATGTCACATACCTAAGTAACATATGTGAAAGCAATAAGAGCTGATCTCCATCCCTCACTCCCAAGCTCTCCATAGGGAAGTTGTGCCTCCCCCTGACACAGGTCTGGCATTGTCACTGGCCTCCATCACGACTGTGGCCACCCTGAGCAGTTCCAGTATTTCAGCCGCTCTGCAGATGCCCATCCATCTCCCAGTCCTGGCTCCACAGCTGGTGTCTGGCCTGACTTGCAGCTCATCCGAGGGCCCGGTGTGTCCCTGCTGAGGGACAGCCAGTGGCTCTGTGAGCCACTGCAGCACGGTGGAGAGCCACAAAACCTCATGCCCTGCGATAGGGAAACTGAGCTGGGAGAAGCAGGTGGCTAGGGTTTTGCCATGTTTCCTGTAGTCCTTTCCACATCATGCCAGTGAGGGTAAGCAGGGCCCCTTCCCTTCGAGAAAGCCTCCGTTTTGGGGCACTCCCTTAAAACACCCACTGAAAGTCTATGCCAGGCAATGGGGAAAGTAGAGGGAATAAGCATGGGGAAGGAGAGATTCAAGTGGCAGCCTGGGGACAGAGAGGCCGGAGGCCATGCCAGGTTTGACTCTGGGAGCATCTTGTTGAGGCTTCAAACACAGATGATCAAGGAGAAAAGAACATCTGTTCCCTCCCTGTCCCCATACAGCATGGCCACCCCCTGCTCCAGTCCACCTCCAGGCTGGTCCCCTTGCCCTGGCCCCACTGGGCATGCCTGTGCTGTCCTGTTCGGATCTGGCGTTGTGTCTCTCTCTGCCAGCCGGTCTCTCTAAGCCTGCCAGCACATCACAGAGCATCTCCAGGAGGTTAAATGGTGCTCTGGGAGCAGGAGGCTGCGTTCTCTCTCTCTGGCAGAGCCATAGTGTGTGGTATCCTAATGGCCAGGCTGTGCTAAAAGCCTCTGCTCCTCTTGCTGGAGCGCGGTCGGGTGCTTTACCGAAGCTGGGTTAATGCAGCAGCAGCTGCAGAGTGGAGATGTAAGGGGCGGGGGGTTAACATGCTCACTCTCCCGAAGCTCCCCTTGCTCGAGTGCAGGTTAAACTTCTGCACTGGCCTTGCAGGAGCCAGTCTTTAACACAAAGCACTCTGTAAGAGCAACCAGCGCTTCCCGCTCTCCGGTGAAGCATTTCTTTTGCTGTCCCTAAGGTGGCAGTACAAATCCCCCGACCCCAGCCACCAGCAGCCACATCCTCTCACAACCAGAATTTAATCTCTGAATCCTCCGAGGCGTCCCTCTCCCTCCTGGAGAGTCCAGCACATTGTGTTTTGTATCCGACTCTCTGTCTGTGCCCTCCTACAGCCTAGCTTCTCTTCCAGCTGGGCTCTGCAAGCCACGGTGTCTCGACTGCTGGAGGAGACCCAGGCTGCTGCCTCCTATCCCGGCGCTGTAGAGCAGCTTGGGGCAAAAGATGCCCTTCAGCTGCCAGATTGGCCTGGCTGGAGGAAACACTTGGGCAGCAGGCAGTGGTGGGCAGAGCTAGGGCTTGCTGAAAGCTTCCCTACAAGCCTGAAAGGTTAACTCCTGGCTTTCACTGCTGGGCAGAGATTTGAGTGGAAATACCCCAGGCAACGCAGGGCTGCTGAAAGCCTAGCATACAGGTCAAAGAAGGAACCTGAGCTCTCCCATAGCAGGTCTCAGGGAGGACAAAGCAGGGAAAATCCTAACATTTAACAGTGCCCAGGTGGTACTGGAATCCAGTGATCTTGTTAATATGAAGGGGAGATGATTGAGAGGCAGAGAAGACTCGAAAACTTCAACTTTCATCTGATGAAGAAAGAAATAAAAATGTTCTTGCCTTATATTGGTGAGAGAAAATTTTAAAGGCTAGTAGGAGAGGGCCAGAAAGCCCTGGGTGGCAGGAAACGTGCACCAAAACCTTTGGGTTTAACAAAGCGGCTTGCAGGCCAGACTTGTGGTGTTTTTACTCAGGGTTTCAGGTGTGCTGGTTCTGACCCTTCAGTGGCCCATGCAGTGAGGTTTGGTTCACCGTCAACCAAGGGACTTGTGTCCTATCCAGAGCTTACCACAGCCAGCACTGAAACAGGCTGGCCTCGCTCCTCTGCTCCCAGGGAGCTCCACTGCCATCTCATACCTCCAGAGGCTGTTGGGTTCCCCCAGGGTGTCCTCAGTTTCCAGCAAAAAAAATAGCCTCTTCAATACGAGCTGCTGTGCTGGTCCATGGAGTGGGTTGCTTCTGGTGGGATTCTCAGCTTCCAGGGCATGGTGACCAAAGAAGGTTAAATATAATCCAGTTGGCAAAAATACCTTATAATTTCCTCTCTCTCTGATCACAGAATGCCCCTTCAGGAGTGCCAGACCGCCCTGGGCAGCAGGCACAGATTTGGATTTACTTCTGTTGTTCAGACCAAACAGCTGCTAAGGGTGTCAGTTATACAGACATGATGATGTTGTCACTTTATGTATCATTTTTATTTCATTGCTCTCCAACGTTTGCAATACCCTGGAGCTCAGAAGCTTAAATAACAGCTCTCCCCATATTGATTTTATCCTTCGCCATTTGGCACTCATTCATTCTTTTCCCTTTGAGTTCCTAATAACGAGAATTTTAACAGAGCATCGTCCTCTGCCTTTCCCTCTGTGCTTGAGCAGTGGCTGTGGCCAGGCAGAGATGGCAGGGAAAGGAAGGAAGTGGTGGGCAGAGGCAAATAGTTCCCTCCAGGTTCTCTGAAAATCAGAGCTGGTGCACTTCTAATGCTGCAAAGCCTCTTTGACTGATTCTTACCCCTCCTCAAAAAAAGAAAAAAAAAATAGCACCAATAGAAATTTTCTCACTCTGTTATAAAACTCTGAAGGAAATTGTATTTAGGGTCAGCACTTGGAGCATTCAGAGCTAAAAACAGCCCACTTCTATTGCTTCAGGATGCTCCTAGGCAGAGGATGGGTCTGCAGTGCCAACTTCCACCCTGAAGCCCCTGACAAGCGGGAGAGGGTGATGTTCAGCCCCACCACTGGGATGAGGGAGGCCAATGTGCCAGGAGAGGGAAAACGCATTAAAAGTGACCCAGCAAGCACAGGACAGAGCTGTGTCCTGAGGGCCAGGCCTGAGCTCAAGGCTCTTCTCAGTCAATTTTTATCAGCAATAATGCTGTCTGGGCAAGCCTGAGTGGGGAAGGAGATGAAACATGTCTACATTGGGGTGTTGTTCCTCCACTCATCCTCACTGTAAGAGAAACGAGAGAGAGACAGCTACAGATGAGGCCAAAGAAATGGTGTGAGCTTGTGGGCAGGGACCTGTGAGAGGAGTTCCCCCTCGGCCTGTGTTAGGAGCAGGAGGAAACATTTATCTTAACTTCATTAGGCGGCTCTGGAATATCACAGGAGGACCAGGAGGGAGGGGAGCCATGTAGCGCGATGAAGGACGTACTACTGACTCTGCCTGTTTGGCCCAGCAATATTTACACACACAGACAAGTCACACTAGCACAAGGTGATCTGAGAGGCCTCTAGCACAGCATATCTCTCTTGGTTGTAGAGGCTCTGTCTGGATAATCTGTACATGAGCAGCCTACAGAGATGGCTGCTGGACCCTCCTCTGTCTTGGTGGAAAGCAGAGATCTCTGTATCCAGGTGATCCTTGTTACAATACATTGAAAAACCTGTTGTCATTTTAGCTATCTCTGGTCATCTCAGCTGTAAGGGCCATCCCTGGATTTCAGATGTTTTGAATATTCTGTGTGTTTGCAAAAATTAAATGATCTTTTAATATTTAATCAAAATCATTAGTCATTTTTATTTGTTTTATTCAGCTGAACTGCATCACAAGTATTTTGCTGGTATCTTTTCACAGTGGAAGCTTCTCACTTGAGGAAAAGACTTCAGTGTTTGAGGTTTTGGACCAGCTAAGACCTCTCTGGAGGTTCAGCAGTTGGCAGCTGAACATCTTAGACTGGCTGACATCTGTCTGCATCTCTCCCCAGGAGGGATCAAGAGCCTGCCCTGAGATGGGCCCAGCTCCCCTGGAAGAACAGGGCTAGCAGCACTGGTTAATACTGCTGTGTCATCAGCTGTTGAGCATTTGGTTATCACAGCCCACAGCCTTATCTGGCAACGGGACACAGTGCTGGGCCACTGGAGAGGAAAAAGGAAATATGGACTCTTGGGACCCCATCTCACCAAAAAAGGTAGGTTGCTTTTCATGTTAGCTAATGCTCCTATGCAGCTTCCAGGATTAGCCCAAATGCTGAGTTTTGAGGCAAGCGAGCTCAGATATGCTGAAGGCATGTACCACAGTAGTCAGGTTTCTTTTCTCTGTAAGGAAGGGGAGAGTGTCCTTTCAGACTGGTGGGTCTAGCAGTATGCCCAACACTACTACCATATTACGCTACCAGCGAGCACCTGCTGATGTCTGGCGTTACTACCAAAATGTTTGCCTCTTATGCTGTTGTTGTCCAATCTGAAATACCATTTCCTGCTGTAGGATTCTATCTTGAACTGTAGGCCTGGAGGTGAACAGGTGGTTGGCATGTTTTTTTGACATCTTGAGCTTTGGACAAAAGACTGTGAGGTTGGTAGGGTTGCTTTCTGGAAGGAGGAAGTCTTTAGCAAGAGACACAGCTGGAGAAGGTGCCAGGCAGGAGTAGGTAAGCAAAATTGCCGCATGGTCACAAAACTCTCCCTTGTTTCCTGCACAAGCAACTGGACCCTTTATTCACCCTAAGGAGCAGATCTGTGGATCATTAAGGGACAAAGTAGGACTGAGTCATGATGTGCAATTGTGTTTTAGTTATTCTGAGCTGATGGTGTAAGGGCTGAGGCTCTGGAAGATGATCATTTCTTCTTCCATAACAACATCTAGCCCTTAGATCAAGCAGTATCGAGCCCCCAGACTAGTGTCCACTATCTAGCCCCTAGGGGACACTAGTCACACTGTCAGGAACCAGGAGCAGGCCCTGAGCAGCACCATCTTCTGAAGAGCAGGAGCGCTAGTGGTGGGGGTTTACCCAGTGTGCATAGGAAGAGGAGAGGGATGTGGGGATGCTGGTGATGTGTTTTCTCCGTACAGCTCCTACACTACAGTCTCTCCATGTCATTTTCCACTTCTCAGCTCCTACACATGGACTTTTTGCATATCACATCTTCAGACCTGCTTGTACACATCACCTCCAGCCTACAAAATTCACACATCCTTCTTTTCTTTAGCCCCCTGAGGGTTGCCCCAGCATGCTACCTCACACGCACACTCTGTATCCTTGCAACTTGTCCACATGAGAAATCTGGCCTTTCTTCAGCTCATCTTTCATTTTCAGATCTAATCTCCACACCATCCTCCTGCAGACTTGACTCTTTGCAGCCCCCCACTCCCATTTGCTCACCTCACACGTTTTCCTTGGAAGGTCTAAAATAAACTCTACCTGGAGTGTGTTCAAAGACTAATGTACATCCTCTCTTAATTATTGATTTGTTTATTGCAGACACTTTGGCAGGACATTTGCCACAGTTTGCATGCCAGCTCCTGCCTTTGATTCTCCTTTCAGTTCACAGGGGATTGAGGGAGCATTAGAGAGCTGATGTGCGGAACATCTGCCCCAGCTTAAGGGCAACACTGGTCCATCCCTGCTAGGGAGCACATCTACATGCTCCAGGGTCTCAAAGGTTAATCTCCATGAGCCAAACAGAGTGGGAACTGGCTCTGCTTTCCTACAGTGCCAAACAGAGGTCTAAAGCTCACTTCATCCACCTCGCTCCACATTCCAAGGTGAGCAGAGTCTGTAGGAGCTGTTTCCCTTACCAGGCCTCCTCCTGTAAGGTGGTATCAACTCCCAGCATGTGTCTAGGAAGTCTGGCACAAGGGATCAAAACACAATTATGCCAGAGAGGAAGGTATGCAGGTACAACTCTGCTACCAGGGCTGCTATCAGCCTGTCACTCTCTGCTCCAAGAGCTCAGGCTTTCAGGTAATGCTGGAGAGGCATCAAAATAGGAAAATATAGACTCTGTCAGCCACTGAGGGGAAAGTGTTCTTCATTCGCTTGCTTTTCTCCAAAGCTAGGTGAGGTGACTGGGTTAGACTTTTTTTGGTGGTGCAGTTTGTTCAGCCCAGTGCTCCTGCGTAGGCCAGGCTTCTTGGGTCCCTTTGAATTTGACATGTTCCCTTTTTCCTGCACATGATTGTGGTGGGTTGAGAGTAGGACTGGTTGTCTCAGGTGTACCTGTCACTGGTGGGGTCCTTTGACAACCTTGTGTCTGAACTCTAGGATGTAGTTAGAGGAGACTGGCCCTGGAGCACAGCCAGCATGGTGACCACAGCCTGCCTGGTTTGCACAGCAGATACCATTTCATCCTTATTCCCCAGCTCTGCCATCACTAGGTTTGCTGGCTCCAGTACTCCCTTGGAGGAGGTTTCTGAAGTAGTCCCGGGTTTCACACTCTCCCTGATGAACAAGGACAGTAGCCATTGATGCAGCTCATGCTTGGGATGACGGTGAAAGCAGAGAACATGAAGCAGTGCCCTTCTGCAGCTGAGCTATCACCTCTTTGGCTTCAGGGTTGCAGTCACCTCCCCAGCCAGCTGCAGGGACTGTAAGTCAATTGTTCCCTCACTGACACTTTGGAAGTATGTTAAACACACGTGATGCTGAAGTAGGGCTGTATTTCTTTTCTACGTTAGAGTAAAAGCTGCCTTCCTAATGCTGCTGCAGATAACAGCAACATCACGTATTTTGGGGGGGAAGGGGGAGGAAAACTAGGATCAGAAAATTATTTTATAAGGAGTCAGTTATTTGAGTTTCTTTCCTGCTTAACCCAGCTCTGGCACCTCTCTCCTGAAGTCAACAGAATCACACAGGAAGGAATATCTCCTGAAGATTAGGAGTCATGAACAGGCTAGGGAGCTTTTTCTAAAGTGATTCAATTTACCCTTAAGGGCAGACAGGGTTTGCAGAGCATGTTTCTGTGTATGTGTGCAATCAGAAAGCAGGGGAGGGCTCAGGGTGAGGAGGAATTGATTCTCTAGTGAGCTGTGATTTAACCTGGAGACTTGGTAGGGGCCCGATACAAGTGTTGTTAAGTCTCCGATGAGGCGTGTGTCACGGCTACTATTCTTTTCACACAATTTCCTTCCCAGCATCTTAGCATCAGTCTGATTTTTTGCTAAGCATGCGGAGGTGCAGCTGGAGGCTGGAGCGGCTGGCAGATCCGGGCTCCCAGCTGGGGGACGGTTGAGCTTGGAAGTCGCACTGCACTGCACGAAAGTGAGGGTTGGCAGGGAGGGGACATGAGGACTGTGAATTATCTGCTTCTGGGGCAGAGACGCAGGGACCAGACCCCCTGCCGCGTAGTCAGCAAATAGCAAAATGAGACACTGAACAAGGCTGAGGGCTTGAATTTTTACATCAGAGAGTTTTGGGGGTGTTTAGCTAACATAAACAGTGATAACATAACTTTCCTTTTTTTTTTTTTTTTTTTTTTTTTTTTCCTTAAAAGTATGCTTGAAAATAACATGAAGGGTCTGTTTGTTTGTTAATTCTGATTCTTTTTAAATCTACACCAAATTTTCTTCCTCCAAAGTGCCCCCTGCACCTCTTTGCTTAGTGACAACCCTGAGACGGTACCAAGGTCCTGCTTTTCAATGGGATGGATCATCCCAGCCTCTCTCTGACGCTCCTGGAGTCCTGAATGCCCCACTTGAATACCCACATACTTAATTAGGAACATAAAATTTTTGAAAGCACAGGCTTGCTTTGAGAAAAGCCAAATGGGAATAGGATGGAGACCTCCTCTCCCATTTTGCTGGCAAAAAAATTGTGTGTATGACTGCACAACAGGCCCATGCCTGACCACTCAGTCCAGGAATTTCCCAAATTGTGCCCGTGACCAAGAAGCTCTAAGTGGCTAAAAAGCCCTGTGAGGTCTGCAGATGGCAGGTCGTTAGAGAAACAATGCTTTGACTATAATTCTCGTTATCTGCTTCCAACATACAGAGTGCCTCAAGTGCATCCTGGGACTCCTTTGTTGGGCAGTAATTGGCCTTTTGGATGATGACAGAGAGGTTTGGTGATATGGGAGCGCTCAGGAAACAGGGTGCTGGATGATGGGAGAGAAGCAGGAAAGGGCTGGTGTGTGGAGGAGACACAGTGCAGATGGAGCCATGGAAATGATTTGTACTCTGTCCCATTCAAAGGCCAGCCCAGAGCATTTGCAGGGTTATCAGTGCTGGTTCACAATTCACCCTCACTTTTCCTGTGAGTAGACCACCTTTCTCCTAGTAGGGGCAGAGGACAGTCACTGCAACACAAGCTTGTCTGCAAGACCACACTCCTGCTGTCAGCACTTTGGGAGACCACCTTGTCCTGGAAAAGACTCTTGGACCTGCTTGGTGAAGGGATGGTGCGTGAGACAGAGGCAGGAGATATCTATCCGTCCTGGAAATGCCTGTGAGTTATTTTCTGTCTCTGGTGATTGTACAAGCCTTGATCTTCTTTCGAACCTCGCTATGCTTCTAGCTGCAGCAGTATCGTGTGTCAATGAGTTTCACAGGGCTTCTTTATCCTTTTAACGGCTTTGACTGCCAGCCTTTTCTCCTTCTTTCCTTACATTATGAAGCAGGAGGAGCAGAAATCTGCAATCAGCTGTGCTCAGACCCAGCATTATTGTACGTCCAGCCCCAGCACCCCCTCCCCAACTCTTCTCCAAGATAGGCACTCTCAGCCTTTTTATTCTCTCTTCATATTAGAGTGTTGCCATCTATGATTCATTCTCGTTGCCTCAGAATTGCCTCTATTTCTTCTTGGTGAGAGATCGACAAGGTCTGTAGAGAGTATTGCAGACACGAGCACTGCCTTGATTTCTTGAATACTGCTATAATCTGTTCTGCATTTTTCTCCTTCCTCTTCCTTGGGATTTCTAAGATCTCTGTTTCAGTCTTTTTCTTTTTCCTTTGAACATTGCAGAAGTCTTCCCTGCACGATCTCTTGGACATTACAGTCATGGCCAGGCCTTTTCCCTGGCTAGACATGTTAATTCAGAAGTTGCCTAGGTTAGAGACTTGTGCAGGTTACAGCGATGAATGGGCCTCACCAACATTTGTTATCTTCCTGACAGGACTGTTTCTTCAGCCCTCATTTGAAAGTACTTTTCCTGAAATTTTTGTCCCCATTTAACTGAGTAAATTGTTCCTTGTTGTAGGTCTTTTTTTTTTCCTATACTGTCTTAATGTTCTCTGAAATATTATGAAAAATCCTTTGAAAGTTCATGAGCAAGTGATCAGCTGAAATTGGTCATATTGCTTAGGATTTCTTGCTGGAACTTCCCTCCTTTTCATCCTTTTACTTTCCTCTTTCTCTTTTCCAGCACACAAGGACATCTGCACTTGCCTCTCTCTGATCCACCTGATTCTTGCAGGGCAGTTTTCAAGCTGGGAATTTAGCCGGAAAACCTTTGGCACATAACTGGAAAGGCTGGCAGTGACCTGTTCCCATGCGTGGGGAGCTGCTCTCCTCACACCCCTACAGAAGATCTGCTCTGTGGATTAAACAGAGCCATCACTGTCAGGATTGGCCTTTTACCGGTGCTAGGATTATTTTTATAATGCCGGTGATGGCAACGGTCATAGCACTTCCACGTGCCCACTTCTCCTCAAAGCCTTTTCCAAATACATTAGCTAATCCTTGCATGGCTCCTGTGAAATGGGGCTCATTACCTCATTTTACAGAGAAGATGAGGTCTCTTCTCTGCACTGAGCCTCTATAACCGAGGGGCTGAGGAGGTCTGCCTGTAAGCAGCACCACAGGCTTGGGAGGATGTTTGCCCCCAGCGAGTGAATGAAAAATCAGGGCTGAGGCGGAGGCCAGATGAATTGGCTGCTCTGAGCTCCCGATACCAGGGCCTGAGCCAACAGTGCTGAAGCATTTCTATCCGGGAAAGTGCAGGGCTAAAGCTTTTCCCGGACACTCAGTACACCTGGGTGGCAAAACTCTCCTGCTACGGCTCTGCTGCCTCCAACAGCTCTGGGGAGAGGGTGAAGACAGGCAGCTGCTCTGGCTGCCAGTGCCTGGGCCCTTCTCCTGTCCCATTCCCACTGCCGGGCTCTCGAGGGAGCAGCACCCTATGCCGTGGTCAGCAAATCCCTAAGGCAACAGGTCCTGGGCACCCCATGCCCACGGATTTCATAGCTCCCGCTATGCTGCCCCGGCTGCCAGCTGTCTCCCTGAGCTGGCCACTCGGCCCCATGCTCCCTGAAGGACAGTCCTTTGAGCCAGCTGCAACTCACTGCCCTCAATTGCTGGCCTGGCTGAGACCTTAACCTGTCATTACGTGACCCTGTAGGTTGTTCCCTTCTGAAGGTGTGATTGCCCTAAGAGCTTTTCCCGGCCTCTCTCCCAGTCGTTGCTCCTCCTGAAAGCTTTTCCCGGCGAGGCTGATCTGTGTGCAGGATGCAACCTTCCTGGCGGTACATGGGCTCCTCCTGCCAAGTGCTTGAAAAGAGATACGGACATCAGATCAAAAGCTGTCTCTGAGCTATTCCCCGGGCACTGAGAACAGGGAGCTTTGCTTCACTAGCATGCCTTTTGATGCCTATGTGAGCTGCATGGCCCCGGCAAGGCTCGGGAAGGAGGCAAATGTTCAGCTTGGTGGTGGCACCCACTTTCCTCCTGCAGGCTGGACTGCATGTGCCGGTGATGCCGTTGGGGATGCTACATTCCTCGGACCAGCTCTGGTTCCCCCCGGAGATCACTGGCAGCACTTTCTAGGATGTTTGCTCTGCAGGTGGGGCCGTCTCCTCTCTGCACCAACCTGGCACTGACGAGTCTTCCAAAATTCCCAGGGTCTCTCTGCAAAGTGACACTTAAAGCCTGGCCCAGTTCTCAAAGAGGGTGAAGGAGAGATATCCTTCTCCTTGCCATTCCCACCAGAGGTTATGTCCTCCCTTGGGTCATGCTCAATGCTGCTGCAGAGCATCACTGTGTGTCGATGAGCAGTGGCTCTGCCCACCCTGCAACTGGCTGCACTTCAGGGGTGTGCAAAGAGATTCTGCTGTACACAGACTGTTAGATCCTTCTGGATGAGAGAAGAGGCAAGGAAAATGTCAGGTCATCGCTTTCCGAGAGCTGTGAGTGGTGTTCTGGTAAGAGGGAGCGGGGCGGCACATGTCTCTGTGTGGGGCTGCCGAATCAATGCGGAGATCAGAGGCAGAGACAACGACGGAGCTAATGATGACTGCGCAGATATTGGACTACGAATCTCTCTATGGTCATCCCCTGCAAGGCTGGGGCTATCATTTGCCCTCTCCTGGGAGGTGAGAAGTGCATTGTGGTCAAGGCATGGAGCAGTAGCCTCGATCTGGGAACCATGGTGGTAGGAGGAAAGATTGTATCGGAGGGAAAGCTAGCCAGAAAATGCTATGCTAAAGGAAACTGTTAGGTAGGAAGAGACAAAATCTGGATTGTGCTGGGCATTTTGGTAGCAGCTCACCTCTCCTTCCAGAGGACTACTTGGAGCGGGGAGATGTGGCCTGGCTGAGCTGACAGATCTGGCCGAAGATAAAGTGGGATTTTTTCTCGGCTGAGAGTGTCTCATGGAGCTTCTGGAGGCACTTAAACCTCAGCGTGAAATGACCTGCAGGCTGGCCCCGAGTCGCCTGTGGGGGAGAGCTCTCGCAGAGAGACACTGATTTCATCCTTCACAGAGGTGCTCCTTGAAAGAGCAATTTGCCAGCATGCCTCAGAGCAGTAATGGCAAGGCCTCTGCTTGAGATACCGTCTCTGTGCTCTGACAGCCCAATCATTCATGCCCTGCCTCTAACGTCCCTCTTCCAGGGGAGCAAGGGAATGAGAAATGGAGGCAAAAGTGGCACATTCACAGTGCTGGCAATTTCCAGATGGGCTTGTCTCCTTTCGGGTCTGCGTCCAGGGCTGTGTGAAATAGGTAGCAGTGGCCTTGTTGAGCACCAGCTTCCACCTGGGGAAGGACACAAATGGTTTACTCGGCCCTCTGTGGCCAAAAGTACCCATAACCATGAACAACGCTGTGGTTCTGGCAAAGGGACAAGGCACTGAAGGGCTCCTTCGCATGGAGACACATGAAGGCAGCACTCCCTGCACCACTGCTGTGGACCTTTTCTGAGGAAGGCCAGCAGGTCTCCAGCTGTGTCCTGCCCATACCACATGCCAGGGGACATGGGGACAGGGGCAGAACCTAGAGGAGATTTTTGTTCAGAGGGGTCTTTCTTATCTCCATCCTGGAAAAGCTTTAAGCATGGTTTTGTTGATGTGAGAACTGGGTGTTTTTGTCAGATTACAACTTTGCAGGCAACTACCTTGGGCTACGGTCCATGGGCCAGAGAAGAGCAGCTGGCTCAGTGAGAAAAGGGGACCCCCAGGCTAAGTAAGCTTCTAGGCAGGGTGTCCATGGCCTGTGGACTCAATGAAGGCTGACTTGTGGCCACACTTTGTCACCTGTCTGCTCTCTGCAGTGAGGACTTTGCTGTCACTATAGTGTCTTCTGCTGGAAAGCTTGCAAATACCTCCAGGCAATTTGCAGCATGAACAGCACCCCATTTTCTTTCCTTTCCTTCCTACTTTCCATCCAGCCCTTTGGACACCCAGTGGGATGCTTTTGCTCCTTCCAGTCCCCCACAGCGCCTAGCCAAATTTCCTCTGCACGTGGCAGCTTTAAAACTAGCTGCACAGGAAGCCCTGGCTTGGCACAAAACCCTCCCATTAGCTCTTGAGGTAGGGCCTTCTTGACATGGGAATGGCAGAATGAGGCACATACATCTTGTCTTGTGGGTAGGCTCCTTTTCTCCCCCCCTAGAACAGCTCAGCACTGACCCAACAACTCCCCAGGTTTCTGCTAGATTAAAACTTGCCTTTGTGAGGACTCAGCAGAAAGGAGCTGGGGCTTTTCATTCGCTATCTGGAAGTATTCACATCTAGCTTGGGGGAAAGCAAAAAGCACAGTAACTTCCCTGATTTGCCGCAGAGGACTCAGACCCTGCTCTGGGGAGGTTTGTGCTCTGCTGGTGGCCATGTTCTGCTGGAAGCTCCCTTCTCCATGAGTGGGACGTCCTGTCTGCAGCTTGGGCTCCCACATTGCAGCCCAGAGAGAAAAGCGGGGAGATGCCCAGCAAAATATAGACAAGTGGGTGCACTAAGAGCCGAATGACTCCCCACCGGCATGAGGGAGCGCTCGGTCAGGGCTGCTCCCATCGCCCGGCGTGGGGCAGCGATGAGGCGGTGCAAGCTGCACTGCCTGGGAGCATCCGCTGCGGATCTGCCACATTCGCATCCCGCCAGGCTGAACCTGGAGATGAGTTACGGGAATGTTTCCCGTTTGCTGCCCCAGATAAGGGAGGAGTTACGGCTATCTCATTGCGCTGCTGCTACCTGGCCCTGTTTGCAGCTTGATGTGGGCAAAACACGGATCTGCTCCATTGGCAGCATGTGCACCTGCCTCCTCGCCGGCTCCCGTCGCGGAGGGACAGCGCATCCTTGCAAAAGCAAGTCACAACAGAGAGGGGCAGGCAGAGTGGAAACATCTCTGATCCCCTTCCTCACCACAGCCCTCCCTCTTCATCCTCATCCCCTCCACCTCCTCCTGATGGAGGAGGAAAACTACTGGTGGCTGTTCTGCATGGGGCCAGGTCCATGCCTGCCCCTCTGCACCTCTCTCAGGAGCAGGGATGCTCAACTTGGCCTCCTTGGCATAGTGACTGAAAAATGAAGAAGCCAAAGGAAATTGCCATCCATGTACTCTCTCTTTTTTGTTGTTGAAAAAGGGTGCAAATCTGGTGTCCTGTTTTGGTTTTTTCCCTCCCCTTTGCCTCTTTGAATGCCTAGCGCTGCCCGGGCCTCCCTGGGGCTGAGACCCGAGGCTGCGGTGGGGCCCTTCCTGGGGCCAGCCTTGCACATCTCTCTGCGCTGCAGCCAGAAGTGGGACACCCCCCTCAAACCTGCCCAACGGCACTGGAGAGCCCACGCTTGCTCCGGACCAGCCTCGCTGCGGGGTCGGACCCCGCGGGCCGGGGGCATCTCGCCCGCTCTGCCCCGAGCGCAGCCCAGGCGAGGGTGGCCCCGGGGGGCGGCGAGTGCTGCCCCGGTGCTGCCTGGGCGATAGCAGTCCCCCATCCCCAGGGCCGAGCCGCCCAAACGGCGGGTGCCCTGCGTGGCCCGAGTGCGGCGCGGTGATTGCGGGCCGGGCCGGCAGCCCCTGGCGAGGCTGCGCGCTGCCCTGCTCCCCCGTCCGCTAAATCCGAGCATCCCTCTGCCTGCTCCCAGAATGTGCGGAGGAGAAGTTAAAGTGGGAGTGGGGGTGGGAGGGACTTTTCTTTTTTTTTCCCCCTTCTTTTCTTTTTAAACATTTCCTCTTTCATGCAGGGTTATTCACCGGGGGGGAAGACAGGCGGGTGAGTCACGCTGGTGGGAGCGGGGAGCTGAGCGGGTCTCTGCGGCGGGCGCACGTCCCCCGAGCGGGCATGTGGGGCAGGCCGGCCCCGAGGCCAGGCTGGGGGAGGCCCACGCTCGCCTGCTGCCCCAAGTCTCCGGTGACGGGCAGCAGCGGGCTGACACCATCACAACCACGTCGGGAGCGACACTGCGATGTCTCTAACGCCACGAGGCTGTGACTTCACGCGAGCGTCGATATGAAGGGAGTAGCAGTCCTGTCCGGTCCAGGGAAGGGATGGAGCACCTCCACCCACATCCTGCTTGAAGTCCTTGGTGGGGCCTTGGGTTTCCGAAGGGCAGGGGCACATTTGGGATGGGATCGAAGCTACCACGTTGCAAAAAGTGCTGCGTAGTGCACAGCTGGAAAGCTGGTTTCCAGAGGTAAGAAGAGCCGAGGGGGAAGGAGAAACAAGCTATAGGTGTGAAAAACGTTAGGCAGAGAAAATATGGTACTTCCTTCAGTGCCTTCTCCAGTCAGGTCTCGACATTTGGAGAAACAAGACTGAACTCTCTCTCTAACATGAGTGGGGAAACTGAGGCAGGGAGCAAGCCTGACCAGGCATTTTTATTTTTGGTGCTGCCTCATAGTTAGAGCCTGTACACAAGTATCTGGAGATGGGACCTATTTTTCATGTGGACAGAGACCAGCTCCTGCCGTGATACTCTCAGCTGCAGCCCTGAGTGCCAAGTGTTTTATTGATCTCACTGGATCCAGCTGTTTCACTTTGAAAGCTGAACTGCCCTAATTTGCAAGCAAGTGGGGCTACCAAAGAAATCAGCCCTCCTAATTCAGTATTTGTTCACCTGCTCTTCCACAGAGAGCCCTTACAGGCAGGAGCCCTGCTGAAGATCCTTTCATCTCAGAAGTGGGAGAATCCCCTAGAGCCAGGACTGAAACTCCAGTCTCTCGCGTGCAGCACCTTACACATCCCTGGCATTTCCCAGACCTGTAGCAGTGGTGTGTGGTGCTCAGTATGAAGTTACTTAAGTGTGATCTGTGGTGGCTGCCCCACATGGGCTGAATGCCTGTAAGTGTGACTTTGGACAGCCCTGTTTCCCACTAAGTACATAAATAGTGCTTCCAAATTCATATCCTGCTCCAAGAAAGGTTGCAGCCTCCCTGCAGCTGCTTGGTTCCCCCTCTCCCCCCCTTTTTTTTCTTCTCCTACCCCAATCCCGTTGCCCTCTTCAGCTGCCTGGGGTTGATTTAGGGTATGTAGCAGAGCTTGAAGGTCTTGGTTCAGCTCAGAGGGGAGATTGTCCAATCTCTCCTCCCAACCCAGGATGGCAGGAAGCAAAGCCTTGTGCCTGGAAAGAGCAGAACCCGAAGTATTTGGAGCCCTCCACCTGTAATTCCTCCCTTCTCCCACCCTCCCTGCCTGCAGCACTGTCCCTTTATCATTGTGCCTCTTGCAGAGGAGCAGAAACATGAAACTATTGCAAAAAAAGGCATGCAGAAAAGTGCTGTAGAGAAGCAGAGCAAATTAAGCAGAGCTCTGATCTGCTTGGGTTTGTGCTTGCCAAAAATGCACCATGCATCTTAATTCGCTCTGCTGTTCAGCTCACACTCACTGCTCTCCTGATGCCATTTCGGCACTCTGAGCTCAGCCTTTTCAACACTTCATTCTTCCTCCTTCGTGTTTTTTTTTTTTTTTTTTTTTTTTTTTTTTTTTGCATGTCTGATTGCAGAATCTGCTGCAGGAGGGAAGGGGAGGAAAGTGAGGGGAGGGAGCACAGGAGCCCCAACCTTGGGTGCCCTGGTTGCACTTCTCAGCCAGCTGACTGAATCTCCGTTGCATTTTTGAGTGGGGTATGTGTGCATGTGTCTTTTCTAGAAAGTCCTTCCTGGGTGCTCTCCAATTGCTTTTTTCCCACCCAGCCGCCTGATCTGCCTCTTACTAGAATCCTCTTAAATATATATATATATATGTATATATGTATTTTAAATTGCTGTAATCCACACCACCTTTTATTCTCCTCCAGTAGAGTTTTATCTTCTTCCTTCTCTCCACCCTTCTGTCTGTCTGGATTTTGGGGGCGGGGGGGGGGGGGGGGGAGGGAGAGAGAGAAAAAAACCACCCAAAAACCAAGCAAAAGGCAGCATCGTCCTCCAAAAAACGAAAGAGCCAGGGAAAGCGGGAGCAGAGCCAGAGCCCCTCACCTCTCCCCTAGCACAAATTTAACCCCAGCTGCAACTTTCCCACTCCGGGCTGGGCTGCGGGGGGTGGGTTTTCCCTCTTCCCCCCCCCCCCTTGGATTTATTTTGGTGGCAAGGGAGGGGGTGGGGAATCCTTTTTATTGCAGCCAGGGAAGCGTGCAGAGCTGGGCTCGCTCTCCCTTTGCGAGCCTTCCTCCTCCTCCTCCTCCTCCTCCCTCTCCCCTGCTTCCCCCCCCCCCAACTGCAGCAGGGCTGGCCAGGCCCGGGGGGGAGGGAAGGGCTGGGGAGGGAAGCGATGGGAAGGGAAGGTTGCCCCCTCCTCTCCCCAGCCTCCTCTCCCTCTGTGTGTTTTTTTTGCAGGTGTGTCAATTTTAATTCTGCCCAGTAGGTGGGACTTGGTGACTTTCGCACCATTTTTGTTATTTATTTATTTCCCCTGGCTGCCTCCCCAGCCGCTGTTGCAATCCTCCGGAGCGGCTGGCGGGGAGCGCCTGAGCCCGGGCGCCGGGCGCACGCAGCCCGGCCAGTATGCATCTCCGCCCGCTACCATAGGGGGAATTACAGCTTCTCCTCACCAGCTGCCAGCATGATTTCATCTGCTGGAGGATTTTTGCATCTGATCGCTTGAGGTTTTGTGTTTTTTTTCCCTCCCTCTGTCTTTGTTTCCTTCCCCCTTTCCCCCCCCTTCCCTCCCTCCATCTCCCCTTTCCTCCTCCTCCTCTCTTTTAGAAGCAGCAATCGGAGATGGATGTCTCTCTTTGCCCTACCAAGTGCACTTTCTGGAGGGTATTTTTGCTCTGGAGCATTTGGGGAGACTATCTGCTTTCGGTGCTGGCTTGCCCTGCTAATTGTCTTTGCAGCAAGACAGACATCAATTGCAAGAAGCCGGATGATGGGAACCTCTTCCCTCTCTTGGAAGGGCAGGATTCAGGCAGCAGCAATGGCAACACAAGCATCAATATCACGGACATCTCAAGGAACATCACTTCGATGTAAGTGGGCTCCCCCTGGCTCTCCCAGTGGGTGCCTTTCCCTCCTGGAGGCAGGGTGCTGCCTGGGTGCGCGTCTGCAAGCAGAGCAGCCTGCGGGGAGGTTCAGGTGCCCTCAGCATTGCTGTGCTTCCTGGCACTGCTCACGCTCAGCTCAGCCTTGTTTATCGTGCAGAGGATGTAGATCGGGTTTTTCCTCTGCCCCATTCAAGAGAGGGGGGAAAAAAATCCCAGCAACAGTTTGGCCAAGGCTTCGAGAAATAAAGAAAATGAGATTTAATTCCTTAGCAGGAGAGCGCAGCAGGCAAAGATGCTAAAGCTGCTGTTTCCTTAACTATTTGCTTCTGTAAAGGGAGGAGGGAGAACACTATATCCACATATATCCAAATTGGGCAAGAAAAGCAAGTTCTGAACTGCTTGCTCTTTTTTGAGACTTTGGATCCGATTAGAATGCCATTTTTTCATCTCCACGCAGAAAATCCTCCCTTCTCTGCCCTGCCTAAGTGTATCTGGGAATCTGCGGTTTCTGCTTTTTAAGGGGGGAGGGAGGGAAAAATAGGACAGGGGGAAATGTCCCCTAAGTAGCTTATTTAACTCTCATTGTTATAATTTTGCAACTCACTCTGGTGCTGAGCTGGGATTGTGTGTTTTCATCTCAGGGTGGTGGTGGAGAGAAGAACAGGAGCAGGGAGATATTTTTAGTTGAGCACTTTGCGTTTGTTTGCATGCTTGTTTATCTGGAAAATCAACTTGAAGTTGCATTATCCTTGTTTGGAGGCGCAGTTAGCAAAGCTCATGTTAATCTCATCAGCGCGGAGTTGAGAAAGGAATATATTTCCTCCTCCTGAATCCATCATGCTGGGGTGTGTGTGTGTGTGTGAGAGACAGAGAAAATCCTCATCATTTCCAATCTCTGCTCTCTATTTTCCAGTACGTTTTGGGGTGAGATGAACTCTGAGCCATTTCATTATTCTAATGCTAATTGAAATGTGAGCATTTAGGGAAATGTAGCCCCCTGAGCAAGTTGCCAGTGGGAGTTCAGCAGAGAAGAGGTGGAATCCTTTATTCTGGCAGTTAAATGCAGCAAGGTTTGAGATGAGTAATGGAGGGTTATTTATTTATTTTTCACCTCGGTTGCACAGTTGCATGGAGGAAGAGTGCTTTGCTGGGTCTTTTCCTGAGGCTGTTTTATTTGGTCACCGTGCGATTGCAGCATAGACATGGAGTAATTGCAGTGGCTCTTTTGCAGCCTTCCTTGTCACCTTCGCTGGGTAAAGATGACTGGATCTGCTTTCCCCAGTTGCTTACAGGTTCATGCAATGCCCAGGCAGATTTTCAGCAAATGATACTGACCCTGTCCCCCAGCTTTGCCTTTCCAGCAAACCTGCTCTGCAAACCCAGCAGGAACGAGGAAAGTAAATGTGAAACTACTGTAATGCTCCCCTTTCAAATGCCCCATATTCATTCTACCTTGCCAGTGCTGATCTTGTTTTTTTCCTGTGATACTGGAGGGATGTGGGTGATGCTAAGAAAGTCGGAGAAACTCGTGTTTTTTTCCTATGCTTGCTGTTTGTTGTGGTTTTGTTTTAACCCTTTGCTCGACTGAGTGTGTGGGGAAGGCTGTGAAAGGTTCAGAAGCAGCCAGCATGAGTGTGTATTTTCAGATACACACATATATCTGACCTGCTGGGAGAGATACGATTGTGTGAGCCCTTTGTATCCAGAAAATGTCTTTACTGCTTTGAAATTGAAAAATGGTGATAAGCAGTCAGAAAAGAAGGGGGCGGGGGGGAAAGACCTTCTCAACTCCAGAAACAGAGGTGTTAGATAATTTTTACAAGAAGAGATTCTCTTAAGTTGAGGAATAAGGAGAGGGTGCTGGTTCTTGCTGGATGCTATATGCATCTCTCTTCCTCCTGGAGCAAAGCGCTTCTCCCCCACCTCACCCCATGCCCCACACCTACCTCCCAGGCTTTGGGGCCAAAAGGCAAGGTGGGCATCAGACCAAGGTGAGCCCCTAAATGCCACATGGGACTGAGATGGAATGTGAGTGAAAACTTTGGAGGTTTGTAGGGAGCATTTTAGGTGGCAAGGCCAGGAAGAAACCCCTTCCTAGTGAGGGAGGCTGATCCAGGCTTGAAACAAAGTTCCTGCTTTGGCATGAGGGCTAGGGCAGGCTGCCTCGGGTCCTGCACCCTCCAGGCTTGATTTCAGGCCTCTCTTTGCTGGACTGACCTGGTAGATGCTGGGTGAGGGGTGCACTGAAGCCTGCTCTGACTGCTGATGAATCATGCCCGACACCTGGGTCTGATTCACCTCCGCACTGAATGGCACTTCCTCCTACTTGCTGAGCTCATGGGGGGCTTTGCTTCATTAGGTAGCTTGTCTCATTTATGGATGGTGGGTGGACAGAGGTGCCTTTGCCCTGGGCCAGAGGACAAGTAGTGACATCTCTCCCTGTGTCTCCTATCAGGACCAGCCTGGGGGAGGGGGATGTTTGGGTCAGGTCCTCCCTGCGGGTGTTGGGAGGAGGTGGTGGTTCCTGCTCCTGAAATGGTGCACTCTCCCTCATTCTCCTCTGCAGCCAGGGGAAGCGAAGGTGGGGTATGTGGCTCTGAAACCCCTGGGGGCTAAGTGGGGCCTCTTCTGTGTCCAAAAGCTGAGCTCAGCATGGAGAGTGCTACCTGCCTTGGGGGCCAATGCTGGGCTGGGTGATGCTGAAGAAAGCTGTGGGGTCTGTGAGAAGGGTAGGGAAGGAGAAGAGGACAACAGAGAATGAGCCATAAGCCTGCTTGGTGGGCACATTAGTCTTGTCCAAACTCGAGAGGAGAAACCTCCAAACGGGCCACTCCATCTAGGAAGGTCCCCAGTTTGTACCATCTTTTCATAAGCCACTGGGTGCCTCATGCTCTCTAGCAGGTATTAGAGCAGTGTTCCTCTGAGGCAGGAGTGGGGAGAGGAAGAGACCCTGGCCGTGGTGGCTGCCAGGGAGGGCAAGGCTTGCCAGCACCCTCAATGCAGTGTTGGGCAAAAATGGAGGCTGGAGGCTGCTAGCTGAGCAGGCACAAGCTGCTGTTGAAGGGGACTGAGCAGAGAAGCACGTCAAGAGGCCTGTGGCGCAGGCAGGACCACTTGGCCTTGTCACCCATCTTGGAATTGGCTGGAGCTGATCTGTTGAGCAGCACCCTGCCTTGGAGGGTGTTAGTCCTTCCACTGGCTAACTAGGGGAGTCAGGAAGAGCCTGAGCTCAGGTACCTCCACTTGCGTATGGGCATTTGATAAGCCCCTTGCCGGGAAGTGCTTGGTGCTTGGCTTCCCCTGCCTTAGTCTCAGCCTGGCGAAGTTAAGGAGAGGGAAGGGAGGACAAGCTGGCCCCAGTGATGGTGCTTTGCTGTCTTATGGCACCAAAGCTTCCTGAGCAGTGTTTGGTGTTGGCTTGAGCTGTACATCAGACTCTTTGGGGTAGGAGCTTGTTTGTGCCTTCCTGGGAGTGTCATGGCAGTAGCAGATGTGCGGCCCCCAGAGCTGCTGGCCACCCCAGGGCCTATCACTGCTATGAAGTGCTGTAGTCCTCTGGCAGCCTCCGCCAGACACTGTCATCTCTGTCCCGTGGACCTGCTGCAGGTCCGGGAGGTTCCTTAAGGGGTGGCACTGTATTATCATAGGGCAAAGTGAGTTGAGCCAGTGAGGGTGGTGGCGAAGGGATATCTCGTAACCTTTTGCTGCCTGGATTTGCACAAAGGTTAATAGTGAAACATGGAAAGGGCAGGAGATTCCTAACTTGAGATGGAGGAGGAGACTGGGTTGGCTGGTGTCCCCCTGCCCTTCCCCAACGTGCCCAGTAACACACCCAATTTTGGGTTGTGTCTCCAGGGATGTGGCCCTGGACACAGGGATGTTTGCAATCTGCTGAGGGTCCTGTCTAGTAGAAAGGCTGGATTGGGCCCCAGCACGGGGTCATGCTGCCAGACTGCAGCCTCTTGATTTGAGGAGAGCTGGACCAGGTGGCTGTGGGACTCGGGCAGGTTTGCAGTGTTGATTTTCTTCATGCAGTGAAGTGGCCTGATGGCCTTTGCTGTGTCCCCAGCCAGGTGTGACTTGGCAAGGGAACGCTCAAGCTTCCCTTAACCCAGATATAACCTCTGAATGTGGTCAGTGCCCCAGCTTGCTCCAGCTGTTGGGAGCCTCTGTGCTGGCATGTTTAAGGAGTATTCCAGCTATCTAACTTCAGCTGCTGAATGAGGAGGCCAGGTTCCATTGGGTGGATATCTATGGGAGCATGAGTTGGGCTCTGTGCTTGCTCTGCAGGATCTCTGGAGGAGTATATCTCTAGACTGGAGAGGAGGTGTAGAGAGAATAGTCTTTTACTCTTGATGTCTACAGTCCTGTGACACAAAAGCCTTCCTGACCTCTGGGAACTGACAGGAGGATCCGTGACCCAAGCAGCTTGGCTGTTTGTGACTTTGGCTCCTCATCCTCTCTAAATGATGCCGACTGGGGTGATATGGGATTGTGTCTGGCCCTGGGCTTTGGCCATATATGCAGGGTGGGGGGTGGCCAGGCTTGTCTGCCCTGTCACGTGTCTCAGTGCCAGCGGGCCCTGGGGTGCCACGTGCCGGAGGCGGGTCGGGGAGTTACCCTTCTGGCGGTGTGGGAAGCGTTTGTGTGCTCCAGCACAGCGCGATGCGCGTGGGGAAGGATGGACGGAGGAGTTTGCCATCTGGGCCTCCCTACTTCTCAGCTGTTGCCATGGCACTGCAGAGATGCTGCCAGGAAAGCGGCAGTGGCCTGTGCTTGTCACCCCTGGGCTTCCTGTAGGTAGGGAGATGTCCTCAAGATATAAAGTCCAGCTGCTTCGATCTTGTATCCAGCCCCACCAGAGAGAAATGGTAAAATGCATCTCAATAGATGGATTTGCAGTGTTTACGAGGGCAGCTGACAGGGGCTGCAGCCAGATGAAACAAATTCAGAACAACCCAATAGGAGCTGGGTCCTCTCAAAGTGGTGTGGGATTTTGCAGGGCCAAGGTGAAGTGTCTCTCGTGTTTTTCCCCTGTGGGCAAGAAGGGCAACCTCCTGACTGGCTGATGTAGCACTGTCACGCCAGCCCTTGAGGAGCCTGCTGCTCTTGGAGGCAACTGTGCTCCCTCCTGGGCGACGTGGGCCTGACAGGGGGTGGGAGAGCCACGTCAGAACAAAGCGGCCTCGCACCGTGGGGGCTGAGTGGCAGTTTCGGCTCCCACTCGCTGCGTGGGAGCCAGGAGCACATGGTGATGGAGGGAGAAGGGGAATCCAGAGGAGTGGGCTGCTGGTGAGGGAGGGCAGAGCAGCAGCACCCCTTTGCTGCTGGTGTGTGGGAAAGGTGAGGTGCCAGCGATGCCTGCACCCGGGGAGGAAGGACAGGCGTCTGACTCGGAGGAGCAGAAGTTGGGCTGGTGGCCTGAAAAACCACATAGGGGCATCTGCAACGCTCAAGTTGGTGACTGCTTTGCCTCAGACAACAGGGCACAAAGCTCGCTCTCTGAATCAGCCCTTTCTGCCCTGCCTCCCTTTCTGCTGTGTTGGGCCTTGAACTCTCCTGAGGGAATCTGTGAGGGATGTCTACACCAGGAGGGCTTTTGTGAGCTGGGTTACTCATCACTGAAGCTGAAACTTGCCCTGCTGCTCCTATGCTGGGCCTCTTGTGGGATGCTGGTCTCTGGTGATGATGGGCTGTGTATTCCCAAAGCTTCCCATCCCTCTGCTCCTCCCATCTCCTGGTCCCAGAGGTTTTGGCTGCTACAGAGCCCATTCAAAATGTCCTTAATTCAACCCAGATTGTTTTGCATAATTCTTGTTTTTGCAGAGAAGCTGTCCCAAAGCACGTTACTGTGGGGGAGGTGAGGATATAAGGGCAGAAGAAGGTGCAAGGGTGTTTGGGACACGGAGGTGGGTTGAGATACTTGTTACCCTAAAAGGTGCCTTAAACCAGGAGAGCTGTTCCTAAATGTCCCAGTATAGTCCCCCTTAAACCAGGGGATTGAGTCCTTGACAGGTGCTGCATGGCTTAAATGTACCAGAAAAGCTGAACTTGAACTGGGGGTACCTGGTGCTGTCTGTGCTGCCCATGGTACATGCCCAAGCTGTTGTGTCCATGTTGTATTCTTATGTACTCTTTCTCTCTGTAGAAGGAAGTACATTCCTAACATGGGCAACTTCTGGGGCGCATGGTACTTCTACAGCCCCCAACGCTATATACGGGGGCAGAGCAGAAGCATCTGTGAAAGTCATGTTTGTGCCAGGTCTCAGCTTGGCCGTCCCAGGCACAGCTGGGCTAACACAGAGCAGAGGACATCAGGCACCCAAGAGTTACAGTCCCACATTGTCTCAGAAACAGGATTCCTGCTGGGTTGAGTCACCTGCCTTCTCATGCCAGAATCAGTGCTGGTGTCTGCCCCTTGTGCGTCTGATCCGGCCAGATATCCCCAAGTGCCCCCAAGCCCAGCTGTGTCTGTGCACCAGCCTGAATCTCTGTTGATTGCCCATTTGATGTATTCCTCTGGGGAAGGAAAGATCTTGATGCCTCCTGGGGGCTCCCAGCACTATGCGTAATTTTCCTGTGTGCCTATTGCTTTTCTGGGTGAGCTGAACCTCAGACTTGAGTTGTCACCCATAAAGAAAGTCTGAGCATGCAGTTGGTGGCCCAGCTTGTCTTCAGAGTGCACATGGTATCTTCCCCAGCTCTTGTTTTCTGCTGGGGTTCATAAGTCTAGGTCAGCTCTGTTTGTTGACTTGACTCCCTGGGGTGGGAGATGTGGGGTAAGGATGTTCCAAGCTGAGCACGGGAATTTTGTTGTCATCTGTCCCGGGGAAAAGCAGAGATGGGAAGGAAGAAACTGAGAAAAGACCTTTCGGTCTTCTCCTGAAGTCTTGGAAATGTATCACCTCTTGCTTGGGGTGCCTTAGAGCTCAATTATGAACAACTCTCTGGGTCTGCTCTTATCCCTCCAGTGTGCCAGGTGAGGGTAAAGCTTACATGTGCTTTGGCAGGGCAAGGTCTCTGCATCCAGCCTAAGGCCTATGACTACTCTGGACGCCCTGAAATGACAGGATTTGTGGCTCTTTTGGCAAAACAACCCCCACAGGAGGCCGTTACAGGGATGTGTCTGGGGCATCCCCACAGTTTGCACTTTGTCATGCTACAGAGTGCTAACCCAGCACATTGACTTGTCCTACTCAAAGTAGGACTCAATACTAGATGTCCTCCTCTAGTCTGCAGTTGGATTTGGCTTATCCCATTCAAGGGTGGGCTGCAGTTCAGCAGGATGTGAACCATCTGTGTCTGATCTTGTCTGGCTTTCAGGACTGAGCATTACTAATGTTTGTAACTCACCTGTGTAGTGTATTATTTATTGGATTCTGTAAAACAGCAGTATTTTTGAGTTTTTGGTTTCCTGGGTGTGTGTGTTTGTGTGTGTGTTTGGATGCTTTCTAAGCAGGCATGTATGGTAGCACCTCGAGTGTACTGGTATACTCCACGTTATCTTACTCATCCCTAAGCCATACTGTGCAGCACGGTGAGAGCTGCCCTGCATCTAAGAGGTTCAGAGTGAAATGTGCAACTGAGGAGGGTGAAAGTGGTGCTCGTGGGATGAGTTTCTTTCTTGGGGGCTGCAATTACTGTGGTGGAAAGAAAAGTACTCCTTCCTCTTCCCCAGCTTGCCTGGGACCTAGTCCTCTGCCCAGGTCTGCCCTAGGCAAGTGAAGGGACAGGGCTAAGGTTGTACCTCCCTGCCTGGAGGGGACAGCTGGAGTGTTACAGCAGACACTTGTGCATTGTGTAAAGAGAGGTGGTGGCAATCAGAAGCCACACTCAGCTAGTGTAACCCCCGGGGGACTCGACAGCCTGCTCCCAACCCAGGGGTGCGATGCCTGAAGGCTGTGACCACGCTGGGCTCTCTCCTGCATTCATCTGTCTCCCCTCATGGCACATGGCTGGTCCAAACAGAAGCTGTCTGTGCCAGAGCAACCGCACACAAGTAGCTTCACAGATGCGTTGCATAAACCCGCTGCCAAAACCAAGCCTCCCCTCGGTGTGCTGCCCTGGGCCACTCCCATCCTGCAGATGCTCCCCAGCTCCGCTGCACAATGTGCCCAGCCCTGCATCTTGGTTAGGGCTAGCTGAAAGCCCTCTGCTTAGCTCCTCTCTTCTCCAAGCCTTTTTTTCCTTCTGTTTTCCAAGTGCAATTGAGCCGCTAGAGGGCAAGCGGCTGCACGAGATGGCCCCGCTGGCGTTCAGGACAGATGAGGCCGTAGCTGCGGAAGAACTCCGGGTTGTAACATAACGAAGGCTGCCCTGGGCGCTGGGGCAGCGGGGTGCCCCGTGTGGGGCCTTGGCTGCCAGGGATGCCCTTGCTAGCAACAAGGGCTGCCTTCTCCCCTTGCTTGTTCTTAGGCTGCAGGATGCTGCGCGCGCAAAGAGCGCTTGCTCTAGTGCAATGCTGCTGCTGTGCTCCTCACTGTCCCTCTTGGTGGGTGCCCGTCGGACAAGGCCTGCAAATGGCTGCATGCTCCTGAGGAAGGTGCCCCTGCTACCCTGTACGACTGGATGCCCTGTGGTGTTGGGTAGTCCTCTGGGTCCGAGCCTGGGGCTGGGTCACAGTGCTCTCGTCCTAGTAGCTGGGAGAGGATGCGGCCGATGCACCCCTTAACGTGCTGATCAGAGTTGCATCAGTGTCGCAAGCGCTACAGCCTCAGCAGGTCTGTGAATGGAGTTGATCTGAAGCTCCTTGGAAGGTGCCAGCTCTGAAAGGCAGAGCTGGCACTGAAGTGGAATATTTCTTGTCCCGTTGAAATGCTGGGGAGATGAGCTTGATAGGAGCAGTGTGTCTGCCATTTGTGACTGGGCTGGGAGAGTAATTCGCAAACAACCCTTAGTTATGTCCATTTCACTGATGGGGAAACTGAGGCATGGAGCAGCAGTATGGCTGGCCTGCAAGCAGCACAGCAGGGATAGAGACCCTTCAGCCCAGAATTTAAAGAAAGGCCAGACATGTGGGGAGACTCACAAGCCTGCCTATCCTGTTACATCAGGCTACTAGGAGAGGTGTCCCCAGAGAAATCACGGATGTAGAGGCAAGAGCTCCCAGGCCTAGGCTGAGAGCTGTTGTGGATGTAGTGCTCTTTGCTCCTCCGATTAACCCTTTACTGCAGGGTTTGGATGGAGGTTGGAGGGTTAAAGAGACTGTGCTTTTCCTCAGGAGGTAAAGATAGAGCAGAGCCTAGTGCAAGATGGGGAAAAGGCTGGTGGTGGTAGGAAGTTTGTGTCAACCCTGCAGTATCCACAGCATGCAGCTCCTGAGTTGATATATCATCCTCCCTGGCTCTTTGCAGCCTGTGTAAAAGGAGAGCTGGTTATTTCCCTGCCAGACTATTGCCATGCGCTGCCTGCATGATGGAAGGGCTGTGACACCCAGTGGTCCGGCAATGCAACAGCAAATGGGTTTCCATGTCATGGCAGGGGGTGAAGTTGGGTTTGGGAGTGTGTGTGTGTCACGGCTGGATGGCAAACAACGATTAGGAGAAGGAGAACTGTGATATTGCTCAACTACTTAGGGCCTAAGTGTGACTTCATTTGAAGAAAAGGAGATTCAAACTTTCCCCCCTTCCCTGGTGGACTCCAATTGGAAGGTTGCATGGCCATCAGTTCCTGGGTAGGAGGGCTCCTCTGCGGCCCCTCAGCTTTGCAGAGGAGTTGAGGAGTGAAGGGATACATGCAAGGTGTGAAAATCAGACTCAGTCAGCCACACTAAAGTTATTGGGTGAGCAAGAGCAGGCAGCTCGAGTCACTTCAGGATCTGTGAGAAAGTAAGGCCAGGTATGATGCAGATTTTATTAATGTTACTTTTTAAATTTTGACTATGCCCCTTCCATTCCTGCCAAGGCTGTACCAGTCAGTGTACCTGGCCAGGCTTCTTGCCATGGAGGGCAAGGGCCTTTGGGACATCTTAGTGCTTCAGTGTTGTCACTATGCTGAGCCATCAGGCTTTGCGGGAGACAGCTCTGATTGGAGCCTTCTGGAGTGTGCCAGGCTTGCTGGAGAGACAACTCAGTCCCGTGCATCCTTGCATATCTTAGTCCTCCATGTGTCGCCTTGTTCCCTATCCCATTCCTGACTGTAGGGCCCAGCTGTGTCCCCCTTTGTCTAATACCTGTGTGTAATTTTGGCCCTTGCTTGCTTGGAAGAGTAGCACTAGGAAAATGCACGCTATATTTTTAGCTTGTTTTCATGCGATGTAGCAGTTGGAAAGGAGACGGAGAAGCCAGCACCATGTGCACAGCCGTCTTTCCTCCAACTGCCACCCAGTGCTTCAGTTTAGGAAACAGCGGAGCGTGCTAGCAGCCATCCTCGTCCCATCCCTTCCCTCCAGCACATGCCGTCTTCCCCTTCACCTCGTCTGCCAAAATAGAAAGGAAAACAGCTTATTTAACCAAAAAAGTCCCAGCAGTGGGAGCAGAGAGGCTGGGAAGGAGTCTCTGGGGAGTGCGGTAGCTCTCCTGAGGGGCTGGAGTGGCTGTGGCTCTCTGAGCAACCCACATAAGGTGGTGGGTACTGGCATGGGAAGAGCTTGCAGCAGGCAGCTGGGACCACACAGCTGCTTACCGCCTCCCCTAAACAGGCTAACTTGCACCTCCCAAAGCCATGGGGGTTATGTTGTCGAAGGCAGCAGCGCTGAGGGTGCTCGGCCGTGGGACGTCTGTCCAGCATGTCTGACGTGCACTATGTGGCTTCTGTGATGGAGGTCTGTGTTAGGATCCTGGAGTATCCACTGAGCATGGCAGCTAGGGACCGGGAGCTGGCTCAGGGACACAGCTGGACACTCCTGGAGCAATGGTCCGAGTGCCTTTGCAGGGCTCATTAGCTCCTGCTGCCCCAAACCAGGGCTGCAAACCCCCAGGTATCCTGGAGCAGGGTGGGTCCATAGGAGCCCCAGCATAGACCCACTGCTCACCTCCTGCAGCAGGGGAGAGCCCAGGAGTGGCAGAAGGAGGCTGAACTGATTTCTGGGGAGCACTGTCCCAGACTGGGATGCTGGCATGCAGAGGGGGTGCTTTGAGAGCTCGCTCAGACCCTGCATGTTTTTAAACTCTTTCCAAATGGTCAGAATGTTGGAGGGGTGTTGGAGGTCTGAGTGCCAGTGCTTTCCGACAAAAATGTGTTTGAGTTGTGCGTTTACTCTGTCCCTGTGCTGAGCTGCTCCTGGGGCATCTGCGTGAGATGGCTCAACCTTGCAGTGCAAAGTGCTCAAGGTGCAAGGGGGGCAGCGATGGCAGGGAGGCTGAGCATGGGGGAGCCGGGGTGGGAAGGGGCACTGTGTGATACCCGCTCCCCTTGTTGGGCATGGGCTGAGCACCTGAGTGCCGATAATATCACACTCTAGTGTTGATGATGGGAAGCCTTTCTGGGTTGAAAAGGGGCAGTTTTAGATCTTTCCCCTGTCCAGTGTCCAGAATTACCTTTTTTTGTAGCATTGGCATCGCTGGCTAGTTGTGTTGGTCCCAAGACGTTGATTTCAGCTCTGGTTGTCTCATCCTTTGCCCAGCCAAAATCTGTCCCCTGAAACTTGAGCTGAAACCCATCGAATCACTTTGGTGCCTGCTGCCAACAAGCCCTGGGGGTGAATAAAGTTCAGTGGGACCTGGAGCTGAGGATGAAGCGTGTGCCAGCTCCCCAGGGCCCTGGAGTAGCATCCTTGCCCTCCCTCCACCTTCGTCCTGCTTCCGAAGCTTTTGCTGTGACATTAAGAGCATTGATGGGAACAAACACCAGGCTGGTTAGAGTGCAGCAGCAGCTGGGAGCTCCCTTGGGAAGTTCTGTGCACCTTGCTTAGGGTCAGGAGAGGAGGGACAGCAGTGGAACCTGCCTGTAGATCCCATAGCACAGGCTTGACCCCAGCATGGGGCCTTTGGCATGGGCTGCCCTGGCCATGGGGAAAGGATCCCTGGCCTCTGAGAGGCACTGGTAGGACAGGGTTATTTATTCAGAGACTTTATTAGCATCTTTAAATATTAAATAGTAAACAAACAGTATCTAGAAGGATCAACATTTACAGTCAGGGATGTATTTTTTTTTTCTCCCTCTCTGGGATGTGCTATGGGGTTTTCTTTTTGTTTTGTTTCGTCTTTTAATGGTGCTCGTACAGCCTGTTCTCATGGCTGGTGAGAGCTGTGGCAGAGAGACTAAACCAGAGCACTGCTGACGAAATTAGGAGATGGAGCTGTGAGAGGCACGAGCAGGCACGGGGGCTTGCAGAAATGAGGCAGAGAAGCAGAAAAGCAAGGGTATGTGTTTGGAGCACAGGTGTCGGGACTGCAATGCATGCTGTTAAACTTAGATGCTTCCTTGAAGGTGGCAAGGTATCCCCTTCTGCTGGGGCAGGTGGAAAGGGAGAGGCTTCTGCCATGGCACAGAACTAATTGTCACCAAAAGGTGGTGGTCCCTGGAAGTGGAGGTGTTCCACAGTTGATCTGCATCCCACTATCTCTGTGAATGGAGGCCTGCCTGGGAGCGGATTACACTGGGGGTTATTTATTGGTAAAGCACTGTACAGTTTTAATTTTTCCTTTTTGCTTATTCAGGCTTTAGCTCCAGAGGAAAATAGCCCAGGGTGGCTTTGAAATGGATTCTCTCTGCCCCATTAAGTTATTCAGTAAGTTTAATGGGCCTTTTTTTCTCTGAGCCTTGAAGCCATCATTAAAAGGCACAGATTTATAAAAGCAAAGACACTCCTGAGCTTTAGTCAAACTTTGGGGTAGCGGAATGGGGGCAGTGGTGTCGGCACTGCCTGTGGTTTGGGTGAAAGACATGCAGGCTATCTGCTGGCCAACGTGGTAGCTGTCGCTGGAGTAGCCAGGAGTTTCCTATTCAGTGCGTTCAGCCAAGCGGCCAGAGCCTGGGGCGAGCGAACAAGAGCTGTTGCTGTGCCCGAGCACATCGCAGAGACCATGCAAGCGGAGCAGCCACGGGCAGGGGAGGTGTTGCAGGGGCGAGAGAGCTGTGCAGGTGGGAGAGATAGTGTGGTCAGCCTTCTGGGCTTGGGGCGTGGAGCTCTGGTGGAGATATGCATTCCTCCTTGTTTCCAGATATCGTTTGTCGTCTTCCCAGGGGAAACTAGGCTCTCCATAGGTGCTGTGTGTTGCTAAGGGTGGCCGTATTCATAATGCGTGTGCATGTGTGCAGACTGTGCTGTCTGAAGGTGTATGAGCAAACTTGACCTTGGCAATTAAACATTGCAAAGTATGAAAAGGAAAGATGATATCCAGACTGTCCCCAGGGACCTCTTGGGGGTTGGACATTGCCATCCTGCCCCCTGGAAGGTTTAGGGAGGGAAGAGATTCTCTGCTCAGCCCAGGCACCCTCATGCTAGTGATGGGAGAGGCAACTGAGCTGCCCTAAGGAGAGGATAATGGGTTTAAGAAGGGTCTGTGGCAGTGAATGGTGTTGTGCAAGAGCTTATCCTGTCCCACTGGGGCAAGAAACGGACCTTCCTGCTCCCTCCTCAGCTCATGGTGCCGAGGAGCCCACGTCTGGTGGACCTTGTATCCTCCAGTCCCTGTTCAGGATCTGTCCCTAACAAAATGGCTAAATTGCATGTAGAAAATCAGATAAAAGATCCACTGAATTGACCACTTTGAAGACATTGACAGGTAGGAGGAAAGAGTGCGCTTGCATGAGTAACTTGCACATAGAGAGATATGTGTAGACATGGGACACCATGGTGTTGTGGATGCTGGTGTTTACCCATGTCTCTGCTGGGGAGAGGCTGTCAGGGAGCTGCAGCATCAGACAGGCTGTGCTCAGAGAGAGCACTCATTTGTGATTGATGGGATCTTCTCTGGGCCCTTGTGTTACCCGTAACTGACTATTATGGATTAGGATATTACCCGCTATGACTCATAATCTGTCCGCACTGAAAAGCTGCCATCACTCCAGGTTGAGAGAGAAACTTCTCTTGCCTTGTGTAGGCTACTAACAGCTTTATTTTCATCTTATTTATTCCATGCCAGGGCTGGGCAGCACATCCATCCTTTCATGGATGTCTCAGTGCTTACTGGCTGGAGCCCTTCTTCTCCGTACCTCTGCTAATAGCACCCAGTCTTCTTGCAGCATTAGGTTGCTCATCATATGAGTGCAACGAAGCTGATGTTCCCCAAAGTACTGCATTTTTTAAGTATGAATCTTTTGCTTGTGTGCACCTGTCTTGAGCAAAAGAGGGCAGTTAGAGTGTACCTGGAGAAAAAAGGATGGGATGAAATGTCTCAGTAGGCTGGATGAAGCTTTGCCCTTTATGCATTGTACATGGAAATACAGATGCTGACTGTACTTGCATCCCTGGATGGGAGATCACGCTCCCTATGGAGACCTTTGGGTTCATGATCCCAGCAAATTGAGTTTTGATTTGCAAATATGTGAGAAGAGAGGAAACCTGGATCTGACTGTCCTGGGAGCCCACACACTGCCCCGACCACTGGCTGTGCTTTCTACGGCTGTGTTTAGAACACAGTGGTCTCTAGCACTTGCACATTAATACACTGAGCTGAGCAGGTTATTTATAGTGTGAATTCCTTCCTCATGCTTCTTGGGGTCTTTTAGGACCAGCCTCTCAAGATACTGTGTTACAATCCAGGCCTGGTAATTTCTCAGGGACTAAATGTGACCCTGAGTTTTTCTTTCCTTCTGGAAGTTGCTTTTCCTGCTGAAAGGGGGCTGTTCAGGTGAAAACTTAAAGCTGACCTTTTTGGGCCTGCGTCCTTCCCTAAATAGGCACCTGTGGCCTCAAAGTGGCATCTCTCCAGCCTTAATTGCCAAGGTGTCTGCAGGAGGATCACATAAGACATGGCCTGAGGTATCCTCCTACTGAGATGGCCGATCCTTGGTCCGAGGCAATGACATGTTGCAGATGCTGTTTCTACAGAGACTGCCCTTAGCTGATACCAAGGCTCCACCTAACTCAGCATCCAGTTGGAGCTTGCTTCCTACTCAGGTTTGCACTTTGTGCCAGCTTGTAGTAGATCTGGTAGGTAGAAGTTCTAGACTAGTTTAATCCAAATGCACACCTTGTCACTTCTTACTAGCTGCGCAGCTCTGGAGTTGAGTACAGCCATGAAATGAAGGGTGGAGGAGAAGAGACTGAGCTAGAGTTTTGTATGCCTCACAGAGGAGTCCGGGCTTGCCCTCTGCAGCAGTTCTCAGCGCTGTCCCTCGTCAGAGCGAGGGGACAGCCTGAATGAATGTGCAGGAGCAGCTGATCTGGGCTGGCTACAGCAGGGGCTGTTGCCAGTGATGGGGAGATGAGGCAGGAAAGGGCTGGGAAGAGTAGGATTTCCTAGCTTGCTTGTGAGCTCAGTCAGGCCCATGCACGTATGTTGATCCTGGAGCCTCGTGGAGTGACAGAGACCAATATGTTACTTCTCCACCCAATCCACACAAAGTAGCTTGTTCTGCTGGGAATCTGCTTATAACATGTGGTGAAGCAAGAAAAGGCTTTCCCTGTGCTGATTTTTCTTTTCTTTTCTCCGCCTCCCATCCCACATATGGCCCTTGAAATTAGTCCTCTGACAGTCTGAGCAAGCCAGACTATGCCCCATGTCTCTGTGCCCAGTCTGTCTCCAGCATAGTGGGCCAAGGAGCCATGCAGTTTGAAGTGGCATGTGGATTCAATGGCACTGCTGGAATGAAATCAGGCTGAAAAGTTGATGATGCTCTAGACCAAAACATGCTGCGACATGTCTGCACAATGCGCAAATCCTCCAGTCAGCCAACCCATAGTTCAGGAGTGGCAGGAAGGTCTGGTACCCACAAGAGGAACCAGCATGTGCCATAGCTACCTCTTCTGTGCACTCCTGTGCATAAGGGTGGATCTGCTTGCACAGGCTGAAATGCTCAGGATCTCTTACTCCGGGTTGATGCTGGATTACGGTCCCTGCTGGGTACAAAATGCACCTGGAAAATGGGACTGAGGAGCAGGGTAATTGCGGAGGGGCTTGCTGGAAAGAAGGGCATCTGGCCTGGGAAGCAGGTGGGCAAGGGCTCACTATTTGCAGTCTCCCTGGTGGGACTGACCAATGAGTCTAGCCTTGGAGCATTACCTTGGTGTGGTAGTAAGATGGAGGTGCTCTCGCTGACCCCAAGGGTGCTGCAGTCAAGTGGAAGCCACCTACAGCTTGCAGTTCACCCTGGGATGGGGAAGCTTCCTGATACCTGCTGATACCTGCCTCCAGAGTAAGGAGGAGGCTTCTCACAAATCGATCTGCTCCTATGCCTCTCCTTGGATCTTGGGGATTAGAGGAAGATGGCACTCATTTCCTAACAAACACCAAAAAGAGTCCTTCTCCTCTATCTCTCATAAATCTTTGCCTCCTCAGTGCTACCTGCTGTGTAAATTGATGCTGACCCCATAAATCCCTCTCTACTTTGCTCTGGGTCCCCTTGAACCAGCCCTTCCCTGTAAATCCCATGCTCTTCTGGGCAGTAGTCTGCTGCCAACCCCTGACTCTGCCTCTGCTGTAAATCCTGAACGCTGGTGCGGCTTCCAGACTGCTGCCAAGGCAGAGATGTCCTGCAGGGGACAGGGAAAGGGGCTGAGGTGTGCACGGCCTCAGAGATGTGGAGGCGAGGGCGGCTGCCCCAGGGTTCATTAATCCCTCCCGACAGTTTCTGTGTGACTCATTTGCCGTCACGAGCTGATGAAGGGCGTTCTGCTTGGCTGGCTGCGGGGAAGGACATCCTTCCGCTGGAAGCGGGACAGCGCTGGGCTGTCATCTTTGTTCTGTGGGCTCTGGCCAGCTGGGCACAAAGCAGAGCGAGCTGCTGGAGCTGGGTGGCAGGAGCCTGCACCGAGCTGCAGGCCCCTCAGGAGGGCTCCTGCAAAGAGCTGGTCCTCCTGGACTGTTTTATGGGCTGTGAAAAGCCAGAGAGGAGGGAAAATCTCCATTTATCCATCAAGTGCTCTGATTCATCCTGCCCAATGGTTGAGGCTTGAGGGAGGGCTCAGTCTGTCTTAGACATGACTGTTGGAGAGCCATGGAGCATAACTACCTTATGTCTCCACTCTTTCTTCTGTGTACACTGAAGGAGCTGCCACTGGGCAGTGGAGGTCCCTTACGGTCACAGGCAGCTGTTATCTGAACTTGTGCAAGGCTGCTGAGATGTTGGTGCCCTGTTTCTGAGTCCTGGTTCCCTGTGCCTTGTGCTGCAGAGGAAACTGCACCGATTTTTCTGTTTTTGCAGATGACTCCAGGTTAGTGTATGGGAGCTGGGAAAGGTGTCCTGTGGTGATCTAACCCAAGAGATGTGTAGGAAGCTGGGCACGGGGTGGGATTGGCTCCTCAGCATGAACTGTGCTGTCTATAACTTATGCCTTGCTGCTCTGCCTGAGGGACACTAGACTGTCCCAAAGCATGCGACAGGTGGTGTGCTTTCCTATATGTGCTGCGGGCTTGGCCCGCGTGGCACTCAGCCGTGATCCCGCCTGGTACTGCTGCCACTGCCGTGGACTGACAAGGCCTCTGGCTGACGTACAGATACGCGCTCTTGAGGGTGAATGCGCACCTGCTGCTCTGGCTCTGAGCCATGAGGTTTGGATGCTGGATGTTATTTGGTTTGCAAAATACCAACCCTTGCTACGCTCAAGGACTTAGCAGAAAACTGTTATGCTTGAATGGTATTGCCTTTTCTTCCTAATGAGCAGAAGTGAGTGTTCACCTGAAATATGAGCTGTTGTGGCCCCCTTCAGTGGAGGTCAGTGGTGCACACAGCAGAGGATGTGTAGTTAGAAGCAGAATGGAGTCACTGGAGCATTTTTGGGATAGTGTTCTTGGCAAAGCTGCTGCACGCACACAGAATTTAGAGACTTCTGCTTGGCTCTCCACAGAGCAAATTGATGCAGAAGCTTGGGATGGGTTGCCCTCCCAGTGAGTACCCACAGCAATTAATTAAAAGAGCATGATAATATGAGTGAACAGAGCAGGGGCTCTGGCTGGCAGCGCTCAGCAGCACAGTGCAGGACTAGGGGTGATCCCAGGGTACGAAGGGCCAGTGTGAGTGATAGGATACACTGGCTGAGCCTCTGCATCCTTCTGCACCCTCTGTCATGCACAGTAAGTGTTCATGGCAGTGATTTGGCAGACAGGGAGCTAACACTGCCACAGCCTGTGGGGACAGGTGAAGGTGTCCCACCAGGAACTCGCTTGTGTTTTTGGGAAGGATCTGAGCATTTCCAGGCATCCCACACCCAAGAATAAAAGTGGGAAGTAGGAGAGATCTTGCAGATGCCACTTTGGGCTCAGAGCTGTTGGAGGGGTATCATTGTGGGTCTCTGTATCTTGTCCAGGTAGCCTTTTCCTTCATGTAACAGTGTGGCTAGTTCATGTCTCACGTGGACCTCATCAGCTTCTTCCCTGCTTTCTTTTCTTTGCAGTCTGACTATGGCAAGAGAGGATTTCTGCCTGAATTCCACAGTCAGAAAAGCCCCTTTTGGGCAAGGTCCTAAGCTAAGACAGGAGGCTGCAGAAGTGAGAGCAGCTGCTCCTGATCTTGCTCTGCAAGCTCCAAACCTGAAACTCCTCAACTGCCAGTGGTATTCTGGTTTTATTTTATTGAAGTTCTCTGATCTCTCACAGGCTGTGTATGCCCTCTAGAAAGGCACCGAGCTGTGTGTGATTTGTGGCTTGATTCTGGCAACTGCTGTCTGGGTGATCAGGCAGAAGGCTTGCAATAACAGAAGGAGATGATGGCTCAAGGTAATGCAGAGAGGTGGCTGATTTAGGCATTAATAAATTGCTCAAATCATTGCTGGAGAAACTGAGGAGATACTGGTAGTGAGAGAAAGAGAAATGGTGCTGGCTTGACAAAATCTTGATTTTTTTTTTTTTTTTTTTTTTTTTTTTTTTTTTTTTTAGTTCTCTTCCGTTGCATGGGAGCAGATGCCTGGTGAGGCTCTTGGACCTGGCATGTCTATGAGATGCCATTCAGGGTGCCTGCACTGGGTCAGGACTGCTTAGTGTCCTCTGGGTGTTGTACTGGGGAAGCTGTATCTCTTGTTGCTCTGAGCCTGGCTTGTCTGTCTCTACGTGGGGCTCTGCAAAGATACTGGTGAAACTATTGACCTCTCCTGTTCTCACCCTCTGTCATTACTCAGCTTGTGGCTTTTTATTTCTTGTACTAAATGTCTTGTGCTTGTCATGGGCATTTTGGATGTGTTGTGTTGTGTGGTGGGCAGGTACATGTGGGCAACATGTCCTGTGTACCAGCCTGGCTTGAATGCATGGATATTTTGTCCTTTTTCCTGCTATCAGTAAAGAAATGTCCTTTTTTGTACGAGTATTTTTTTTCCACATCCTGTAAGTGAGACCAGCTGTGTACTAATAGCAGCTTAGGATACTGCTGTGGTCAGGCCTTGGAAGGAGGATGGAGGAGATGCATGTAGTGACAGCATGGGGATCTTAATAGCAGTAGGGAAGACAGGGGGCAGCAGAGGAGAGCAGAGGCAGATTTTAAAAATCCATGTAAATAGCAAAAGTATATTTCCAGCAAACACTTCCAGTCCTGCAGTATTAAGGAAGAGAAGCACTAGAGGATAAGGAAAGCATGAGCAATAACAGCAGGGATTTAGAAAGAATAAATCTTGCCAGACAAACCTGATTGCTTTTTCTTTTTGATGGAATCGCAAAATTAGTGGCTGAGCAGAACGTGGAAATCCTAATATATTTGGATTTAGCAAAGCATTTGATATAGTGTCTCACCAAATCTTACTCTTCAAATTGGTTCAGTTTGCCTTGGATATGCCGCTGCCAAATGGACTGAAAACTGGCTTAGGGCCCTAAGCAAATAGCAGTGGACTGCATTTCGGGAGGAGGGGAGAGGGCACTGCAGGAGCAGAGCTACAAACTGGCTTATTTAAAGAGCCAGGAATGTGGCCTCAGTTTGAGGCACCTTATTACGGGAATATTGACAAACTGGCGAGAGTTCAGAGGCAAGCAAGAGAAAAAGAGATTGGAGGGCTGGAGGAGTCAAATTACCCTGCAAAGAGGCTGGACGATGAAAAACTCCCAGGGCTGAAGGGGCTTTGAGGAAGAACAGGTGGCTGTCCACGGGGGCCGGGGGATGAATATCCGAGCTGCGTGAGCTATTGTATTAACCTGGCACTGACTACCGCCTGGTCTGAGCACCTCATCGCCTTCACCCCCACACAGCGGCAAATCGCTAAGCTCCCGATTTCATGGTCTTTTACAGATATTACCGAATAAACAGAAAAATATTCAGCATGACTGTCAGAAAGAACATCCCTGATGGAGGGAGCTGGACACGTTTCCTCAAAGAAATCTTGTCTTAGCAAGTTTGGCCAAAGCACAAGGAAGTGACCCTAGGCAGTTCAGACATCTGACCAGGATTTTTCTGCTGAGTTGTGTGCTCAGTTGGGAAGTTGAGAGAGCGAAGACCTTTGACCTCCGTGATGAACTAGGTGGTCATAGCTGCCTTGATGCTGCCTCCTATGATATCTCAGCACACACTGTCAAGTATAAATAGCAGACCAGCAGCTGGAAAAAGGTTGGAAAATGTCTGGTGGCTGCTGAAGTACAGATGAGGTACTGGAGAGAAGATGACCAAGTCTCTGCACAGTTAAAGTCTTATTGAGAGATGATGGCCTTGCTAGTCACCTTGCAAAGGCAAGAGAGGACAACTGTCTGCTTAGTACTTGTGACAGGAATTTATAAGAGGAATTGGAATCCTGTCTTTGGATCTCATCCTTCCTGACAACTAGAGTTAGCAGGGCTGAGACGGGGTTAAGAAGAAAACCACATATGAGCTGAGACTCACTCTGGGAGTGGGATTTTGGGGGCCTGGAGTAGACATGTAGACTCCTTGAGTGAGCCCACATTTTTTTCAACTCCCTTGTGGCTGTTACCCTGGTCCCCAGGGTATATTGCTCCCTGCCTTTCAGGATGGAGAGAGAGTATGTTTGTGGAATGGAGGGAAGGGGACAGTGCTGAACCAGGCAAGGTTCAGGAGATATTTTTAGATGTTCTAATTGTGGCAAGTAAATGCCATTCTTACTTGTTGAGATTGAGCTACAGATAAATCACAACTAGTTCTAATGATGATAATTACCGGATTTCAATATTTATAGAAACGGACGCTTCCTTCGTTTTGGCGGCTGCTGCTGTGCTCTCACCTTCACAGATCGAAACTGTGGCTCATTATCATTGCAGCTATTTATTTACTTGCACATTTTTAACTCGTGGGTGACAATGCATGAGAGATCTGAAATGCTATTGTCCTACCAGGATGGTTGTAGTTTTTTGGACAGCTACAGGATGGGAAGGAAGCGCATCCTAAAGACCTGCTGCCTGGATTCTTGTTCTCTGGGGACCTTTGGCTCCAGACCTTTCAGGTCTGCAAAGTTGCCTGTAGCTGCCAGAGCCTAAGATTCAAAAGGGTAGAGGTGATTCAGTACACTTTACATGTTAGCCCTGTGGATCCTTTTTTTCTGATTGCTGTGTATGTTAGAACATGCACGCTATATCTGGGACAGGCCTTAATGGTGATATGACACAATTCAATTCATGTAATGATGGTCTCAGACAAATATGAGGAGGGTTGCTGGAAATATCTGCCTGCAATAGCAGTTTCTGGACATCCTGATTTAGCAGTTTCCCTTTCCAACTGTGTATTTCCATGAGAAAGCTGATGTGTGAGTAGGCAGGTTTATGAGTGAGTGGGTGGGTGCTGAACTGGGCTTGTCTGCGGCACACGTGCCTGGCTCGTGTCTGTGCGCTTGGTGGTCAGGCATGCAGGGTCCATTCTGGGAGCCCTGACCATCATGGATCGAACCTAGCCTCACTGGGATGTTCCTGGCCTGTAGCATGGCATGTAGCATGTAGCAGGCATTCAGACCTTTGTGCCAACTGGGTCAGCAACTCCATCCTTGCGCAAGGTGTAGAAAAGATTCACTTATTCAATTTTGCTATCTCTCCAGTGCCATAAGCTGTATTGATAAATTAATCTTATATTGTTGTGACTAAACAGCCCTGCAATTTTTTACATTGTGCAGTCTAATCTGTCTTGACAGCTGTATCATTAGTTTATATTTGTTGTAATCTTATTCGCTATATTGGCTGTACAGAGTTTTTATTTGAGTCGGTGCGCTGTCACACCACCGCTGCGCGGGCTTTCGGCACAGCTGCCAGCTCTCCGCCGCGGTGCACCTGTTGCGAGAGCCTCGGCTCACCCGCGCGGCTGCTGAGCGTCTTGGGGCACGTCGGTGTGCAGCCGAGGCGGGCGCACTGGGGAACCTGCAGCAGCATCTGGCCACGCATCCTAGACAAAAGGAGCCCTAAAAGGATGCTGTAGCAATGTAAATTCCCTAGGGCTAACTAATCCTTGCCAAAGCAATCATCTCTCCAATCTAGAGTTCTTGGTGTGGGCTTCTGGCTGGGGGAGAGATGGTGAAAAGATGGATGTTGGGAGATTTGCATGTGCATCTTAATGCTTCCTTAAAGCTTTGCTATATGGCTCGGGACAAGCCATCTGCTTGGTCTATGCCTTAGTTTTCCCTGTTACAGGATTGTGCCTGCTCTGCCTCTGAGCTCAACTTGTGGCTGCTTCTTCCTGAATTATGGTGGTAGAAGGAACGGCGGAAGCAGAGATTGCGCGATCTGTCAGCCAAGGCTTTTGGGGTATTGTACTCTGTGCTGTGAGAGGGACAGTGACGTACACTAATGTAGCATCATGAGAGCAAGGTGACAGTGTTAATGCCATGGGTGGCTTGCCCACTCCCAAGTCTTGGACTTGTCTGCTGTTCCTTGACTGAGAGTGGTTGATTCAAATCTCTCTGCTTTCACAGATACTTTGCTTGCTTTGCAGGCAAGTTTGCCTAGAACTTGATTTAAAACAAACTAACCGTGTAGCAAAAGGTTCTGGACTAATGCAATGAAATTTCTGCCAGCAAGGAGTAAAAGAGACAGTTTCCCTGATGTAGGACAAGATGGACAGGGAAGAAAATGCTTTGGCTTCTTCCTTTAGGTCTCATCTCTTGAACCAGTCAAACCCAGAGCAGAGAGGACAGTGTCTCACAGGAGTACATGACGAAGTCTCTTTTTCCCTCTTGAGTGTATCCTTTTGGGAAAGCATTTGTGCTCTGGCAAGACTGAGAATGTGAAGAGTCCCTGAAGTAGATGTGCCACTTGCAGTTTGACAACAAAGATGATTATTTAGCCTTTTAGCTTGGTTCATGCACTCACAAGGATTGGAGGTCCTAGCACTACCACACACTAAACCCAGGTCATCCTTTCACCAGTAACCTAGCTGTCAGCCTAGGTCAAGGACTTCCCAGCAGCTGTGCCATAGCATGTCACTGTGCTGCGCTGGTACTGCCTGCACGCTGTGCTGTTTGTAGCTGGGATTGAGTGAGGAGTGGGACGTGCTATGTGACAGACCCAATGGCTTGTTGTACGGCTCAGGGTGAGGACAGAGAAGTATGGGGAGATCTGCACTGTGGCAATAATGCAAATGCAGGAAAAACCATGATCTGGGAGATGAATACTGGGAAAAAACCTGTGTCAACATCTATAGTCTGCTCATTGCTAAAGTGCAACACGGGCCACCAGGTGTGAAACTGATTTCACACGTGCTAATATCTGGTGATGTGACTCTCTGCCAGGCAGCAGAGCAGTGCATCACTTTGCCACCATGGTAAAGCTACTGTCCATACAGAAAACTCCAACTATGGCAGCCAGCAGGGCTTGTTGGAGGGCAGGATGCTTGGCTCTGCATGCTGTGGTTCAGAGAGCCCTCCTTGCTGTCATTGCAAGGGGAGCTGCCCTGCCATCCATCACAGGGAGCGGGAGCTGGTGACAGGGCAGCTGAGGCAACTGTCCTGGATACAGATATGCTGTGCAGCAAGAGCTGGGAGGCAGGATGATGGGAGGGCATCCTGTCTGGGATCCGCCCCGCTGGCAGGGTGCCACGTCCTCCCTCTATTCCTGCCTGGCAGAGTGATGGAGATGAGGGTCCCACGCACTTAGTCTACACCCAGGGTTAATGAGATGTGCTAACTTCTACCAGCACACAGTAGCACACATGGCTCTCATGGGTTTCTTGCCATGCTGTCAGCTCCTGTGGAGAAGACTCTTTCCCACCCAGTGGGTGGAGTGTTTTTTTTTTCTTTTTTTTTTTTTTTTTTAAGGAAAAAGATTTTTAAAAAAATAAAAAAAGAAGAACTCGAGAAATGACTAAGTTTCCACAGCATGTTTCAGACTCGAGATATCTTGCAGCTTTTCATGCATGCAGCAGGCTAGATGCTGTCTGTACAGACAGACACATTTGTCACCCTGCAGCCTGTGATAGCTCAGGGACACTGTGAGGCTGCTGCCGTGGGAGGTGCGTGAGTGCTTGGCAGGGAATAGGGCTTGTCCCCACTGCTGCGAGGTCTTGGATGTGTGCGGACCTTGACCAAAGCTCTGTCGCTAAAGGAGGATGTCTCTTTACCTGCAAAGTCCCTGTCAGTGTTTTCTGTGGAAAAATTTGGCTTGTGGTATAAAATCAGAGTGATCTGCAGTCTCTACTATCAGATGGGAGTGGGGGAGATGGGGTGTGTGGGATAGGTAGTTGGGGGATGCACCAACTGGGTGAGACCCTGATCTCTTTCCTAGATGATCAAGAGTCTCATAGCAGTGACCTGTTTTCCTCCAGTTCTCCTCACAACACTTGAGTGTCGTCTTGCACCTAGCTTGTTTATTAGGCTTGTATTGGAGAAGTTCAGAGAGGGTGGCAAAAAAATCCTTGGAAACATGCATTAAATTGATGATGGAGCCTTGACGAAATTCAGTTTTGCTCAAGCTATGCCTGTTTTGTGGCCATCTCCTTCCTTGCAATGAAGGTACCACTTGGGAGACTGTGTCTTGTTATCTATGTATAACTGTCTCACCTTCAGCTGACAAGAGCATGTATTGATATTCCTTTTTCCTTCCCCCTTCCTGGTTTTTATCCTTGGGTAAATTGCAGATACCTGCTCTTGACTTCCAGATGGGTCTTGCTTACCTATTGATACTAGATGCTGCTCAAGGGTGGACCTCCTGCAGCTTGGATAACCTCTAGCACAATCATTTCCTAGGTGCTGGTGTCAACTGGAAACCACAGGGAGTTTTAGATGGTGCTGCTATGCTGCACCCATACTGATGAGACTATTTCCATAGCAACTACAGGATTTTCAAAATGGAAATAGGGGAAGGATGTTTAAAAATAACCCAACCCAGCTGAACAACAGTCTTGGGCAAAAAAATGTCTGCCACTGTGTGCAGTATGAGGGGCTCCAGGAGCTCACAGTGCCTCTTCTCTGAGAGAACTGCCCCAGCTTAGTGTGTCTATATCGGACCTTGTGGCAATGCAGTCAGGCAGCCTACAGGCTGGCCTGATGCTTTTGCAGCCCAAAATGCAGGAAAAAATTGCTCCTCCTTGCATGGAGTGGCTTGGCAGTGCTGAGAGGGCCGCGACGCCTCTGCGAGCTGGTGTGCCGGCCTCGCTGGTGCTGTGCTGCCCAACGCTGAGCCCTGGTGGGAGGCCGGCGACTGTTGGGCCGGGCCGGTGAAGGACACAGCCGTGCCGAACGCCGTGCTCTGGTGCGGCTCTTGAGGGAGCAGGGGGGACGCTGCAGCTGATGCACAGGGTGATTTCCCAACCCAGCAGTGTCCCCGTGCTCGTTCCCTGCAAGGCAATTTCAGTGGTGCTGAGGGCTGTGTCAGCTCGGATGTGAGTCTCTAACTTTCACCTGTGCTTACCTTCCCAGAGGGGCCAGAGCCCCAGGGGAGTACAGCTTCTGGCGCCTGCACTGCTTTGGCTTCAGGCTTTGTTCTGGGCTTGTCCTGCTTCCTGCCTGCTCCACCTCCTGCTGCCTTGGTGCTGCTGGGAGCTGCAAAAATCCTCCGTGCTCAGGAGCAGGGCCCCCTGAAAGTCCTGGTGAATGCCCAGCATCCATCTGCTTGCTGCAGGAGTGATCCTGGTGGCTCAGCCCTGCTGCCAGCCGGGGGCCCGTGTTGTGGTCCTGGCACGACAGCTCTGCAGCTCGCAGCTGGCTGGAGGGATTTGCAGTCGGAACATGCCTTGAGTACCTTGCGCTGAGATACCCTAGCAGGGAGAGAGGGAGCATTCGAGAAGGAGCTGCTGGGAGAGGTCTTGCCCTTCCTTGTACCCCTGCCCTACTAAGCTGGTTAATGGAGCTTTCCCATCCTGCTCAGCTTTTTGGCTAAATTTAGATGTTTCTTTACTGCAAGCTCCCAGAGTTAATCATGGTGACGCAGCACTGCTTCCTCGTGGGGCTTTCACCACCATTAAACACCAGCAAACACTTGAGACAGGCCCCTGTGGACAAAAACTTGATGTGTGGCCTAGTGCAGACCCTAGTGCTGGTGGGGAGAGAAGGAAAGAAGGGCTGTAAGTGACTTTTCTGGGAAGCAGAAAGCTTTGGGGATGTGGTGCAGAGCTCAGGCCTGGCACAGTGAGCCAGAGTATCTTGCCCTGGGTGCTGAATTGGTGCTTCAGCCAGCCGGCAGGAGAAATAGGAGAGCCTCCTGGCCCAGTGCTGCTGGGGGAGTCTGGAGAAGGGCTTCTTACTGCCTGAAATGCCACCCCAGATCAGCAGGAAACCCCTTTGCTCTCCTGGATCCGGCAAGTGCTGCTGATGCCAGCTGATGCCTTTTGACACCTGCCGGCCATCGGTGCCGTGGCAGCCTTGGATGTGTCTTTATATTGGCAGCTCCGACAGTCAAGAGGCCGTGCCTCAGCTCCGACTTTCTGCCCCAGCATCTCTGCGTCGTGCGGCTGTCAGTCCTGACCATCAGTTTGTCTGGCTCTGCCCCTGCTGCTGGCTGCATTGCCCGCCCCGCCGCCTTTTCTGATAGTGCTCCAGGCTCATGTGGTTTGCTTCAAAGTCTGGCTGGTACTGGGACTGTCCAGGTGTTAAAGCTGCCAAGGAGCAGAAACAAAATTTTGAGTGGTTCTTTCCAAAAGACTATCTGCAAGGGCTTCCTTTGCTTTCTGGCTTTGAAACTGCTCTGTGACCCTAAATGGCACCAAAAAGGAATCTGTGTCCCACCAAATACATCATCGAGCCAAGTGCTGAAAGGGCAGGTGCCATCAGGAGACTGAGCCTGACTGTTCCTGCACCCACTTTGCAGTTACAGCTGAGCATGACCCTGGATTCCCCAAATGCTCCTGCAAGACTTGGTGCCTGCAGGGTAATGCTGGCCTCTGGGAATGTTCAGAAACGGTTTGGTGCTCCTGAAAATGAGTCGTATCAGGCTTGTCTACAGGCTCGTGTCCCAATACGAGAGGAGCCCCACGCACTGCTGTGGGGGAACGTGGCCCTATGGCACAGAGACGAGGGGCTCGCGGCTACGGTCGCTCATCCCAGGACGCCCTGCGGCTCGTACCCTGCGCAGGGGTGTGCGCCATCGCTTCCTTCCGCCGCGGGCTCAAAACCCCCTGCGCAGCCCCGTGCTCGCGGTCAAGCCCCGGTGGTAAAGCACATATTAAACAGCGCAAGGGACGAGCGTGTGCCTGGTGGGAGCCTCTTAGTAACGGGTCCGCAGTGTTGGCACGGGGGTTAATGAGTTGCTGCGTGTCGGCTGAGCTGCTGTAACTCAGTTTGCGCGCTCCTGCCGCGCTCCCGGTGTAGAGCAGAGCTTATTTGCTGAACTGCCAGCGCAGCCTGGCAGCAGCGTGTTTGATAGCGTGAGCTCCAGCGTTTCGCTTTGCGTCTGGCCCCGGCGAGGAGGGCGCCTGCGGGGAGCCTGGCGGGCTGGGAACCGGCTCTGCGGCGCGCTCCGTACCGGCAGCCGCGGGAAGCCCTGGCAGCGTGAGCGCTCGTCTGTTGGGAGGTGCTGAGAGAACGGGTTTTTCCATAATTCAGTTATGCCTGTATCTAGAGGAGCGGCAGACTGAGCCTAGATGCAAGACGGGAACTGTCCCCCATGCTGGAATTCAAATAGACTTGCTGCGTCCGTAGCTGGATTGATTCAAACAGCCCAGTTAACGGTGTCTGTGGCTGTCAGTGTCATTTTGTACAACGCTTTCGCAAAACACTTTCATTTTTATATGAGCAAAATGGAGAGCTGTGACACTTCTACAGTGTTTGCCACTTTTTTTTTTCCCTGCTCTCCTTTCCTCCCTATCCTGCCTCCTCCTGCATGTGCCATGTTTATAGGTATGGTTGTTAGTTTTTTCTTTTAAGAGCTAACCGTCTTCCCATGAAATATCTGGGAGCCCATGGCTGGGGTCATCCTGTCTTCATGTATGCATCTCCACCTCCCCTGGGAGATGCTTCTGCTCTTGAACCTCTGCAGTAAGGGCCACCCGGCATGTGTGTCCATGATAGCAAGCACATGCAGGAGAAGGAGATGTTCTTTTCACTGCACAGTTCTGCAAGGGTTGATGGCAAACCACAGGAATCCAAACATTATCTTGACGAAAAGCTGTTAATCTCGCGCCGCTGGCTGGCGACCTGTGGGGTTTGAACTCTCGGCATCAGGGTCCGGGAAGCAATGCTGCCTCCTCCTGCCAGGCATGGGGCTAGGGAAACCGGGAAGGACCCCTTCTCGTGCAGCATGGAGGAGTTTGAACCTCTCGTTGCTGGCCAGCCAGGCAGGGCTGGCTGTGATTTGTTCGTAACGGAGAGAACAAGCCGGGGGGGTGGGGGGGTCATGGTAGTTGGCTCAGAATAAACCATGTCTTAAGCTTGCCTGGTTCCTCTGGTGGCCCTTTGGCTTTGCGTAGAACATCCCCAAGCCTGACCAGGGATGTTTGCAGTGCCTGATAGAGGGGACTGAGGCCAGTCTCTGGGAAGGTCTCGGTCCGACCCGAGCAGCTCTGCCCTCGGCCCAGCCGAGCTGTGGGAGCGGGTGGGAGCCTGGCTGCCTTCCAGCCCAGCTGGGCATTGCTGCCCAGTTGTTTGAGCTTCATAAACATCCGAGGAGCCAAAATGCTGGAGGATCAAAGTTCAGACTCCTTGGGAGCCGTTTAGAAAAACAAACGGTTCATGGGAGCAGAACACAAGTCCAAGAAAGATTGGCTCTCTCGCCTCGCCTTGCTCGGACAGCAGGTTTCGTGGCATTTGGTGTGTGAGAAAGCTGGCAACCGAAATAGCTCCGATAAGCCAGGCTACGGGGGCGACGAAGGGTGCAGAGAACTGCAGGAGGGTAAAGTGGGGTGGGAAGACCAAAAGGGGAGAGTGTTGGGGCTCAGGATTTGGTGGCTTAAATGGCAGCCGCAACTGAAGCAGAGGGACCTTCTTGTGCTTGCAGCGCTTGACTCCTGAGCGTTTTTTTTTTTTTTTTTTTTTTTCAGTTCTTAGGATGCAGGCAGAGGAGAAGGAGCAAGCTGGGAGTGGGAAGGATCAGTTGCACAGCCTGAGAACTCGCATCTAATTTTAAACAGAATTTGGGATGGGTGGAAGGAGCAGAAATCTGATGTGGATGTAAAAGCTCCCAAATTTAGACTCCTGTGGAGCCTGTGGTTTTAAAAAGAGTACCAGCGGGTTCGCACAAGTGCGGAGGCAGCAGGACTGAGCCAGCAAAGGCGGCAGGTCTGAGTAACAGAGCGCAGCATCCCCGGTGCTGTGAAGGGGCCAGGGAGCTGGCAGGGCTCTGCCGGGGAAGCTGGTGCAGCCCCATCCCCAGCTCTTGATGCTGCTGCGCTTGCTCCTCCCTCCCAGTTTCCACTGCAGTATATCACCCAAACAGCCAGTCTGGTGGGAGACTTTATTTTTCCCTTTTCCCTCTTCCATCCATTTTCCTGTCTTCAGCCCCAGCATGAGAACGTGGCTGCGAGCTCTCGCTGCGGCAGCCGGACGGGGCGTCATTGAGCGTGGAGGCTTCCTTTGCTGCCAGAGCCCCTTGCCTCTGCTTGTCCGAGCTCCCCCCACTCTGCTCTGGGACATTAAGAGTTAGCCCTGCAAAGTCGAGTTGTAGCAACCCCCAGCTTTAGTAAGTCTGCTCGTCTTGCTGATGTGTGTGGGCGCTGTGCTCTGCAGGGGAGAAGTGCAGCTGCCTCTGGAGCAGAGTTCAGCAGCTCCGGCTGCGCGAATTTGTGCATGACTCTAATTCCTGAAAAGCTCCAGAACTGTTCAGAGATGGGAGCACGAGGGACTCTGACCTCCAGTTCAAAGTTGCAGGGAGAATTTAACAAGGCAGAATATGATTTCTGGTGCTGATTTTGACCAGGGTGCTGGCTCCTCTGTAAAATGCTCCTTGATCTTTAAACACCACAAAATGTTGCATGTTGCTAGTTCTAGCAGTATAAAATATTTTGGATAAAAGTCTTCTTTCTTAGACCTGTCAGGTGCAAGGGAGGCTGGCCATTGCCTATAAGGGAACCTCTTTCAGTCTCCAACTCTCCTTAAAGCACAGGATGCTTTTTCACCTTGAGGTTTGTACTCTGTGTACTAGGGGAACCATTTTTCTCCCCTTGGATCTCCCTCTCTTCCCCATTGCATGGCTGTTTGCGATGCAGCATAATTAGATACAAACAGGTTATGGTAACGATCCCTGGCAAGAGCATCTGCTCTGGTGTCCCGCAGGTCCGCCTCTAACAGGCTGCAGCAGAAAGAGCCTCTCCTGGCACAGAGGACTGGCTTTGCACGCTGTCCTGCCTAACAGCGATGAAATAAATGCCGCTTTGGGGGAATACCCTCACGTCCAAGCTTGCCACCCCAAAAGGAGGGACACATGCATCTGGTGCTGTAGGAAGATGAACTCTTACTGATGCTGGACAGATGTTTTGCCCCAGAGGTGGCTGCATGCCTGTATTTGTGTCTGTGGGACATGAGCTGGTCATCTGTGTGCTCTCCTGGGGGTGCTTGCGGAGGCTGGATGAAGGCAGCGCTTGGCACCTATCGCTACTGCGGGCTCAGGGTGCACAGGTGGGGCAGCGCTACGGTGTCTGGCTGGGAGCCAGGGCAGAGGCAGGCTCCCAGGCCTGCGCTTGGGCGAGCCCTGGGGCATGGGGAGGCTGGCGCGCCACCCCCTTTCTGCTCCCTCTTGCGGCCCTTCTTTGCGAAGCTTTCGCTGGTGCTCAGCTCTGATGAACGAGGTTTCCTTGGTGCATGGATCAACTCTAAACGCCTGAAGTTCTTGCTTCAGACCCCAGGGCTGGTTCAACTCATTAATAGTGACAGGAAATTAAGAAGATTATTTGTTAGGATGTCAGTCGTACTGCTCCCCACAGCAGTTCTTCAGCTCCGGCATCCTGCCTTATGCCTATTTCTTCCTCTCTGAAAGTGAGCGACCGGGTGTAACTCTTCCTGCGCTGAAAAGCCTTGGCTGTAGTGTGCGATAAGGGGACCGTACGGCTTCCTGTCTTCTGCAGCAACCTGCTCAGGGTGGATCAAGGCAGCCTTCCGGCCTCGGGCAAAGCTGGAGCCTTGTGAGGGGCACTGTCGCCTCCTTCCTTCAGCGCGGGGCGGGCAGGCTGTGCTGGGCTGAGCTGGAGGTTTGTGGTGCTCTCAGGGGAGAGCAAATAAACTCAAGAGCGTGGGGCAAGGCACCACATGTATGAAAGACAGTCTCGTGCCCTTCCTGCCTCTCTCACTGGGAGACTAAAGCACTGGGTGAGGTCTTCCTCATGTTAGCACTGCTTGCTGTGTTTTAAAGGCACGTGCTTTCCCCTGCCTTTAAGAGCAGCTCCTATGTGTGCTTTGGGGTGTCAGACAGCGTCGTTTAATTGCAGTGCCTGGAACACTTCTGTGTGTTCGTGCTCATAGCAGAGCTTAAACGTGACACTCAGAGGATGATTTCTCAGGGCATCTTCCGTCCTAGGGTGTCTTTGTAGAGGAATACTGCAACTGTAGCAGCTCTCTGCCCGTAGCAATAGCTCCCAGCCAGCCTGGGGACAGGTGAACGCCAGGCTCACCCTAGTTTATCCATAGGGTATTCTGCAGGGGATTCTCGCTCTTCAAACATTCAGTGCTCGGTTGAACAGCAGGCAGAGTTCCCCAGGACAGCTATTGATGACGTATCTAGGTGGTTTTTGCACAGCTGTACCACTCACAAACCCTGCTGCAGATACCATTGCCCAGCTGCAGGGTGTGAGGGGAATTGAAGACACTCCCCGAGGTTCCCTGCTGCGACTCCCCAGCCCTGCCCTGGGGCTGCCCATTGCACAGGAGCCTAGCCTTTGGTGCAGGAACTGCTGCATGGTACCTACCTGGGCAACCCTCACCCTGTGGGCATCAGTCACCTTGGCGTGTAGAGAGCTTCTGGAAGAGGAAGAGTTGTCCTCACCTCTCTGTGGCTTTTGCTTTCTGGCCAGGATGCCCAGAAAAGATGCTGAAAGAAGTGTGTTGAGTTATTTGGGATACTGGACATGACCTCAGGTCAGGGCTTTGGTATACTATCTGCTCTAATGCTCAAATGGCAGGTTCACAGAAAGCAGGAATCAGTGGACAGCTGGACTGCATTTATTTAACTTGTAGGCTTGCTATGCCACTAAAGCTCATGTAGGGGTTTTTCAGGATTTTAGTAATTCATTCCTTACAGAGACAAGTCATCACTAGACAGCTCTGCCCTTAGTATTCTTTGCCCAGCCTTTCTGGAAAAGCCCCACTTGGATCATTGGGTTGAATATGGTTGGACCCATGGGAGAGTGACCAGGTGCATCTCCCTCGCACCCTGGGTCCATGTACTCCCAGCACCCACATACCCATACGTGGCCTTGGCTAGAGAGGCAGATCTGTAAGTGCAAAGGGAGCTGTGCTGCAGTGCTGTTTTATGATCGTTACCTTGACAAATCACAATTACAGTGTGCAGTTACGCTAATAATTGTTTCTACAAAGCCCTATTTGCTACCTCCCCCCCCCCCTTTCTCTCACTGACCTCAAATTATCCTTAATGATGCAAAGTTACCTGCTGCAGGGCGACTTTTCCAAGTGACTTTGGTAAAGGAAAGCCCACACTTTAAATGGGGAAAATACCAGCCTCGTAAGTCTTTATTCAGCTGCATTTCCCTTTAATGCTTACTTACCAATTCGATTTTATAACTTCTATATTGAGGGAATAAAGTCCTTCATGCCTCTGGCTAATAAATGTATGTGATAAGTGGCTGATTTCTTTATGACTTGTTCACAGCCTCACATGGTGTGCAAGGGGTGGGTGGAAAGGGACGGCAGGTCCCATGTGAACCCTCACTGTGATAGTGCTCCGCCTCGGTGCTGGACTGAGCTGTGGGCAAGTCTGGCACCTGGTGTGATGGCACCTGTGTTTAAATGCATGGCTGGTTTGGGGAGAGGTGGCATCAAGAGCAGATTCCTGAGCAGTCTGTGCTGGGTGAGCAGTTGACCGAGATGCTGAGAGTGTTTTGGGCATTTGGAGATAGGTAGGGGCCAGCAGGAGAGGTGGGTGCCAGCAGGCACCTATGGCTGTGTTTGTGTCCAAGGCAAAGGCTCAGTATCACCATGGTGCAGGCACCATCTCGCCCCCAGGGTTGGCAATGGGATGGGCTGTCCCACAAATGGGTGGGCAAGCGATGCAGTGGTGTAGGTTGAGTCATGGCAAGTAGGAGCTGCAGCCCAGGCAGTGATGAGTATCTGATCGTGCTGATAATGCAAGAGTTATTCATGGTCCTTGCTGTCTGGGCATGCCCTCAGTTCTGTCTCTTTGCTGGGGAAAATAGGGTGAAGTGATGAAGGCAGCCTGTAATTACAGCCTCTGTAAACCTGCCATCCAGGTGCCCTAAAGATACCATGAGAAGATCCTGTTCCCCAGTGCAAGAAGTTGCCTTGGGCTCAAGCAGTCCCCAAATACTACTTAAAGTTGTTTGTAAACCCTTGGGAAGAGGTTTAGGCGAGTGCAGATTTGCATTCATGCAGTCAGGAAGGGCTGTCTGGGATGAGGACTGTCCTTGCAGTTCCCAGGCCTGGTCCCCTGCAGTATAGGCTGGACAGTTTGTCTGGATCTTCTCTCCATGCTGCTGCTTGTGGCACATAGGTGCAGGTGACCACTTGGCACCCACTCCCTGCAGGGGTGAGGTCCTGGCACTTGAAAAGTCTCCTGATCTGCAGAGCTATGCCTTGTCACCCCTGTCAGCTGTGGGTGCTACAGCTTGAGGGGGGACCTGGAGCTGGGAACAGGTAATACGAGGCCCTCAGTTACAGCTGATCTGGTGATATACATGCGAGATATACATGCGGGAGGAGAAAAGAGAAGGCAGTCACTGGACGAACCAAGGCTGAGTTTCTGGGAGATGCTGAGGGATTGACTCCACTGCTCTGCTGTTGTCTTTGAGCTCTGAGAAATCTGACAGGCTTTGACAGATCGTCTCATGCTCTTCCTGTGGGCAATCGTTACCTGGCATTGCAGTAGCCACCTAGACGTGGGTTTCTTACCCTCCAGTACTCCCCATCAACTTCAGGGGCACCTCTCCACCTCGGCTGTTGACTTTCTTTGTCCTCGCATCTGGAGGAGGCAGGTCCTACTGGCCAAAGGTTTTAAAAGATGACTTACCTCCTTCCCATATCAAATTCGTATTTACGTGGTCTAGTGCTGGCATGCCAGGTAGTTTGTTGATAATGCTAAAGTTATCAGATAATTGAAAGCTAATGCTTCTGTCTGGATCACTATGTATAATATGCCTGGATGACAAATCAGTTTTCTTGTTGCCTTACAGGAAGAGTCAAATATTCTGCTTGTTTTGCTTGTGTGTGTGCACACGTGTGCATACTTACGCAGCATGTGTCTAAAGGAGATGTGTCATCTACTCTGGCAGCAAATGGTGCTGAGGGTATCCATATGAAAAGTCACTCTTCTCCAGTCTAGGTTAGATATAGATTTGGGTAGCATGTGCACACATGCTGTATAATACTTGGCTCTTGTGGGTTGCCTTTTTCATCTATCAACTGCAGTGCTTGAAAGGCTGAAAGAGATTAGATAAACATTATCCTTGTTGTATGACGAGGGTGCAGGAAGGCCAGAGACATTAAGTAGCCTCAAGATAATTGCTTGGTAAACTGGCATCAGAGGCTATTTTTTCACCTGCCCTGTGTATTTGGGACAAAATGAGTCTAGTCGTGTTGAAATCTGAGTGTTTTCATCTCCCTTGCTGTGCTGGCCCTGCAGTGGGTTGGGAGGGTGTGGAGCTGTTCAGACTGGTCATGCTGTCTCAAAGGTGATGCAGGAGTGTGATGACAAATATCCCACACAGATATTTGGGTGACTGACAGGAGTGGCCAGTTCCCCCTTACAACGAGTGGGCCAGGTTCCTGGTGCTCCCAGAAGTCCTCGAGACTGACCGATAACTAGTGTGCAACGCGGTTACCCTGTTGTCAATGTGCTCTCGAATCTCTTTCTATGCCTGTGTGACGTAGGGTAGATACCTGCTTCGCTACTGGCTGCCCGGCTCTGGGATTTGGGGTGAAATGTGATGCCCATGAGCTACGTAACTAGCAAATGAGGTTTTGCACTTCACAGGTTGTTTTTAAATGTGGCACTACGCAAGCTATGGACTGACTGTTAGTTTGACTACAGAGGTCCATCAGGCTCTCAAACGTGTTTTAGAGGCATGGTTGTAGGTGCAAGGGGGCTGAGATGTAATGCAGGATTGGCCTGCCATATTTAGCTTGTCAGGCTAACCTTGTATCTTTCTCTGAGAAGGTAACCAGTTTCCTAGGCAGAGAAAAGTTAATGGAGCTGATCTGCCTGTGCGTCAGCAAAGAACATGATGCCGTGTTATATGAGAAATGGTTTCTTTTTCTGGAGAAGGTGCAGTATAGTGCAACTGTTACAGCGGGGGAGCTGGATAGAGGAGAAATGGTGATGGGACATGTTGAAAGGAGAGACGATTGCAGAGGTTCCTTGGAGATGATCTTACTTCATACCTTTGCTCAGGATGCCAGTACGAAAGGAGAAGCAGGCTAGAGGGCTCCCCTGCCAGTGGGGGGTGTTGGGGCAGAGCCTGTGCAGGGGTGGGGTGGGGTGGGGGGGGCAGGGGGAAGAGCTGCAGTGGCATGGGCTGGAGTAGCAGAGACAACACTCTTTAACATCAAGTGGGAGGAGAGTGGGCACAGGTCTAATGCAGGCTTTTGGTGACAGCTGGGAAATTGTATCAGCTGGAAGTGACCTGGCAAATAAAAGTGCTTAGGTGCCCTGCTTGATCACGCGGTGGAGAAGAGCCCCTTAGCTGACATGGCTGAGAGAGACAAGTGTGACCTTAGGCAGAAAGTGGAGGCATTTCCAGTGCAAGTGGGGAATTATTGGTTCTGTTGTCCAAGTGAGACCTCTCCCAGAGATTGTTCTGTGTTCTTGGTCACTGTCCTTCAAGAAGGAGGAGTTTAAATAGGATAATGAAGAAAAGGGAGACTCAGCCCTACTTAAAGGCAGGAGGCAGCATGAGCCTGCTATGTAGGTTACAAGTGCAAGTGTCGGCTGTGCTAGGTCTGAAACCAGAAACCGAATAATCTTGGCACCAAGAGCTCTGTCTGAGCAATATATCTGTATCACTTCTGAGACTTGATTTAGTATCTCTTCAAGGTACTTGAGACAATTTGCCTTGCACTTCACTGCTTGGTACAGATGTGCTGCCTTAGGAGAGCTGGCCTTGTGTAAGTTGTAAATGATAGCTGGGGAGGATTTGACTCTCACTTGTAAACACATTGTAAAGAGTCAGGAGAAATGCCAGGAAAGGAAAAGAGCTGCTTAAGCTAAGACAATTTTTATGCAAGACCAAATGAGTGTCAAATGGTTGTGAGTACATTCAAGCAAGAAATGAGAAGAGCAGTAAAGTTCTGTTGCAGTGTTTCAATACAAGTAGAGAAGGCAAAGCCCTAAGTAATTTTAAGGTGAACTTTGATCTGTCTGTAAAATGCATAATATAATGTAGCGTTCTGCAGTGCATGTGGACTGAAGGATTCGGCAGGCCCCTCCAAAAAGACATGAGATAGAAGAAGAAAGCAAATTTAAAAACAAACAAAAGCATGCTAATGTCAGCACTGTTATCTGTTAGTGATGCAGCTCATGTGGTCTTGATCAAAAGTTGGAAATGAGTTTAGATGAATGTGTATGTGGTGAGCTCTTCATAATTCAGGAGCTGTAAAGTATAGTATTGGTCTTGAAGCTATTGCATCTTGCAGAAGAGCTGTGTACCTTGATAATAACAGGATTGCCATAGGAATATATAGTTAGAGATGTTTACTGGGAGGGAGGGATTTACCTGCTGAATGTATTTGTGTTTCATATCTCAAAGCCTGATCACAGAGATCTGGACAGGGCAAGGCTGGGAGCTGTTATGTCTGAATTTGGCACAAATGCTGAACCTGTGTTCCTCCCAGGTCCAGGAATTGAGGCCGAAGAGAAGGCAAGGTCTCCATCTTTACCAATAACAGGGAGGATATGAGCTTTTTAGGGCAAGCAAAACCCTAGAAGGAGAAACAGGAGGACCAGCTGACATACTGAAGAAACTGAGAAGGGATTTAATTTTAAGTGTCTGAGGAGTCTTTTGGGTATGGAATTTTTGTTGTTGATTGGTTTGTTTGCTTTCTTATGCAACTGGTGCAATTTTGCAATCACAGCTTTACCTTTTGAACCTTTGAAATAAGATGTACTTCTGTTTTGTCTTGTTCTTAAAGCAGATTCAGGTGAATCCAGCCAGTGCTAAGGCACACTATTCTCTCAAAAACCATGTGGATACAAATAAAATGGTGTTCCAGATGCATCTTTGGGGTGCTTGTGAACCAAGACAGATTTGCCATCCCCAGGATCTAGGATAGATTTCCTCTAGGTTGAAAGAGTTGGAAAAAAAAATAGGAAGAGCCATTTCTGGGGGTCCCTGAGAAGGGCAAGGCAGTGAAAAGACAGTTTGCTGCTTGAAAAGTGTCTGTATAGGACTCCAAGGCCCCTTTCTAACCTGTGCACGTAATTCGAGATGATACCATCTCCCTTTCTGTGTAAAACAGCTACTGTATTGAGCGTCTATCCTGTACAAAAGGGTGCAGGTACTCATTTCAGCTGTGGCTTCCCTTATTGCTCCCTTTCTGCGTACTGTGTGTGTATGTTAAATAACACCCCAGAGCATACCTGGGTGAGGAAGGTCATGGGCTGCCTTTGGGAGGCTGGAGCACAGGTTGAGGAGTTGCATTTAGCCTCATGTAATGTCACTTTTGGAATGGCTAAACTGCTGAGGAGGCACAGCCACTCTAAGACATGGGCAGTCTGTGCCAGTGATATGGCTTTTATCTCCCAGCCCATAGCTGTTGTGCACCATTTTGTGGATGGAAACAGATATATTTCTTAATTTTGAAACAGGAGTGAATGAGCCAATGATTGATTACTCAGCTAGTGCTGAGTAATCAGAAAGTCTTGTTAGTGCATGTTGCTGGGAACATGCTGAGGTCTCTTTCTACCTGTTCTAAAGTGGTGTATGCGGCTTTCAGAATCAGGTCAAAAATAACATTATCTTTTTTTTAGCAATTGCATAATCAATAAATCAAGAGCCAATCTGGCTTCCTCCTCCTTCAGAGCTGAGATTGCACCATAGTTCCTGGCCTGGGACTGCTCCCTCTGCCACTGAGGCCGCAGCTCAATGTGGTTGCTCCAGCATACCCTTGCAGGAAGACATGGCACTCAGCAGCTGCCTCCTGCTCTTTTCTTTCTTTCCTCTGGAGGATCCTCTCATTTGAGCTGTAGGAGCTACAGGTGGGAAACATCTCCAGCCTGTATTTCCTGCCTTGCCCAGTGTGGTCAGGCCAGTTTTTGAGAAGTCCTCGATAATCCAGTCCTGCAACCTTGTGCCCCAGAACCTGATCCTGCAGTACTGTGCTTTCTCTGACGAGTTTCAGCGAGCCATCGAGTCCCTTGACTGATGCCTCCCAGTCTGCACTCTGTTCTGCAAGTGATTGCAGGAGCAGTAGACATTGGCAGGGAATATGAAATCGCTTTAATAATGTCCTGTTTCTCATTCTCCCTGGAATGCAGGCAATCCAAGCTGATGAACAGGTCATTTAGGATGAACCGTAACTTATATTGTTATGCAGTGCCCAGTTAGGATTTTATCTTGTGTCCTTACGCTAACCACTCTGATGCGTAGACAATTATGGAACTTGTGGAAAGCCGAGGTGATTCTTTTGGACCTCTGCTTTTCTTGGATCTAGATGGCAAGAGATGATGAACATACTTACTGTTTAAATTTGGTCCAGGATTTGGAATTTTTTTCCCCTGTTAGATGGATGATATATGGGATATGGTTCAAATAGGTCCATGCACTTCTGTCTCATCAGTTCATCTGTTCTTATACAAAACTTTTTCTCAAGAAATAGTGCTGAGGAGGAATGTATAGCCCCCTTGATTGCTCTGGAAACGGTAAAAGATTCCCCTTTCACTTATCCTCTGGACCACCACGTGCCGTCCTGCAACCTTCTTACCCGGTACTGACACACCTCTCAGCTTTGGCTTATTAATCCAGCCCTGAATCACTGGAAACGATTCCCCTCTTTGGGGCTGAGCCCAGGGCCAATTTTTGCATTAAGGCAAATGTGAGTTTGGATGTACACGTTTCTAGACTCTGAAGTGGACTTCTCTTCACAGATTGTCTGAGGGGACTAGCTAGATGTTTTTCCTCCTCTTGATTTTGAGAGAGGGCCACCTCCACCCACTCCTCAGAGAAGACCCTCCTGAAAACCCTGTACTCTCTGGTTGGGAGATGTCTTGAGTTTAGTCTGAGAGAAAGAGTGTGAACTGGCTTTGTGAGGAGGACCAAGTATTGTTCTCAGCAAAAATTTGTTTCTAGTGTCAACGGCATGAAATCATGCTGGTTACTGCCTCACTAACGGAGCTGTCAAATGCTCAGGCCTCAGGCACTAGTGTCAGATGGCTGCAGGCTCTGATGAGCTGTTGCCTGTATCTAAGCAGAGGCCAGCCAAGAGCACGGGCCCTGCCTGGCACACCAAGCGAGACTGTGCCCCGGACACACCCTGGGGGAGCCCTATGTGCATAGAAAGTGTCTTCTCCAGGCATCCAAAGTCAGAGAAAGGCTCCCCGCTTCCCTCAGGGAATCGGTACAGGATCTCTGCTGTCCGATTGTCAGAAGCAGGTGCCAGTGGGAAGCAGGAAGTGGCATCAACTACCTTCTGGTCCCTTCTTCTAGTTTTGTCAGTACAGTAGCCCAACTCCCAGGTTTCTCTTCAGGTCCTGCACTGCACAAAGCCTCCCATTGCTTTTAGCACTTGTCACTGGTCCTTTGTGGGCGGGTTCAGCAAAGAGGCCAAAGGCTGCAATGGTGAGGAAGACATCATGCTCCTTTCCCACCATGCAGCACTGCAGCTTTGTGGCATAGGCCCATGGCCACAGGAAGCTGGCTGTGTTGCTGATAGCGTTGCTCCTATGCTGATGATGAACAGGGGACCCCATTCTCCGAGGCTGTCGATCTGTCACCTTCCCTGAGCTCTAATACTTCCTGAATAACGATCCTGCAGTGACAGATCTATTTCTGTTTTCGTTCTCCATTACATACCTGCCAGAATGCCCCGGGCAACTGAAGAATTTATAATAAAGGCACAGTTTCCAAACTAAGTTTGGCACTTTTCTGCCAACAGTGCTCCCAGCTAGCAAAAACTAGCACCTGTTTGGCCACCCTTCTAAGAACCTGGATAACTGTATGTCTGGATTTTTTTTTTCATCCACTTAGGCTCCATGTTTTTGTTGAGAGGCTTTATTTATTTCCTCTCCTTTTGCACAAGCTATCTCAATCATGCCTTTAGTATACCAATGTGTGCAGTGAGGTCCAGAGAAGGGAAATGGTTTAGCCAAGGACATGCAATGGATCGGTTGCACGTTCCATGCTAGAAACTCTGAGTAAAGCTATGTTATTTGGCTTTCGCGGAGTGCTGAGAAAACAGAATAAAAAGCAATATGTGAAACTGCTTGTTTTGGCAGTGTGATGCATACCATACGTGTCTGGGGATGTGGATGCTGAAGCCTGAGCAGGTCCAGTTCCCAGACCTCTCCTGTGTTACAAAGCTTTGGCTAAAGCAAGATGGGAAGAGATGTGGAGCAGGGCAGTAGGGTACAAAGAGCTCCTCATATGCTCTCTTCTGCATGGTCAGAGCAATCACCTGGTGGTGCCACTGCTGAGTCTTTCCTTCCTCTCCACAGACACATAGAGAACTGGAAGAACTTGCAGACACTGAATGCTGTAGACATGGAGCTGTACACGGGACTCCAGAGGCTGTGAGTATGTCACGTGTTTCGGGGAGGAGAATGGCACTGGGCAGCCCCTTCCTTCCCAAGCAGAAGGCTCCAGCAGAGTGCTGCTGCTCCATTCTGTCTGTTCTTTCTGCCCTGTGATGTTCAGAGCCTGCTAGTTGTTGACTCTACAATATTTTTCTGCGAGACTTCACAAAATGGAAATGAAGTGCTTTTTGGTCCTTGCTGGATCCGTGCGAAGGAAGATTGCTAGCTCTTGACAGCTCCGTCAACATACATCAGCCCTGACCTCTCTTCTCCCTGCTATTCTGGTTCTGGGCTTGTGCATTGCTCTGACTCATTTCAGCCCTACAATGTGAAATTCCAGCTGTCTTTATCAATCCTTCAGTGCTGGGCTGTTGGGTCTCCTTTACTGCAGTAGCCATCACTAGTGCTGTGCAATAAGGAAATCACATCTCACACAGCCCTTAAACCACTGGGAGGAAGCAACTCTGCATGTCACGGACGGGAAACTGAGGTCCACGAGAGCACGTGGTTTGCCAGCCCCTTGGGCAGTCTGACCGAGCGAGGTCTGACTGCGCCTAGTGATCCCCCCCTCCTGCACCGCAAACAGCTCTGCGCCTGCCCACAGCTGTGCCCTGCTGGGTGCCTTTCATACAAGATGTGCAGCACTGCTTAGGGTTAATTTGAAGCTCTTCTAATGTGTTTCACTGGGAATTTTACATTAGCTACCATTTGACCGCAGGCCAGAGGAGAGGTGTAAACTGCTGAGCGTTCGGTAACCGAACCCCAGCGAGCTGTGCACTTAACACATCCACTAGGCAAGCAGGGTGACTACTCCTTCTCATCTAACCTGAAAAGCAGCAATAGAGTCCAGCATATTTTTGTCTGTAACAGATATTAATAAATCGTGGTCATAATGCTGATACAGCTTCACCAAACAGAGAAAGACAGACAAAAAGAGAATCCCTCTTCAGTATCTGTATACCCTACACAAAATACTCACCCCTCCTTGTCAGGGCTTCAAGCAGAGTGATTTTCTCTTGGGCTGAAGCATGGCAGGTGCTCCCCAGGGCTGCCCACCCTCATCACAGCCCTGCAGGATTGCTGAGCCTGGGGAGCAAGGGAGCGAGAGGACTGGGGCTTGGGGTGCTGAGCCGAGTTTGCTGCACGGCAGATGATTTGACACCTCTCCACAATACACTGATGGAGACCTTGCCCTGCAGCTATCTACTTACCCTTTTCTATCACCTATCAAGGAAACTGGAAAGATAAATTTCCTCCTTGCTTGTAATTCACAAGGGCTGTCTGAGGTGAGATCTGCCTCCCCTTGGACTTGAGGAATCCCAGTGCTGATTGCAGTTTTGGGGGCAGGACCTCCAGAGTTTAGTGCAGGGGGTTGAGTGTAAAGCAGTGTTCAACCCTGACCACATCACCGCCCTTTCAAATTTCTTTCCAGGACAATCAAGAACTCAGGGCTACGAAACATCCAGCCACGGGCATTTGCGAAGAATCCTCACCTGCGCTACATGTGAGTTGAACCAGTTCTCATCTCCTTTTCCCCGCTTTCTGCTCCCTGGTCTTTCTGGTCACCTTGGAAGGGGCATCTCTGGAGGGAAAGGGAGGGGTGAAAGGAGAAGTGGGGTGAGAGCTGGTGAATAGGGAGAGGAGGAGACGCGAAGATGCTGCAAAGCGAAAGGGACTCTGACATAGGGTTGGAGGAGGCAAGAGCTCTGACTGGTTCTCCTGCTGGGCCACTGACAGATTTACATGTCTAATTGCTGGACCAGCTTTGGTGGTCCCTCTAACAAAGTGCCAGCATCTTTAGCAGCCTTGCAGTGGGGGTAAGTTTCCCTTTCTGCAGAGGTCAGTGGCTACGAGCTGCATGGGACCTGAGCCTGCCTCGCTCATTAGCTTTTCACCAGTGAGGGGTTTTCAGCACAAATCTCTCTCTTTTGGACACCTGGCTGACAGCCATACTCCTAATTATTGACACGTTAAACTAGTGTCTGCAGTGGACCTGGTGTAGGGCTGCTTTGTGCTGGGAATTGCTGGAGCACTGGCGTGGTGGGACATGATCAAGCAGGGAAATTGATGCTCCCAAGTGTGGTTTAAGGAGAGGATGAGTCCTTGCACAAACATCCACTGTTGCTGGTCCCGGAGTGCGGTATTTGTGATCGAGGCTGATTTCTTCTCTGGGTGTTTGTTTATTTTTCCCAAGGCAGTAAGTGACAGTCTGAATTGCTGGTGAGTACGCAAGGCACTTCACGGCCTTGAGGCATCTCATCCAAGTGACTGTGTCTGAAGTCAAACCCCTCTCGGCTTTGGTGTGGAAATGGGGCTGGCAAGAGGCCTCATGCCTCGGGAGTGAGCTGGCGGGCTGGATGGAGGGCTGGACGGAGGGCAAACGTGTCTCCACTTTTCACAAACTGGTGCTAGTGGCTTCTGCCATGAAAAACGGTAGTAAAATCCTCCCCCCCCCCCCCTTTTTTTTTTAAGGAAAAAAAAGAAAAGCCTGTTTGACTCTGTGGACCCATGTGCCCATCAATATGGTCATGTTACTGATATATGCAACCTGCAGAGCAGGATATATTTCTCTTTTGATTTCTGCTCAGACATGATGTGAACTGAAAACCCCAAAAGCTTCCTTTTTGGAAAACCAGTTACAGTTGCTAAGTGACAGTAAAGTACTTGCTAAATAGGAGATCTGCAGTACCAAAGGGCATGAATAGTTAAGGGCGTTGTGAACAAACAAAGGGCCTTTTTGAGTTTAAAGAAGGGCGTATTTTGTTATAATAAAACCTCCTTAATGCTGACCACTGGGATTTTCCTGAGTTCTTTATTGTTTCGATTTGTGGTGTTTATTTTTTAATTTTTGTAGCTGTTTGTTGCTGGGAAATGTTCTCTCTGAGCACCTCTCCCAAGTGATTTTTCTGGGGAGTTGTTTTGTCAATTGTGTGTAGTTGCTGGTCATGTATATAACAGATAAAATGAAAAACTGATTTCTAATAACATCAGTTTCGATACTATAAGAGCTTAAAATGCCATGTATGCACATTTTGAGTCTGAATGTGTGCTAATGTGTATACATGCAATTGTTGCTACTTTGTCAGCTTTTGTTTTTTGTCATTTGAGATTACTTTTGAGATGGAAAAAACCATATCCATCTTATGTCAAGAATTAAGGTTGGTATGTTGTGATGAAATATGTGTTTGTTTACTGCTTAGGCCATGTAAGATTTATCATGTTCTTAACATCTCTCTTTCCTTGTCTTTTGAAGCTTGAGGCAAGTAACTGTATTATTCAGTTAGTGTCTCTGCCTGTGGGTTTTGATGCCATTTCTGCGATCTGGCACAGTGGCCTTGCCCTCTGGCTGTCAGTAGGGTGACTGTGAGGCCTCTTGCTCTACTCTGATGTCCAGCCACATGGCATGGTAAGGACCCTGGGGATGAGTCCTCTGTGCCTGGCTCCATGGTGCCAGCAGCTCCACGTGCTCCCCTCTTGGGTCTCTCTGCTATTGCTGTAGGGGCTGTGTCTTGATGGGCCGCTGGCAGTGCTAGAAGGCACCAGGCAGTAGCGTGTCTGTGGTGGGCTGGTGACACTGAAACTGGTTGGAGTGCAGCTGTGGCAAAACGCTCAGCGTGGGCTCAGCAGAGCCGGAGAATGAACTGGAGGCCGCGTGTGCTTGCAGCTTGGTGGCTTCTGGTGCTGAAGCCAGCCTGCTCCCGGCTGACATTGCTGCCGTCGTTACGGCAGGCACTGAGATTCGGACTGCATCTCGGTGCTCTGCTCCTTTCAGTGTGAAGGCTTCAAGTTCATAACTTCGAAACTCTTTGGGATGGAGGACAGAAGATATGTGGGGCAGGATGGGGATCAGTACCCAGCTGTCGCAGGACAGGGGCTGCATACAGTTTAAGCAGCCCAAATGCTTCCCTTGCTCCAGACCTCCTGTGGCTCCTGAGCCTTTGCTGGGGAGACTAGTTGCTCCTCAGACTTCCAGCAGCCTTGCGGGCATCTGATGCTCTCCAGCTGCTGCCTCAGAAGGGGCTCAGTTTGCTGAGGGCCTGACATTTTCTACAGCCGCTGCACATAGGAGCCAGAGATAAAAGGATTAATGGAAATATCACTCCGCTCTAAATCTTGGGCTGCCATAACTGGGTACAGTAGCTGACAAGGACAAAGGATACTGTCTCCGTCCCCTTGCAGTAGAACTGACTGCCGACAGCTGCAGCTGGACGGATGCAGGAGCAGGACTGGGGCCAGCTCGTGATGTGCTTACGACTCATTGAGTTACTGCTGTGAGAGGCAATGCAGGCATCCGTTGCCCGAGTTTTGCTTCCCCTTTGATGGGTATTTGGATGGTTGCAGATGGAGTTCAGTCAGAAAGCTGCGGATGTGCCTAAGAAATGACGGGGGGCTTCATCACTGAGGTATTGACGCAGGGTTGTGAGGACCGCAACTAGGCTTTTGTTAGGTGCTATAAGCTAGCTCTGAGGAGCAGCAGGCATTTTCTGGCTCAAGCTTGTGTACAGATTATGAGGACTCAGCTGCTATTTTTTCTCCTTCCCTGCTCTAGGTAAAATCCCAACCCCCTGATGAAGTGATATCCCCTTCCTTCCCTCCCCACCCCCCCCCACTAAGTGACTTTAGCAAGGTTTCCTCCTCTCAGATAGGCCAGATAGCTCTGCCTGCTCTCATCAACTTCTATTTCTGGCCCTTCCACAGTGCGCACGCTTGTCTTCAGACCCCAGCTGTGCAATCACAAGCAGATCACTTATCCCAGCTCTAATTGCAGGAGCTTAGATTTGTGAAGGTTTGTTTAAAGTAATGGTTCTGGATGAGGTTTGACTTTTTCTCCCTCTACCCCTTCCCCATCACGGAGTCAAGGAGGAAAGGTGAAGCCATGAAGAGGTTTTTCAGCCTTCAGCTGCCTGAAAGTGGACCTCAAAGTGCTCCCAAGTGCAACCTGGCAGTGTCATGACTGTCCTTTGAAGTTTAAAATTATCTCCATAAGAGTAAGGGGCTTGAGGCCAATCTAATCAGTGGAGGAGCAGTGAGCAACGCGAAATGAGAGCCCACATTGAGGTGTGGACCTATAAAGAGCTTTGGAATTCTGCCACCTCTCTAGGATTAGAGAGAGCTAGGGCATCATGGCCCATTTGATCTTCAGGGCTGTGAAGACTACCAGTGATAGAGGCAATTGTCCAAAATGTATAAGTGGGATTTGCAACATGAATGTTCCTGATTTGCTAGCAACAGGACTGAGAATGACTCTTTCCAGAACAAGCACTGACTAGCTGTTGAATAGAGATGGATGTGGGTCTGACCTGAATTGAATGTAATCCAGCGTCTTTTTATGTCCTTATTCTGGAGGTCTTATCACTGGCTAGGGTTGCCTGGGTGGCTTCCTGGTCCCATTTCTGTGCTGTATTTGATAGCCACTTGGCTAACATAAGGATGATCCTGGAGAACTGCTTCCTGGGAAGGGGCAATGATATTTGCTGTGCACTAGATTGAGAACCACCTGGTACAGGCTAGAAAACTAAGAGCCCTTATAGCCAAAATCCATTGAGGTTAGTGTTAGCAGGCCAGCCAGATGAATGCAGGAAACATTTAGCATTGATAGAAAATCTCTACCTTTGGCTTAAGGCTATGCGAAGAAGGCTTGAGGATGGTATGGTTCCTAAATCTGAGACATAAAAACCATGTCATTGTGTTTAGCACAGCTTTTTTTTGGGGAAAAAAAAGTCTTAAATGCTCTCACTCTCTGTCCTTCTCCTGGTAACACTTGAATGCTTTGACCAGTTCTAATTGAACTTGATAGGGGATTACAGATCACAAGGGTATGAAGTTCCTATGCATATCATGAAATATGCAGAGGAGTAGTAGAGGTAGTAGAGATGTTATAATGTCCTGTGGGAAAGAATACAGCAGTATCATGATCCTTTTTAGGCACTGGGTAGTTCTTATGAGAACTTGACTTCACAGTATAAATGCACCAGGAACTGGTATTCAGGAGAGGATAGGACTTCTACTCCTCTTAGCCAAACGTCCAGCCTTCACTGGCCACTGCTTAGACAGTAGAACTATAGATGCAGGAGAGAAGATGTTTGAGCAGATTGTGCCTAGGAATAGACAAATTGATATTTGCAGTGCCCGAGTCCCCCTTTACTGGGAAACAGGTACTTGTTAAGAGACTGTAATTCCCTTTAAATGCTTTCCTGGGTTGCTGCATACTTGGCCAGCCAGTCAGGAGGCACCAGCTTGTATTTGCAGAGGGTAATTGCGCACACCTTATTTACTGTGCAGTAAAGAAAACAAATAAAGGCTCTGCAATTATAGAGACAGGCATCCTTTTAAGTAAGACTTAAGTAGTCAGATTTCTATTTAGAAAATTAATAATTCTGCCTGCATTTAGTGGCTCTTTTTAAACTGTCTTCTGGAGGTTTATATGTGCTCTAAATTGGTTTGTGGGTTGGCCAGACACAGCTCCTGTGGAAGAGCTCTCTTTCAGCACTACACACCGGAGCAGGGGTGGGGTTGAGGACAAAGCTTTCTCTTCTAGTCCTCATCTGAGGATCTTAAAGGCAGAGGGCTTGGATAAGGTCAGGACAGGAACAGAAACACTGGTACAAGCTGTAAAAGGGACCAGGAACCACTGGAAGACTGGAAGCCTCCTTTGTTTTCAGGAGTACTTTGTGCCAAGTGTGATTGGCTTCAGAATATTATATAGCCATGCTGTCTTTTGCTCCAAATATATACATACACACACACACACATATATATATATATATATGTATATATATCTGTGTGATACCATTTTTTTTTTCCTCCCAAAGATGCAAATTTGTCCAAAGATGAAAATGTAGATCTTCCAAAATTTCCCCTTGGCAAATTCTGCAACGTGATTAATGTGGGACCTCCCTGCTGTTCACAGCTGCCTCTAAAGGTTGCACCGCTTTGAGAGTGAGGTTAGCTTTGGTGTCCTGGTTGGCCTCCATTCAGGGAACCATGCTCCATTTCTCTGAAATCTGCTGTTTTTACTGGAGTTGTTCTTCATGTCACCTCCTGGCTTACCCTGCAAAACTACTATGGACTGCCAAAGAACAGAGCTAGTTGGCCTCAAGGCAGCCATTCTACAGCGTCACATAAACTGATGGATTGGTGATGGATATCGTTTGCAACTTTGGCGCAGGAGTCCTCAAAGGTGTGTTATGGTTTTAGGCTTTGATAGGAAGATGAATGGGGCTGTGTCTCCTGAAACCTGAAGCACTGCAGAGTTGGTGAGTTGTTCTGTGTCCTCCTCAATGCAGTTTCAGGACAGCTCTCAAAGCTCACCACCAGCTGAAGCCCACACACCTTCAAGGGCTGCAGAAAATGAGCCACGGGGCTTGTGAGGTTCATGTCCTCTGTGCTGTGTGATGTGCTTGTTCCATCAAGATCTCAGACTAAATAAAGAAATAAAGAAACTTTGAATTATTGCAATTGTAGCTCCGTTCCCTCTGACCCTCATGGCCTGAGGGGCGTTTGTCTGGTCTTTGTGGTTAATCATCTATTGCTTTCCTCTAAAGGAGCCATTTGTATGTAAGAAGAAGAGTTTAACTCTCTTTCTGTAATCAGCTCTAGGCCTTGTCACTGCGAGTAACTGTTAACTTGATTCTGAATGTCGTTACCTTCCCTTCTTCTTTCTGATGGCTTCTCTGTGCTCTGTTCTTTTCATCACTACACTGCTTTCATATCCATCCTGGTAGTGGTCTCCTAACACAAACTGTCATATGTTAATTGCTCATGAATTCCTGTCCATACTCCAGAGTTAGTGTGACCTAAGAAGTATCTGCATATCATGTTAGGCACAGTAAATGACTGTGTAGTATGAAGTAAAATGAATTTACCTAACCCTTCTCCTTGACAATTTAATGTTTTATTATGCATTTACAAAGGACTAAATAAGAACTGAATTTCTCCATGACTACCAGCAAAAAAGAAAGGAAATATGAGAAATACTAAATAGCTTTTCAAGTCCATTAGGTGAATGTTCCTTTGTTATCCCTAAACAAATGCGCAGTTTGGGTACCCCATGATTTCCACTTGCACACTGAGGATATTACTGTTCCCAGCCCCTCGGGGATCAGGCCTTTGTACTATAATTTATTTAGTGAGGCATTTTTCCTCATCTTTTCAGTTCTCCTATAAAATGCTGGGCATGTTTAGGACGTAGTTGCTAAAATAAATAGCAGTAATGCCTCTTCTGCTTCCATAAACTTCCCTGCTCTGACTCCGTACCTGCTTTGTCCCCTGGATGCCAGTGTAGCACAGGTCCTTGCTGATGTGCTAATCAGCAGCAGTGGTTTGACAGCATGTATACTCTCCATCATTACTGCAGGTGACTGATAATCAGTTAGAAGCAGCTATTCATTTTTCTGCAGCAGCAGCAGAGAGAGTTTCTGTTTTACTGGGTATTGTACACAAGGCCAGAGGAGAGACTAAGTCACTGCAGGACTGTGGCTTTCCTTCAGAATGGGTCAAAATCATCTGACCTGCCTTCGGAGGGCTGGGTAGCTAATTGCTGACTGCATATTGGCTCCACTTGGCTATGGAGAAGGTTTTTTGTATTGTAATAGGAGGAAGAGTCGTTTGTGACTGTCAAACTAGAAGAACCCGGGAAAGAAAGTTTCTGACTCTAGTTCTGTGTACCTTGGGATAAGACTTGTTCTGCCTCAGTTCCCCGTCTGAAAAACTGGTATAATAGCATTTGTTTTTTCTCTCCTTTTATTTGATCTATTTGCGGTGTAGCTCTTTGTACATTTCTAGCGATACAGGGCCTTGAATTGTGGGATGCTGTTGGCAATGGAAGATGAGTTATAATGTTATTGATGTCACAAATGTTTGCTGCCCAGTTTTTTATGTGATTCCTATCACTGATACCTGGGCTCTTAGGATTTTGGTATAGCTTTGTCTGTCTTTCCACCTTTGAAATGTTGAGATGTTGCTTCCAGATGCATTGTGTGGCTATGGGATTTATTTCCCTCTCAGAAGAGATTGAGCAGTTATCTCCTGACAGATATGTGAAATGAGCAACTGTGGTTCTGGAAAAGTCCTTTTCTTTAAAAAAAAAAAAAAAAAAAAAAAAAAAAAAGCTGCAGAAAATGCTGGGGATATTTTGAATGTGGCCATTCAACTGTTCCTAGATGGGAGTTCTTTAGTCTTTTATGAGCCTTGCTTCAGGATTGAGATAAAATGTGAACTCTAAATGTGTGCTTTTTGTTGGGTCGTTCTCCGTGATGTAGTACATGTTGTGCAACATCAGCCTGATGGATGTCTTGTTGTGAGCTCCACCATGTTGTGAGTCTCCCCTCAGAGAGGCTCAAGCATTCCTCACAGATGCCGTCCTGAAGCAGAGGTGTTGCTATGTCTTGGTTAAACCTCAGAACGTCTCTATTGATCTCTCGAAAACAAACATCGGCAGTGCAGAATAAGCAAGTTCCTGGAGGTGCCCATGTGACAAAGATCAGATCGTGCTCCTGGACTCCTGGGGTTGCTGCAGTATAGATGTACTCCAGAAACAGCCTTTGGCTGTCCTTTTTGCTTGTTCTCTAGACCTTGTGGCTCAGCTGATTAGGTCTGGTGAAAGACATGTCTTGCCACCCTGTGCCAACATGAGAGTTACTGTACAGAGAGGGAGCATCCAAGTGGGACTTAAGGACACAGAGACTTCTTTGAAAGCTGTTGGGAGAGAGAGAGAGAGAGAACAATCAGGGCAGGATGAGTGAAAGCTAAGTGACCGCACAAGTGATCTCACCTGGGATTTTTATTTCCATGATGCTGTTTGACTAACAGTATGATTGCAGAGGTGATTTTCCTTTCTTGATATACAGGCAATAAGAATCAGGGCAGAGAAATAGAAACATTCAAATCATATGTTATTTGAGCAATAAGACATGACAGGGCATGAATGATGGGACATTAATTCATGATGGTGTGTGACTAGGCAAGAATTTAAATGTCATAAGTTAGGCAGCCGTATGTTTTATTGGAATTATAAAATTTTTATTAGGAAGTTGTAGGAGGGGTTTCACACCAACCCTTTCCCCTCATTTGTTTTTGTGAAAGGCTGAACTGTAAATTATGCCAGATGCAAGAGACTGTGGGATACTTATGAGGCTGTTGGTATGAGCATTAGATTTCAGTCCTCAGTAGGGACTGTGGGTAAGTGTTTCTGTAAACTTCCTATTGACTGAGGATGAGAACCAGGCAGATCTGACCCTTGGACTGATGTGGGAGTGTGTTTTCACACTGTGTGGTGCTCCAGTGGTGTCGTGAGGTGCTGGCCGTGCCTTCCTAAGGACTGATCCGTCGGCAGGCTGCACACATTCCCGGGTGTCCCTCCTCCCCAGACTATGCCCGAGGGAGGGATGCTCTTCCCTCCGTGGGGCTGTGCTGGCTCCCTGCCCGCCGTGGGGCTGCTCCGCAGGGCGGCGTTTCAGCACTGCGGACAGCACCGGGCCACCCCGGAGCCGCTGTGCAGCCCGGCCCAGGCCTCCGGCCCGGCCCAGCCCTGGCCTCCCTGCTTCCAGCTTGGCTGCTTGCAGCCAGACTTCACAACCTCTCTGCCTGAAGCTCTGACTTCCCCACCTCCAACTTAAGCCCTGGTCCATCAATACTTAGTTCCTGATGCCTGCAGCTTGAGCACTCTGCCTCCAGCCTAGCCCCAGTACTGGGGGCAGCCCCAGAACTGCAGTTCTGGCCCTGCAGCTTGGCCTCCTGACTTTCCAACCTCCGACCTAAGGCTGGCCTGCCTGCCTCCTTTTCCCTTCTCTTTGAAAGACATCTTTCCTCTTCCCAGACATAGATCTGGCCTGCTATTCAAAGCGTAGTGAGTGGATCAGCAGCTGTGCACACCTGGCTTACAGGTGTAACTTTATTTCTAGGAACCATGTGTGAGTCTATCTGAGGAATGACCAGCTGGGTTTTGCTGCTAGCACTTTTTTTCCATTCCTCCCTCTATGAAACAAGACTTCTGAGGTGTCTGTTTATGATGGATGTATTCTGAACTTCCTAAACTTCAGTGCTTCCCTGGCACTGGTTTTGTTCTGCAGCGTAAAAGGAATCATCTTGCAATACTCTGCTGCTATCAATGAGTTATTCACATGAGCAGCTTTCTAGGAAGGATTGCCATCTAACCTCACTGCAACTACAACCCATGGGATTTGGCTAAGCATTTGCTGCATCTAGTTGTTTGCGTTGATAATTGTGGGTAATTTGCTGTCTCAGAATAATGAAGAAATACCTGCTCTAGTTTGACTATCAGGCTATTGTGCTTTATGGTGATTATTCTTTTCTCTTTAAAAATATCCTTCTCAATGACCAGTATTTGAAGGTAAAGGGGTGAGGGGGAAGATACTTTTCCTGCTTAAACACAGCATACATTTGGAAGAGGTAGAAAAGTATAATCATTCCATCCAATCTTGTGTATTTTCTCTGCCAGAACTAATTGTCAAAGATGAAATGGGTTTCTGGTTTTGGGAAGGTTATAAATGAGGATTGTAGCAAGCACAGTTTGCTGGGCTAACTGCCCTAAGCCATCGCCAGTTTGCAGCCCACCTCAGGGGCACTATACCAAGCTTCAGGCATAGCTGTAGGGAGTTTTTTCTAGGGATGTGTCTCCTCAATGTGTGCTCAGTGGTACCAGCAGAAGCCTTTCTGCCTAGTGGCTTCTTCTGAGCTCAGATGCACTTTCAGGCATCTGCTGCTTCCCAGCTCCCCTTCCCTACCCAGTGGCACACAAAGGGAACCTGTGGTTTGGAGCAAGCTAGCTCCCTGCTTGATGCTGTTTGTCTTGTAGGCTGAGTGTTTTTCTTCCCTTTTGAGGCATAGCTGGAGTACGTCAGCCTTGCCTCCTGCTGTGGCCAGGAGCATCAGCACAGCAGGGCGGTGGCAGCTGCCATCTCTGCCGGCTGACGACAGGGTCCCTTTGGAGAAGTGCAGCCTCGCACCCTCTCTTCCCTGCCTTTCCCCTCATGTATGCTTACCCTTGCCAGCCTGATTCCCCCCGCACACTCTCCAGCTCTGGTCCCTCACCCCCTCATTCTGCACCACCTGCTGTGTCTAGCCACTCATACTCAGGCTCTCTACACTGTAGAAGCAGGTAGCTCTGCTTCCCTTGGCAGGTAGGCCGGGGTGAGGGCTGCAGGCTAATAGTAGGCTTTCTCTTCATTACCTGGTGTGAACACAGGTCTTTGGCAGAGCAGTCTGCTTTTCTGAGCTCATGAAGACCATTTTTCCTTTTATCTATACCTTAGTGGAGTGTCTAGCCACAGAAGTTTTCACAATAATAAGCAGTGGAGGAAATTTATTTGCTGCAAAGGCAGGTTTTATTCCACGGCTGTGGCTTTTTTAGGTCTCCTCATGACAGCCATTGGTTGCTCATGCAACTTCCTCTCCAGGGAACCTATTTGATCTTCTATCAAGGACCTGTTCTACTCCAGTTTCTGCTCAGCACAGTGGATTTCCAGCTATTCTCCCTGTGTAGGAACTTCTTGGCCAAGTGAACAAGGACAGGTGAAGTGAGGAAACCATAGCAAAGTGGGAGTATTCACACACTTGGGGATGAGGAAAAGCAGGTTTTCTGGGTTGTGTGTAGACCTTATGTGCGATCAGCATGTGAAGTTGCCTATGGTGACTAGAGATAAAAAGTGGATCTGTGTCATAGAGGGAAGGACCAGGGATCCTTCTTGAAGTGCAGGAAGGTCAAGAGCATAGGGCTGAGTGAAGACAAGAAGGGGGTGGGATACTGCTGCAGGAGGATTAGGAACTAGTCTGGAGAGAGAGGTTTGCAAGGAAGGATTGGAGCAAGAAGAAATCATTAGGCAAGAGAACTGAAATGGAGAAGAAGGGAAATGAGGAGTAGAAAAGATGATGAGGAGAATGGATATGGAGAGGAGAGGGAAGGCTGCCTAGGGTAGAGGAGAAGGGTGTGTGTGTGTGTGTTTGGGGGAGGGGAGGAGCTGTACAGGGAAGACAAGTTTAAGGAAGAAATGGGGCTGCTAGCAAATACTTGGGAACTGTACCTCTGAACTAACCAGAACCTTTCTCTACTGCTTCGACATGGCTTTGGAGGTAATATTAGGATGCTTCTAATTATTTTTTCCTGGACGAGTTTTGCGATTCTGATGATATTAATTATTTTTAAAGGTCAACAGCACTCACTTGAATCCCCTTCTGTTCTATCATGTAATCAGTTAATTAATTGGAAACCATTTAGCAGTGTCTGCCGAGAGCTTAGCTCGCCTTATGCCCAGTTTCGCTGTTGCTGGGACACGCACACACACATGCACACACACACACACATGCACACATATCCCCCCTCTTTCCTTTGGAGGCTCTGCAGAACCTCTGGTACCAGCCCAGCCCAGCTCAGCCCCCTGGCATTCCTCCCTGAGGCAGGCAAAACCCAGCTGAGGCCTAGCTGTTACTTTTCCGTTTACTCCTGGAGGAGCAGTGCTTGAGGTTGTTCAGGGCTCATTGGTGTCTACGAATTGAATGCTGGGGGAGGATGGACTTTTATTTTTATTTTTTTTTAAAAGATGTAAGGACCATTAGGTCTGTAACAACTGAGAGAGTACAGACCTAGTTCAGGAGGGATGGGAGGAAAGACCCTATCCCAGAGGCTCTGTGCTCAATGCATTGCAGTTCAGGCTTATGGCTGTTCACCTAGTCAAACTGCCCAGCCTGGGCTCTCCCCAGTGCCTACCAGTGTGTTTGGGAGGACCCTTAGTGGATGGTTACTGGAATGGTACTACCTTATCTACTGACCTTGCCATTTGAGTATCACCATGAAGGGAAATGATCGAGCAGACACATGAAAGCTTTTGAGGAGCATGTGTTTGGGCTCTGATGTCACCACCTACTCTGAGATGCTGGAAAATAACCTCTGAGTACTGTTCCCCTTTCCAGACAGTCTCCACATGCTTCTGCTGTGAGGCAGAGCTCTGTCTTCTGTTACATGCTGATTTGGTTTGCTCTAGACCTGCTGGAAACCTGTGAGTGGGAGGCATTCCCCAGTCATTTTCTGTTCCGATCTTGAAGAAATATGCAATTTGAAGCAAGCAGGCACGGTAAACCCAGCCCTTCACTGGAGCTGTCGGCTGGCACCCCTTGTTCTCAATCAGCACAAATTTTCAGTATTATTTCTGTGCACTGAAGCAGGAAAAAAACCAGTGTACTGTTGTATTCCAGCCTTGATGGACATAAAGCTACCACAGTTTGATTTTGGGAGAGAGAAGAGTAGAGCAGTTTGAGTTTGGGAGCTGGAGAGTAAAGCAGCCCTGGGGATGCCTCAGTGGCGGGAGGAAAGCCATGGGAAAGGGCTCTTGCCTGTTTCAAGCAGATTTTTTTTTTCCCTTGAGCAGAAGAGTGGCATGTTTCATGAAAGCCGTTGGACCCTGCCCTGCAGGGAAGCAGACAGGCAAAGCAAAGCAACTGCAGGGCTGACCAAGCTTTTAATCTCTCCTCAAGTTCTCTGAGAGCCTGGATGTCTTTGGAGAAGCACACACTGTAAACAGCACACAACAAGGGAGAGACAAGTGTAATCTAGAGGGCTGGATTCCTGCATCTGATCTGCCTCAAAGCATAGAGACAACATTATCCACATCTGGTGACTGATTTCCACCTATAATGGAGGCTGAACCCAAACTGTGAGCAATGATTAGCTCTGGGATATGATCTTGTCTCCAAATAAAGCTTGATGCAACTGGGAGATGCCTTAGAGCTAATTTGGAAGGTGTGGGGACATCACAGGGTTGGAGGTGGCCTTTAAAGTGGCCTTTAACGTGTTTTGGGATGCACTGGGACTAAAGTGGTAGCAATAGATATCTTGCTTTCGTGACCTGCTGCACTGGCAGAGGCAGTGGGAGGAGAGGCGTGCAGCAGATGTGTTGCTCGTGTCTCCTGCAAGAGCGCTCTGATGGGAGGCGGGTCGCCCCTATGCCTGTACGCCTCCTTCCTCTGTCTCCTTCTGACTTGCTGTGCAACTGTGGTTTTGTTTTTAATGCTATTGTTTAAAGAACAATGCGAAAGAGCACTCCTTCCCGCCTCCTTACAATCCCGTTTTAGTAATGATTGGGATTTACAAATCAAGGTCTCGAAACCAGTGAATACAGAAGGAGCGTGGCTGGGGTGTCTTGCTTCTCCCCTCTGGCATTGCTTCTCCAGGATTGTACGTTTTGAAAAAATCTCTTCTTGCGTGTCAGTGCTAGTGATGGTCTCCTGCTCTCCTCCGATGCAAAAGCTTGACATCCATATGTCTGAGTTTGTGAAATTATTGCAAATTCTGGTTCTAGCACTAGAGCAAGAACTGATTTGGGAAGAATGAGACAAGGTGATGCGACGTGCTCTGTGGTTGCATTTGGATGCCTCACAAAACTTAGGACACAGTACAATACCTTTGGATGTGATAACTCGGTTTGTTATGTTGTCCAGACTTAAAAAAGAAGATTTGAACCTTGGAGACTTTCTTAGTTGACTGTGTTTGGGGTCAGTAAAGGCCAGGGATTTTCTAAGGGGCTGCTTGAGGAGTGGAATTGGGCTGTAGGTAATGCAGGACCATGTCTGGGAGGATCTCTGTATTGCCGTACTCTTTCATCCCACCAGTACGTGCTTCCTTCTGGGCTGTGAGCGTAAATGAGAGAATTGCTGGCAATTACAAGCCCTTGGTCTTATCAGTTTAACATTGAGTCTTGTTCTGCTAACTCAACAGCTTTCTGTGTGTGTGAGACTTGCATGTGTTTGGCATTGCCCAGTATTTTTGCAGGCTCTATCTCACACGTGGCCTGCTGGGGCTTTGTGCTGAGCTATCTGAGATTTCAATTGAGTCTAATATTTGCAGAGCCTGATTCATGGTGAGGCCTGTACGTCTACAGCTTCTGGGACTTGCTGGTGTAATTTTAGCACATTCATTAAGGGAGGACAGCATATTTTTTCCCTTAATGAGCAAAGCTGCTTACTAAATAGGAAATAGAGGGAGGGTGAAGGATAGGGCAGGGCAGGGGACTGGGAGCGCGATGCTGCTTTCAGAGGTCATTGCATTCCTCTGGCGGAGACAAATGAGCCAGAGAGCAATTCCCCAGTGTTGTAAAATGAGACTCATGTCTGGGGGAGCTGGCACTTGTCGGAGGTGAGGCGCAGTGCAACACGGGCACGTGGGCTGCGTGGGCAGCTGGGCTTGTGCGGTGTTTCTGAAAGTCAGCTTCACCGCCATCCTGCGTTGGAGGAGTCTAGCTAACCCCTTAGGTGCTCTGATGAATTTACTATCTGTTGGAAAATGAACACTGCTTTGCTGGACAGAGTTCTGGTCCAGCACCTTTAGATCCCTCTGGTTCATGGTTCCCACAGGGGCATGTGTCTCTTCTGAGCTGCATTATCTCCAGTGGTGTGTTGGATAGCAGAGAGATGTCACCTTGGAGTTGGCTGCAAAAATGGGAAGAGGGGCCCCAGAGAAAACTGCCACCTGAGATGTCTTACCCACTTCTGAGCCCAAAGAGCCTGAGGCTGCAGATAGATATCCTGCTTGACTTGCAGGACACAAGGTTCAGAGGGTTCAGCAGTTTAGTTTTTGCAGAAATGAAGGCAGAATGGAGCTACTCCTATATCTGCTATACAGCAGCCCTTGGCACCACCACGATGGGAAGCACTTGCTGCACTTTACAGGATGCCAAGAGCACAGCGAATATCAAACACCAAGCGTGGGGCCACTGGTGTATCCAGCATCGGGGAGCACAGCTGCGGATGTGTGGTTTGCCTCTAATTTACGCCAGGCGGTTGCTTGCACTCCTGCACCCCCTCAGCTGCTCTGTGCAGTTAATCCCCCTCATCAGGTTTTTCAGAGTAGCACCGTGTTATTAAAACGTGTGAAAAACGTCTCCCATGTAGAAATAAATGTGTCAGGTTGGAAACAAGTGCAAATGAAGAAAGGAGAGATGTGTGGAGGAGGGATCAGGTGAAGAGAGCCCCTCCCCAGCAGCAGCGTTTCTGCCATCGGGTTGGACTGAACCACATAATATAGTTTACAGCTTAATTACAGGGGCTTTTGCTTGTTGGTGTCATTAATGAGGCATCTGATTTAATTTAGCTGAATAAAAATGGCTTTAGTAGTGAAAATTCTTCTCGTAAGCTGGTTAATTGAAGGAAAAGAAAACATGCCATTTCCTTTTCCATTGAAGTCCAATGTTCTGGGTTGCATGGATGAGGAGTCTTCTTTTATCCCCCTCTAATACATGTACATGCACGCACACACGCACACCCCTACCCCACTACTTCTGCTAGCACAGGAGGCAGAAGCCTGTTCAGCAGACATACTTCCTTGCCCCATCTGTCACTCGTGATCACCTTATATTTCTCTCTTGCCTTTCCGGGGGGAGATTTCCACAGTGCTGAGGGTATAGGTGAACCTGTCCTGAAAGGCAGCCACCTCCAAGATGTATGAGTGCACAACGGCACTGCAGGACATGAAAATCTACCCTCCTGACCTGTAAGGGGAGGCTGGAAGGAGGCAGAAGGCAATAACTGGGATTTTGCTGTAATTCAGTGATAACAGCCCACCTTCGAGTTGTGTGTGGAGCTGCTGACAGAAGGAGGTGGGTGGGATATCGGGTTATGATCCTCCTGAAAAGCAAGATGTTTAGAAGCATGACTACCCAGTACAGTCTGAGGATAGCAAGGTTGTTGAGTTTGGGTCACAAGAAGATCATACATTTTGCTGACTGTCTAGAAACACGCTCTGCAAAACTACCTTCCACAGCCTTCTCTTGGAGTCCTTCTCCAGAGGGAAAAGGACCCTAGCATCCATTTCTAAACACTTCCTCTCTTTCTGTGGAAAATAGGGTCTTGGGGGTGATGGAGAACATATCACATGGCAAAGAAGCAGTTCAAACATGTTATAAAGTGTTGATAGCCAGGTCTATCCTGAGGAAGATGGACTCATGTTTGCAACCATGAAATCTGCTCTGAAAGCTTTTTGCTTCTGCTTCTCTGTGTTTCCTCTGTGTTATATGCCATATTTTATTATTACAAGTGGAGCTGATACATAGTCTGTTTTGAAGGTTGTCTGGCACACTGTTTTAAGACTGTTTTCACTTTCCTATGACTGCCAAATTTTAATCACTCAGGTTGAAGTTTTCTGTGTTGGGTGTCTGCCTCTGGCTGTGTTTAATGTTTTTATTATTTCTTTTTTAATTTCAAACAAAACCTGTGCAGATGTTTGAGGGAGTGGACAGGAGGGAAAAATGGACCGTTCTGCTCAAGTGAAAAAACTTCGTCGAAGCTTCCTTCACAAAGCACCTGCATTTTTTTTGCAGCTGGGAAACTGTCAGAGTGGCTTTTGCGTGAAAGACTTAGATTTGCTCTCCCCATGAAACTGCCAAAACACAGCTGAATTAGAAAATCTCATTTGTTAGTGCTTAGAGACCTCTGCGGTGTTCTCAGGTAAATTGCCTGTGTACACCATCAGCATGTTCTAGCCTAGCTGTAGGTCATGCTGTGGCCCCTGTCTCTCTGTGGATTCCACCTTGCCTATACAAGGAAGAACAACTCTTGATCCAATTGGATGAAGGGCTTGCAGGAGAATAAAGGGAGAAGTTTTGGAAAGACCATTTGGGAGGGAGAGGTGGATGAGTGGAAGCCTTTGTTGGGATGCTGGGATTGGCATGGGAGAACATAAATGCTGGGAGCATCAGGGGAAATTTGGATAAAGAGATTGGGGCTGAGAAGTGCTTAGGAGTGGCTCAAATGGAGGTTGATTTTTAACGATTGTGGCAGGGACTGAGTGGATAGTGGAATATCTGGAGGGAATTGGCTTTCTTTTCCCCCTAATCCTCTCCAGTCACTCTTTATAAAACATTGGGAAACTCCACATGCACAGCTAAGGCTAGAATGCAGTGAGGAGCTTGCAAGCACTGACCAGAAGTCAGAAATCGCCAGAGCCCAATTCACCTGTGGAGCCGTAACTTAATTTCCTTGTGTGCAAGCACTGCAATACAGGCTGTAATTACGTAAACATGTGTTATTTTACCCAGGAAACCTGCTCCAGGACGCAGGGAAGGGAGGTGCATGCGCATCCAGTGCACAGGATAGATTTCTTCTTGGGAGAAGCAACCTTGCTGCAGCAAGGTTTCTTTCAATAGGATCTCTGTACCTTCTGTGTCAGCGCGTGTACTTTTTGTGTGACTAACCCTAGTTCTGGCATTTCTGACCTTTGGAATATTTGGCTTTCTAACTAAATGGTGTATTTTTAACATGTATTTATGTGCATAGCCCCTTTCTTTCTCCCTGTTGAGGTCAGGGGCCTTTTACAAGGACCTTGCTGACATTTTAAAGCGTCCTGTGTACCTGTTTCCAATGACAAATGCATTCCTCCCTATATGACTTCTGGCTGATCTCCTGAAACAGGAGCTGTTAATAGGTGTCCCTCCTGACAGGTCCTGCAGATGCTAACAGTTGGATTGGATGGCGTCTCTTCCTTTTTAGAGGAGAATCTCTTGCCAGATGTGTGCAAGTGAAGATATATCTCCTCTTTGCTTGAGGCTTGGCATGGTTTGGGTTTTCTAGGGGGAGGAGGGAGGTAGGAGTTGATTTTCAGGGACTGACAGAGATAAAAAGTGGAGCACATTTGCCTGGCAAAGCTTGCAAGAGTGAGGATGTTTCCTTTTTCCATCTCTCTGTGTCCTAAATTGTAATAACATGATCATGCTATTTTTGATTCCCTTATTTGCGTGGAAAGCCTGTTGTTTTTTCTCTTCTCTTTCAGAATCCAATTTTCTCTTGACATTTCTGCCTAATGTAGCAAAACATGACCTTTGAGAAAGGACATTCCAGCAAGATTCACTCCCTCCTCTGCATCTCTGCCTCTCTCCCACATCTTGCTGTCTCTCATGCATCCCCCTTTTCACTTCCTTGTTCCTTCTTTGCTGGGGGAGAGAATTTACTGTCTAGCTTTTCTGTAGCAGTGAGCTGTTCCTTCCCCTCCTACTTTACATCTGTCTTTGCAAAGCACCCAGGTGCTCTAGGGTGGACAAGGGGGGAGGTTTGCAATTTCCCCGCCTCCCTTAATTTCATGAGCTATTATTGCTGCCTTTCTAAACTTTGTTGAAGCTGGTAGCAATTTGTCTGAAGCCTTAGGAGTAGTGGGATCTTAGTCATGTGAAACAAGGTACCTGTGGTCTGTGGAGGTTTACGCAGCAGGATAGTCTGATGTGAGGCAGAGCCAGAATTTAATGATGCAGCGCTGTGCCAGCATGGCATTTGCTGGCACTTATTTTTCCGCCAGAGTCAAAGAGAGACTTTGAGGTGCTTTGCTTGGTAAGCTACGGGGTTTCTGCACTCCTAGTTGCAGAGTTTGGTATGGGGACTTGGCCGAGTGGACTGGTGGCAGCTGAGTGACTTCTCACATGCACTTCTGTTGCAATCTCTCTCTGTGAATTGAAATCTGAGCAGTACAGAGTTGTCTAAAGTTGTTTTCTCCTTGTCCGTTGCCGGACAGCATGTCCTCTGCGAGCCCCAGATCCGAGGGTGAGTTGTGGCTCCCTGGGTCTTACCCTCACCGGGCTGAGAGGATGATGCTGTAACACGTTGCTGTCACAGAGCTCCTTCACTCCACTCCTTGGAGGGGGTTGTGTGGCCCCTGTGAAACAGAGCAAGTTTAGAGACAGTGTCCTCTCTCCACCAGCCTGCCAGGCTTCTGCTACTTACTGCCCTTTAATCTAGGGTAAGCCCACAAATGAATTTTTGAGTCCAAATTCTCACTCCTCCAATCTACACCAGAGGGTTCTGGGATTTACTGTCTTGTTTTTACCACATTTCTCCAAATTGAATGGGGATTCCAGACCGAGCCTGGCACAGACGGGGCTGCCTGCTCTTGCCTCTGTGCCACTTTGTCCCATATCTCTCCTTTAACCAGCTGTTGATTTAATGAAACTCCGGGCCTTCGTTCGTGCCTCTGGCGCTTCCCTGCCCTTTGTAGTGAGTGGGATTGTAGCGTGGAGAGTCTCTGCAGACAGGTATGATGAGCTGTGGTGCCTACATGGGCCTGACCTTATTGTGGGGAGGAACCAGGGAAGAACAACTGGTGGGAATGGGACTAGATGCAGTGAAGGACAGCAAGGCATCACTTCCAAACCATTCCCATGCTTTCTGTAGCTCTGAATGCTAACACAGCTATAGGAGGATTTTAGATTTCTGCAAAAGCTTGTGACCACGCTTCTCCCTGTGTGGAGCAGTAGATCCTAGATTAGGTCTAGTTTTTGTAATCTGGGTTTTGAAGTGATGAAAAATAGGTTTATGCTATAAACAGGTGATCAGCAAAGGTTTTAAGACCCAACTCTGAGGATGGATATGTCCTGGATGATCGTCTTGTGCTGAGATTAGTCATTTTAGGGCCAGTTGGGGAGTCCTTGAGGAGGACTGAGCAGAGGTCCTTGAGTAGTTTCTTCCATTTCCAAAAGCCCCCCAACCAATTTCCATCTGCTCTGATCCATCTCAACTGTTTAATTCTTCCTGCCTCACCAGCAAGAGCCAGAGGAGTGTCTGCACCTCCTCATGCTCCCCAGTACCGTTGCTTTGGTAGTTTGGATTTTCACAAGAAGGTTTTGGTGGCAGAAGGTTGTCTCGTGGGAGTGTGAAACATTGTGTGGTGAGGGTGGGCAGCCGGCTGGCTCCTGGCCATGGGGAGGAAGCGTGCGGCTCCTCCTTTCCGACGCTGGCTGCAAGGAATCCGCGGGAAGGCCAGCCTGTTGCAGCGAGCAGGTTTGTTGTTGTCCTTTAGCACCGCCAGAAAACCCCCAAGGCCCTTTTATCTTTCTGTGCCTGCCTTCTTTTCAGTTAGTCCACCACAGACACACTTATTCTCTTATTTTTAGTACTTTGTTTGGTTTTACTCTTTTTTTTTAAAGTCTTTTGGCTTTTAGCTGAAGAGATGTCTGCTGGATTTCCTAGGTAGCTGATATTTATGTTTTTGCAAGTTTGAACAAAGATGGAGAAAGGGGTATGAAGCTGTTAGTTGCTATAGTAGTGGTACCTCTAGGTACAAATAGCGAAGAGCCGTAATGGGATGCTGTTAATGTAAAAATTCTGTGTAATTTAAGAATCTTTCTAAATCAATGATAATATCTTGGATAATTATGATTCTGTCATTTTAACTTGGATGTTAATATTTTTAACATGAAGTTTGTTTTTACTTAGTATTTTCTTCGTGTTTGGAAAATGAAATTAGACTTGTTCTTTTTGCTTACAGTTGGTTAAGCTCCTGATTGACACAATTGACAAGAGCTGATCTGTCCTTTTATATATGTACATATATATATATATATATATATATATATAAAATATTGCAGCAGAATATAAACCTTTTTCCTGTTTGGAAACAAATAAAATGAGAAATTTTCATTTTGGTTCAGGTTCATTAAAATTTCTCTTTATGAAACCTGAAGTTGGGTCCTAAACTGCTTAACAGCCTCCCTACAGAAGAAAATGATGAGCTCTGTGCACGGCCAGGTGCAGAAGGAATTATTTACCATGACTTCTTTTTCTTGTTAATTTTCAGAGACCTCTCCGGTAACCGGCTCACCACACTGTCATGGCAACTCTTCCAGACACTGAGACTTTTTGAACTGTAAGTTCCATCCTGAGGTATCTCCTGGGAAGGAAGGGGAGGTTTAACAAAGTAGGAGGTTAAACAGTTTCTAAAAAGACCTGTTTTGAAACCTGTGAATAATTATTTAAAACTCCAGTAGGCAGCATCCTTGGAAGGGTGTCCTGGATATTGAAGCATCAGAGCGGAACTGCTTTTCTTTCAAATTCATGGGATCTAGATAATTAATGTTGGGATGACGAACAAGTTATTCAAGGGGTGGTATCTGGTTGATTAACTGTGGGAACGTGTTAGTAATACTTACTAGCCATATTTTGAGAGAATCTCCTCAAAGACTTGATCTTTACCTGCTGTTCATCGGTGGGATATGGCTAATTGTAGTCCTTTAGCTCATGACATTTTTTGTATGGCACCTCTCCCTTCTAGCTTAATGATTCCCTCGATCTTTAGCAATTGAGGTGTTTCCTAGATGCTGTGTGGCAGATTAGATAGGATATCTTCTGGGCAGCAGTGGCCTTCGGCCTACTGAATTATTGATAAAGCATTCAGTGTTGTGCTTGAAGAATAAGTGGACATGAAATCAATGGAACATTGCACTGGTGACCTGTTTTGCTGAATTTTAGAAATAGTTTCTTGGTGGGTATAAAAAAATATATATATGTAGGATTTTTCCCGGAGGATCCTGGGAAGTTCCATTCAGCCTCACTGATGATCAATAGAACTGTAAGCCAGAAGTGACTTATGTGAGAATAAAGACAGTCTTTCAAGTGGGAGTAAGTGTGTTATCACCGGTGTTACTCCAGCGTATTTTATTTCTGTCAAATTGTTAAATGAAAAATACTAACAGTGATATTAGAAAATACAGAAACAGCCTTCTGATGGGGAATCTGGTGTGTAAAGTTACAAATGCTGAATTTAGAGTTGGTTTCCTCACTGATTACAACTCTAAATATTTTTAAAGCCTGGCTCAGGCTTCAAATTTAATAGAATGAGTCATTCGTATTCTTAGACCTTTGCTTATTTTCATTGCACAGTTTGGCAAAACTCAGGTTAATGATTGTTACCCAAGAGACATCCAGGAATGGAAGAGCAATGGGGGCTGCAATCTTGAACTAGAGGACACTGGCAGGGATCTTCGGAGTTAAGACCTGGAATAATGGTGTCCTACAGATCAGCATGGATATTTTCAACCTGGCTCTGTTCTTAGGTGGTTTTGTCTCACTTGATCATATTCCACTTCTTCAGGTATGTCCTAGGTCTGTCAATCCAAGTCAGGCTGAACAGACCAATACGTTCCATTAAGGGAACCGGGGTGCTGTTGTTTGGACAGTAATGTGTATCTGTCCACAGCAGACATAGAGCACAGATCAAGACTCCTCTGTTGTCCTGCTATAGGGATCCTGAGAGGGATGCCAGTTATCTTGAGCTGGTTTAATTCTGTGTCAGCAGAGCCGCTTGGAGCCAGTGCTCTCAGGCAAATGGAAATGATCCGAGTCATTTAGCTCCTGTTGGATCTGTGCTGAAAGTGGTTTTCTCAGCTGTAACAAGCCCTGATTGATGGGAGAAGTAATGTGGATAAAAATGCTGAAGATCAGAAGGCTGGTTAATAGGAAGAGATGATAGGAGGTGGGAAAGTAGCACCGTCGTTACGAAGTGTGGTGTCAGCGGCTTCCTACAGAGAGGCTTGGCAGAATTTGTAGTGAGGGAGGCAGTGCTGCAGCTCAGCTGTATCAAGCCTGCCATCAAGTCCTTTCGGTGCTGCAGATGTGTTCTTGGCAAGCCATGTCATGGCATGAGCTCAAGTGGTCAAGTTAGTGGCACAGATGAGCTTGGGGCTCCATGAATGCCTGCAGAGTCTGGCTTACTTTGGCTTTGTTGAAGTTAAGAGCACAGTTCAGTTCATTTTCTCTCATGAATTGCTTTGTCACTGATGTTTCTTGTCAAATATTCCTTCATGTGTTCTTTTCATTGAGGACCCCCCTACACACACACACAGCTTAGCATAGGTCAGACAGATGGAGGTGTAGCAGAAAGACATGAGAATGCTATTCTCAGCAGTGTGAAAGAAGGAAGGGAATATGTTAGTTAATACTCATTAGGAAATCAGTGTTAATTGGGAAAGGGGATGGGCTTGCTAAGTCTTCCCTAGGGGCAAGACTGTGAAACCGATTTTGCAGAACTTTGGATACATTCAAGAAAAGGAAGTGTGGAAGTGTAGCCTGAGCTATAGGTTCTGAATATTCATTCACATAAAGATGTTTGGAGATTAAGGAGTAAAGAGTAAGGAAAAGAAATATCTATTGTTGCATGTTCATGGTCTTGAAAACTAAAGGGGCAGTAGCTATTGATGAGCAAAAGTAAATCTGCAAGATAGGGAGAAATTAGTAGTAGTGGAAAATTTAGGGTGTTTTTTGTTTTTGTTTTTTAGAAATGCAGATGATAGTTAAGCACAAGACAGTTCTGTGGCATAGTGAGATCCAAGGAGGCCTCTAGGACTTGGGGGGGAGTCAAAATACATGGTCTACATAAAGTGAGTGTGAAACACTAGTGAAAGCTAAAAAGGAAGTTGCGGACTGGTATCAGCTAGGAACTTGAAGGTAAGTCAGATCTCTTGAAGGGAAGAAGGAGGTGAACAGAAGAGACTGAGGCAGGGGGATAGTAAACTAGAGAAAGGCAGACTGTGCAGCAGGTGTTCTGTAAGGTCTTGGAGAGGCCAGAAGATGACCCCAGGGACAAATGCTAGCATGTGTTTGCCATTCTCCAGAGGGCTATGTCTGTGGGGTGGGTCAGTTGGGACAAGCAGGCCCTTCCATTGGCAAAGCTGCGTTTCTCAAAAGATATAGGTGCCACGGTGGTTAACCAGAGGACAACCTGTCAAACAGCACCCTGCTGGAGTGAGTCCTCAGTCTCAGTGCAGCCAGGCAAACATGACTGGCACCGCAGTCCCTAAGGATCCAGAGGGGAAGGAGTGTCAGCGAAGGCAAAAACACGAGCTGCAATGAGGCAGCTCAGAGCAGTGGAGCAGACAGTAAAGGAAGCAGTAGGGAGATCATTTCCTGGAGGTTGTTGGGAGGGAAGAGCTACAACTGGTGTGAAACGGAGAATGCCAGGGAACATAACACCTGACAAAGCCACTCAAAGTGAACATGGAGCAAAGAGAGCTGAAGAGTAATATGAAAATCATTGCCACACTGTGAGAGCAGGCTGGTGCATGGGAATCTGGGGCTTAAAACTGCTGCCTGGTTGCATTCAAGGCATCTCGGTCCAGGAGAGAAGATAATTTCTTTAAGGCAGAGATTCTTTTCTTGTTGAACAGAGCTTGAGCTTTTCCCTTGCTGACTCAGTGAAGAAAGGATGGCAAAGATGAGGCACACTTAAAATATTCTTTTCCTTCTGGTCATCAGCAAGGCTTGGAATGGTTTCCAGTAACTCCAGCTCTAATTCCCATGGCACAGACTGACCTTAACTGGCAGGGCTGAAGCTAATGTGTGGACAGTTCTCCTAAGTTTGAAGCTAAGTGTGCACAGGGAAGCATCTGACACAGCTCATAAACATTGGACTTACAACCTTTCTTATCCAGAAGTCACAGCTGGTTTCCTCTATCATGTCCTTGGCTTCCTTTGTCATGTCCTCAGAGAGCTTAGGGCTGACATTTCAAGAAATCCCTTCTCAGAGAGACCTAACACTCTGGATCCAATTACATCCTTGGTTGTACAAAACCCCGTAGTTCTGAACATCTTGCAGCTCTGCCCAGACCATCAGCATTTCTAACTCAAGCAGTCACTGCCAGTTTGCCCTGCAGTAGGTTTCTGCAGTGTTACAACAAGAAGCTTTGGTAGGGCAGGACACAGCAGCATCTCTGTTAATATATGTGCACAAGTTAACATCATATGTGCCTCTAGCTTAAATAACTTACTGCTGCCAACAGTCACAATAATAGAGTTGTAGCAAAACAGTAGATACTTGCCTGCTCTGTGCAGAGCTAACTCAGACTTCAGAAACCACACATAGCTCTCTAAGCTCTTTCTTTTCTGTCCTATCCTTTTTGGCAGGGGTTCAGGAATAATGATTCTAGCTGGATGCCTGAGAGACATCCTGGCTCTAGAAAATAAATATAAATGAAAAATGAAAATAGATTTTGTTCTCTCTGCACTGGGCACTCTTTTACTGAAGCTTAGTAAGGTGGTCTGAGTCCCCAGGTGGGAGAATGTTTTAATTTCGAGAGTACCAAACCTCAGTGGTAGTTTTGTGGGAATCAGCACAGACAGCAGAAGTGTGGCAAAGATTTCCACTGTCGTCCTAGAGGCTTAGCTTCAGGCAGTTTATTTTAGCTGATGGCTGGTAAGGATGAGGCATGGAACAGTGCATCTCATCTAGCTGCCTATCCTGAACAAACCTGCCATGTGTGTGAAGTGCCACTTGTGCCAGTACTTTTTGGGATGCTGGTGGCCTCCGTCTCCCATGTCATCCTGCCACAGTAGAGGCTCTCAGGGAGCTGGACAGTGGTAGGTGCAGCTTTCCTGGGAGGAATGGAACTGGCCTGAACCTGGGAGCTGCAGCATTGGCATCTGGCATTGCAGTCAATCTTGCAGGCTGCGGCATGGCAACTGGCTCAAGTAAAGCCTTTCCTTTTGTGTTATGGCTGCTAACTGTAGGACACCTGAGACGGTAGAAATATTTATGGTTGGGGGAGAGGAGGGCATGTAGTCTGGTAACCTTGGTGTTTTGACCAAATATCTCAATCAAATAGAAAAGTTATAGTGATCCTTTTTTGCTTTTCCCATGGTGCTGCATGCTTTAGAGAGCTTTTCTTTAGGTCCTTTGTACCTTCAGAGCTGTCTTCAGCCAGCATGAATTTGGGATGAGGTTACACACGATCCATATAGCACTTCCGAAAAACAGTTGGATTGGCTTAGTGTCCAGATGGCCTGGGGTTTCAGTTCTGTCATCATCTTCTAAAACGATGATGTTGGGCATGACTGTCCCCGTTCCCTCCTCTGCCTCAAACATGAGTGGAGCTCTAGTGTCTGCTACACTACGTGACTGTGCGTGGAGCAGATCCTGGGGCATGCCTTTGCTTTGCCCTGTGGTTGACGGTCACGTCTGGCTCGTTTAAAGGTTCAGTCCCCTTTGTTGGCTGCATCCGTTGGTGCAGACAGCAGTTCTGCTTACTCGGAAAGCCCCCAGCTCACTTACAGCTGTGATGCTTGCTATTTCTCACAGGCATTTTTTTTTCTATTTTAACGAAGCCTTCAGGAAGCTGTGGGAGTGCGTGCGGATCCTGAGTGGCTGTAACCAAGCAGTGGTTTGGCAACACTTCCAGGCTAAGGCTATGTGTGAAAAAATGCCCTTTATATTTGCTTGTCCTTTCCAGGAGAAACTGTGCTGAATATGAGGAAGGAGCCCCTTGCCTTAGATTTCACTGGAGTGCTGATACAGCTATTAAACATACAGCAACTAAGTGAAATTACATTTGAGAGAGTGCTGAGGTAGGGGACGTGCCTGTGAAAATTGGCTCCTTTTCTCAAACTCTTCCAATACTGCTGTTTCTCAAGGCAGGCAGCTCCAGCTTCTGTCTTCCTTGGCCCTTCCAGTTTGACAGCTCTGATGATGGCAGTGGTTGTTGGTTTTGATATCCCTGTTGATCTCCAAAAGCCTGGTAAAAGCACTGGAGCATATAAATCCTTTCCTCTTGGCCTGCTCTGTGCTATTCAGCGAGTGTTTTCTTCCTTCTCCTGCAATCAAGGGTGTCTCTGCAGCATATAGAGATGCCTCCTAGCCAGATGGTGGGCATTTGCCAAAGGGCACTTTGTACTCCCAGAGGCCCTTCTCCTCCTTGCGGAGAAGGGATGTGCTTAACTCAGCAAGCAGAAACTTGCAGGTAACAGGGAGAATGGATCCTTGGAAGGCAGTGACCAAACTGGGTGTGGGTGACTGGGTAGTTCAAGTCCAACTGGCTCGCTCTCAGAGAAGGAGAACTATATCCTCTTTCACGTTGTTTATGCAGTGGACTGATTAGTACAGTGTATGACCAGCCGTTGCTTTCAGCCTTTGTTAAATCCATAACAGGAAAGAGTAAGCATGTTACAGAGTTTGCAGGAAGAGGGAATGGAAGGAATATGGCTCATAATGACCCACGTGAGCCCCAAGGCTGTGATTCTGATGTGGAAGTATGAGACGAGAAGGGTGTTTCAGTGTCTTGGGGTGGGGGAGGTGGTGGGAAAGTACAAGTGCAGACCAGCACTGGTGTCAAAATCTCATGCACCTCTGCAGGCAAGGAGGGGAGGCACCTCTAGCATGTCAAGAGTGCCTCTGGGAAGAGTGTAAAGGAAAATCGGTGTGTGCATCTTAACCCCTTCTACCTGCTGTATCTTCCCAGAGCAACACCATACAAGCTACCAGTGGCACTTGGCATGTCCAGCCTGTGATAGGAGTTAACTTGTGCAAAAGCCCCTGCGGGGATCTCGATTAGAACAAGTTACATCACTGATGTTGGGGCAGGTCGTTGGTAAATTCTGCCCTGAAGCACGCTGCTCCTGTATTATTCATGGGCCTTCATGAATTAGCAATGGGTTGGAAGGCTGCCTTTTATTACTTACAGAGCTGCCCTTAAGTGCTGTGACAGCGGTTCTCCCTGGCAGTCCCATTTCGTTATGATATTTGCAGTGGAGCAGAATTTCTTCCCCTCTGCATCTTAAGCTCCCCCTGCTCTCTGCCTCATCCCAGGGTACAACTCCAATTACCAGATTGGCTCTTAGCGGAGTCTTTGGCTGTTACTCATGTGCTGTCCCACAGCTCTGGGAGCACGTACTCCACTCCTGTGCCTGGCAAGCATCCAGCACTACTGGCAAGAGTGACCTTGGGTCCTGAGGAGTATGTGGCCTCCAGGTTCATGGCCATGCTCAGAGGAGTCAAAGCCTGCACAAGGCATTAGTGATACCCATGCTTGTGTGCAGAGAACACCTCATCATTCAAATCCCACTAAATCACTGAGCTAAAATTTAGTGTTTTGGCCTTCAGTTCTCTTGTCTAAGCTTTATACTTGCCTTACAAAGGCGTAGCTGCTTTTGAAAGGAAAGGAAAATAATAATGAAAAGCCACATACTGAAGTTTAACTTGCTGTTTATTCTTGAAAATGATCAGAGATGATGACATCTTGTTCTATGAAATGATTCAATGTGATGTCATTAGGGTTTAGGTTTTACATGCTAACAGAAGACACTCCCCTCCCTCCTCCTTTAGCAGTACTGTATGGACAGAACAGCAGCTGCATGTATTTGGAAGGTTATTTCCAAATCCTGTTAGTCAGTGAAATTAATTTTGTAAAAGAAAGCATGAATTTTGCAGTAATGGATGGAACAGATCAGAGAAACAGCCTACCTCACATGACATGGAGATCTAGGTGCTGTGGAAAGGAATGTTTTGACCTTTGGAGTGCTCTTCCAAAGGATGGAGCTTTGGATGACTGAGCTCACCTTTTGCAGTATTGGCTTCTCCCTACTTTTTTTGCTTTCCAGCTATGGAAAGGGAAATTCTGCTCTGTCCTGTCCAGTCTCTCCTGTTTTGCTCAAGTTATTTGTGCAAATCTTTTGCTAACTCAGTCTGTCCTGCCAGCTGTATGTTAGGTTCCCTTTCCCTCTGGGTCCTATGCTCCTTGCATCTCTGCAGAAAGCTGCAGGGCTTTAAAAATGCAAATGAAATGGTTAATAGGTTGGAAGATCAATAATAATAAACATTTCTGATACATAAAATACATGTAAGTGTATTTTAAATGAAGTACATTAAAGGCAGTGGGTTTTTTTTCCATTTCATCCTGTCCAGGTCAGCAGGGTCTCAGTGCAGGGCTGTGTGATTTGATTAAAATGCATGATACCCAGTGCATGAGCCTGTGTCCTAGATCACCAGGAAGCTTGTGTTAATACAGTGTACTAGGGAGCAGAGCTGCCAGCTTCACTGACAACTCAGGAGAGGCTGTAGGGGTGCTTTCCCCCTCACAGTCTTGGGCTTGTACGAGCATTGAGATTTTAAGATGTGAATCAGTATTTGGGGCAGTGTGGTCTTATCTGATTCTTCACCAAAAGATGCCAATTTTGATGCTATCAGTGGTACTGCTGTGGGACCTCGTTGCAGATATGCGGTCTTTCTCGTGATAGATGTTGTGTGTATCTGTGTGCAGAGCTCAGAGAGGTATAAAACCTTGCACATGTGTGTGAAAGAGAATGTATGAATACATGGATGTGTAGAGACCGTCTCCGGAACAGGAAGAGATGTGAACAACATGTGCCAGAAGACCCTGGCAGATACCTTGGAAGAGATTCTCTGTTATCTCTAAACAATCTTTCATCCCGTGTGGTGACAGTCCTTCTCCTCCTCCTTCCCCAAGCGCACAACCCCGTAATGGAAATCCCTGCTGGGTCTCCACATCCCTGAGCTCCCCATTCCACTGGCCTTGGCCATGTGCACTGTCCTTGGCCATGCCAGCTGATGGCCTCCCAGACTGGAGAATCCTTCCATCTCTGTCTTCATGGCTCAGCAGTGTTTGAACCACAGCTTCAGGCCACATCTTGTTTCTGGTCTTGAGAAGCTCCCTGTAGCTTTTTCGCCCACGTGAAGGGCCCTGTGGCCCCAATCCTCCTCAGAGAGTCCAGGAGATAGGCAATTACCCTGGTTGTCTTTCCCTATCCCACTATCACTTTTCACATTCTTTCTGCCTGTAGGAGACTAGAGAAGAACCTTTTTAACTGCAGCTGCGACATCCGCTGGATCCAGCTCTGGCAAGAGAAAGGCGAGGCGAATCTGCAGTACCAGGAGCTGTACTGCATGAACATGGATGCAGCCATCATCCCCTTGCAGGAGATGAACATCACCCAATGCGGTAAGGCAAAATCCATGTACACTCTGGGAGCATCGCCCTCTCCCCCTCCTCCCTCCCGACTGTGCTGGAGAGGAGCCATTCCCAGCACCAGCGCCTCCGTTGCTCATTACTGTGGGAAAGCTGGTGTCACGGGACAGCATTGCACTGTTGAGAATGCCACATTAGTTTGTGGCTAAAAATAACTATGGGTAAACGCACGGCCACTTTTGTTCTGTGTGCCTGAAGGTAGAAGGTGATTTGGGGGATTTCTTTCAGTGCAATGCTATTGCTTGACAAAGTGCATGTGGTCTGTCCTTTTCCTGACAAGAATATGTTTCTTGTTGCTCTTCTGCCTAGAAATCCTAGAAATGGCATATTGTTAAAGGGCATGGTCACCTTATCTCTTGTAATTACTCTAAGGAAATATATGTCTCTATTCATTTGCTTTGTTTTATATTTTCAGTCAAAAGCCACTGTCTGTAGGGAAGAGGCAGCAATGACTGTGTATCTTTTTCTGCTTCCTGCTGGTGTTTAAAAGAGTCCAATGACCCCAGGAGCAACATGAGGCACATTTGAGAGTTATTCTTTGTCCCCTTCACCCTGCTCACACATCAGCTGCTTGTTCAGTGTCAGTTTTTGCTCTGCTATTGCTGTTACTGGAAAGCATCCCTTGTAGAATATGGGAAGGACATGTACCATCAGCAGAACAATTAAACTGTCTATACACAAGCATCTGTCAAACAGTCTGGAAAAAAGGAGAAAAAAACAGAACTGCCTTTTTTTTTTTTTTTTTCCTGATGATCTCCCTTAGTTCTAGGAATTTTGTTTTGTTTGTTTTGTTTCTTGTAGCAGTAGTAGAGAAACAGCATGCACAATTGTATTTGTATGATTTTTTTCAAGTTCACAATGTCCCTTTATTAAGCTCTGGAAATTAGCCAAAGTGTGCCTGCATTTGGATGAGCTAAAAAGATTTGAGAGACCGCTGTAATTTCCTCCACAAATGGGAAGAATAATCTTCAAAGATTAAAAAAAAAAAATCCTTAGGGATCAGGGAAGGGAGGAGAGGTGACTTCATCTATGGTATTATTAGACTTGAGTGGATAGCAGGGTGCTCATTTGTGAACGCAAATGTTCTGGTGTGTAGGGTGAGCATCTCCCCTGATTCTGTAGTCCCCTAGCAGAGAAAGGAGCTCTGCAGATATGCTTTCCTCCAGGGGAGAGCTTTTCTGTTTGAGCACTAAAATGACTCAAGGGTCATTCTAACAAGGCTCCATTTGTCTCTGCTTTCTAGTCCTGAGAGCTGGCATGCCTCGCTATGGCCAGGTTTGATGCCAGCTGGACTGGGGGAGACCATCAGAACTTGATGTGTTCCCTCTTGTCTGCTGCTGTGCTGATCCCTTGGACCTGCAGACCAGGACCTTGGACCAGCAGAGTTCCTCTTGTGGCCTGGCCAGCGCACCAGGCACCTGACTCACGGTCTCCTTGCTGCCTTTTGGCATCCCCCCGAATCACCGAGATCCTCTTGGGGACAGAAGTGAAAACAAGAAAGCAGCTCACTCTTTTGAACTCAATTTTGAATGTCAGATCAAAGACTTCAGAGAAAGTGGCTACAGTGTGACCTTGCTGCTCTCCAGACCGGTGCCATTCCTTGGGATCCCATTCCTGCCCTGTTATGCAGCATTGCTTCCCTCCTGCTATCATGCCCAGATGGCAATGAAAGGCTGGGTATTCCCATCAATGGCTCCACATCAGTGGGACGTATCCCCTATGGGAGGGGACCACCAGCCAATTCCCCCCCTTTCCCCTACCCAGGTTGTCTCTGCAGTGAGCCTAAGAAGCCTCCTTGAGGCAAAAAGGGCTGTATGCCCTTCTTGTGACTAGCACTGTCTGTGGCACGTTGCGAGCATATTTGGCGCCTGTGGCAACAAATATGGAAGAGGTGTAAATCAGAGCTGCTATAAATCAGTGAATCTTTGCCACTTCAGAGGAAGAGCAAGGGCACCTTTTATTAGGAGAGCTGCAGTTAATATAAGGACATGTTCTTGGTCATCTTGTCTTGATTGTTATAAATTAGAGGGATACTCTGCTCATTCAAAGTACTCAGTGCTCTGTGCTGTGTCCTCAGAGGTGGTGAAGGCTTTGGATCTTCTCCCAGCACATGAAACTTTACCCTTCCCAGGTGACTGCCCTCAAGAGCAACTTCAGAGAGATTAGAAGAGAAGGGGAGGGTGTTTGTGTGAGGGGGAATAGCCTTTTTGATTCCAGTGATTCAGCTAGCATGTCCTCTGTGTGCATGCCTTCCATTCAGTCTCCATACCCCTCCCTTCCTTGATGGGGCAATTCTTTACCTTTGCATGCTGCTCCTTACCCCTGGATGCTGGAGACAGCTCTGTCATGACCTGAGGCCTATTTGAGAAACAGCTCAGCAGGATCCATGTCCATACATGTGAACCCTGTGGCTGGCTGCAATAAATGCTGCTCCGTACCTAAGTGTCTTGGTGTTTGCCTCTCTCAGACCTCCCCGAGATCAGTGTGAGCCACGTGAACCTGACAGTAAGGGAAGGGGAGAATGCTGTGATCACCTGCAACGGCTCAGGCTCACCACTGCCTGACGTGGACTGGACTGTCGCGGATCTTCACTCCATCAATACTCACCAGGTAGGGACCAAGGAGCTGCTGAGCTGCCTGTGCCTGACACAGGAATGTGTTGCAGCCACTGCAAGTTTGCCAAGTCATTGTGTGCGGGACAGTGGGCTTGGATAGATGCTGAAGAGTGCTGTGGAAGAAAAGCAAGTAAGTCATTGTATCTGATGGGTAATAAAGGCCATCCCCTAGCCATGATGAGAACCTGAGGGCTACCTGAGGGGTACTGCAGGTAGAAAAACTTTCCCTTTCTATAGCAGAAAATTGAAGATGTGATAGCTCAGTGTTCCTCAACTAAATCTTAACTCATAACTCCTCTAATGAGACTACCTGATTGTAGAAGTACTTGCAATAGCTGCAGCTGAAACATGCTACTAAGCAAGCTTTTCTAAACACAAACAATGTTTATTATTGCTTCAATACTGTGACTCTCCTCCCCCTCCCAGTAGTTACTCTTACAGGATATGGTGTGCTTATTTAAGTGAAGAAACAGCTCCCTCACCCAAATCCTAATTTTCCCTGGATGCTAGAGACTCTGCATTTTATGTGGAAGTTGAAATCTTTAGCTTCTGGGGGCAGGAGACTGATTTCTGCCTGTATGTTTCTCTGGGATTTTTAGACCAACCTCAACTGGACCAATGTTCATGCCATCAATCTGACCTTGGTGAACGTCACCAGTGAGGACAATGGGTTCCTGCTCACCTGCATTGCCGAGAACGTGGTGGGCATGAGCAATGCCAGTGTGCTGCTCACTGTCTACTGTAAGTAGTGGTGGGGAGACCTTGACCATGTTGGAGGCTGGAGGGGAGGACTACTCAAGGAACCATGTGAATACACATACCAGTTGCTAGCTGTGATGTACAGCTTTTTTGGATGAAAATTAGGAGCTGACCACAGCCAGAAGGAGGCTGATCCTAGCACAGCTGTCTTTTTGGAGCCATTATTTTTGCTTTCCAGATACTTCCGTTATAGCAAAGATACACCAGGCAAGAAGCATTAGTCCCACACCTCCACCCAGCTCATGGAAGATCCATGAATGAGGAAAAGCCACGGAGGGGCTAAACTGTTTACAAACATGAAGTGGCTCACTCTGATGGTATTTGAGAGGTTAAATGTCAGCTTTACAAAAGCCACTGTAAATTTTGCCTCTGATTTCAGAGATTGCTATTCCTTCCTTCCAGATCTGTTCCTATAAAGTTAAACAGTAAACATCGTGTAAACACACACACACACACACACACACACACACACACACACACACACATCGAATTCAACTGTTCACTTTTAGCTGCAAGTAGCTAAACTTTTGCTCTGCTTTCTAATATAACTTCACACAAACCTGACCTTAAGGGGAAGTTTACACAGCTTTGCTCTCTCAAGCAGCTAAGATTTACTATATGTTGCTATGTCTGTAACATTTGTTCTATGTCTGTGGTTTGGAAATCTATCCCATCACCTAACCATGGAGACCCTTGAGTCATTCTAGCTAATCTGGGTGAACCCGTATGTGTTACATGTCTAGTGCAGTGCAGGAACTACGGGGTCCTGTAAAGATAAGGCAGTCTCAGAATGCTAGAAAGAAGAGAGGAAATGCTTTATTTCTTTCACCCTCCTCCCAAAAAGTAAAAATGATGCATTGAAGAATGCAGGTATTTGAAGTTCACATCAGCTCAGGCATGATCAGTTAGCAGGTGTGTGTTTGCACACTGCACTTGAGCATATCTTCCTTCACACTTTAAATAGTATCATGCCAATGCCTATTTTCACCCATGTAATCCTCTAAGCTGCTGACAGTTTCTGCTGCCCCTGCTCTCACTGCCCAGACCCATCACTCAGGCTGCAATTTCACGCTGAAAAGATCTGGGTTTTTGTGTGTAGGTGGATGCCTGTTTTGGTATTTTCCTTGCCAGAAAGATGTGAATAAGCCACATTCAGATCTAGGTTTACAAGTGAAACTAAATGACTGAGATGCAGCTTTGTGGTCAACCTACCCGAGCGTCGTTGAGAAAATCTTGCTCAGCCCCCAATAGCTCTGCACCTTGTTCTTTCCTACCCTCTCCATTGTCTGAAAAATTCACTTTTTTTTTTTTTTTTTTTTTTTTTTTTTTTTTTTTTAGGGGGGAAGGGGAGAGGGGTTGTTTTGTTTTGTTTGTTTCCAAAAAATGGGTCAAAGTTGGTGCATCTTTGTTGTTTCTTTGGATACCCAATAGATTGTCTTTGCAGTTTGATGCTGTCGGGGAAAGTAGTGTTTTGAGGATGGTGTAAATCCTTTTGTGTCTTTTGCTCCACAAAACTGTTCTTCTAGTTCACATCTTGCCAGCCTCAGAGTTTGGGACTTTACACCTAGATGTTGTAATTGGGGTTTCAGAAATGATGGCAGAGCAACTTTTGAATTTTTGGATATCTCAGGAGGGAGACAATGCACGTGCTTTAAATTGCAGGTGGAGTCTCAGCTTCTCTTTCTGCTCTTACACTCTTCTCCCTCTGATTAATATGCCCCTAGAGGATGTTCAAGGGTTAGGATATGCAGGCAGTCAAAACCCCCAAGGACACAGAGCCACTGAAGGATATTTGCTTGAATGGCTGAGTACCAACAGCTGGAGAGCCCCTGTAGGCACCTGACACATGTGTAACATGCTACGTTGAAGGGTTCTTATTAATGTGAACGTGCTGCCTTAGTGTGATCCCTTGGGGGAAGGACCACAGCAATAGCAGCATGGCCTGGGCAACTCCAAGTTTAATTATTTCTAAGTTAGCAGGGGGACCGGCACTGTGGTTAACCCAACACTTGTTCACAAGCCCGAGAGAGCTGGCTATGGTTCAGATCATCCTTCTGTGGAGCTGGAGCAGTTCTTGTGGCTCAGCACTCCTCCTTTGCAGCCATCCGCAGGAAAGGTAGAAGGAGCAAGGGATTATGGAAGTTATCATCTCAATGGTCTTAATTTCCATGGTGCACAGAGAGATGATGTGGGTAGTGGAGTGCTGTGACTGCCTTTTTTCTCTTTGCTAGATCCCCCTCGCATCCTAACCTTGGAGGAGCCAGTGCTGCACCTGGAGCACTGCATTGCATTTGCAGTGCATGGAAACCCAGCTCCCACCCTTCACTGGCTGCACAATGGCCAGGTCCTCCGGGAGACAGAGATCATCCACATGGAGTTCTACCAACAAGGAGAAGTGTCAGAGGGCTGCCTGCTCTTCAACAAACCCACTCACTACAACAATGGCAACTATACAATTGTGGCCACCAACCAGCTGGGCTCAGCCAACCAAACCATTAAAGGACACTTCCTTGAAAAGCCCTTTCCAGGTAGGATATTCCATTTATATCATTACAGTTGCAATCCAAAGATGTTAATATGTGCCCACCAGTGATCCTTGTATCTATTCAAGGCCTTGAGCAACCTAAACCAAGCTGGTCTTTCTCTGAGCTGAAATTTGGAAGAGAGGACCATTAGAGGTTTTATTTTTTCTGACAAGTATGAGTCTACTATCAAAGTGGTATCATAACAACTCTTTGACTCAGTGATCAACACTGCACAAAAATTCAGAAAGGTGATGTAAGGAGAATGAGATCCATTGAAGTCTTTGAGGTGCAAGCATGAGACAATGTGTAGTTTTATCTAAACTGGCATCTGTCTGGGATGCCAGAACTGGTGTACATACAACACTAGATGAGGCAATAAGTGTAACTTCAGTATTGGGGAGTTTTCAGCAGCTGCGCAAGATTGTGAGCCTGTGTTCATGGTTTTTTTGAAACCTGTCAGTGTAATGTTGTGTTTGGAGCCTTGGTTTTGATCAGCCATGTAGCATGGATTAGTGTAGGAAGTGAGCTCCCAGAGCACTTTCACAGCAGGAAATCCTACTTTCTTCAGATCAAGAGGAAGAATTTAATCTCGAGCTTTGGCAGAAGTCAGGCCAAATTTCATCGAGAAGGAAGAGACCAACTGGTTTATTTTTTGTTTGTTTGTTTTGTAATAGATTCTGCAATAATTTTTTAATTATTTAAAAATACCTTTAGAGACCTTTAGAGACTTCAGAGAGAGAAAAATGTAGGATAGGTTGATTATTTCAGATCTCTCCAGAGGACTCCCAAAGAGGATGCTCACTTTTTTGATGGTAAAATTCTTCTATCTGATTGCTAATTATACACTAAAGAAAGCAAGCCTCTTAAAGTGGTGTAACTCTTTTCTTTGTATTCTCCTTTGTGAAATGATTATAGCTGGATGCAGTAGTGTCAGGTTTGTTTTCTTTTTAAATATGGTACATGTAACTTCAGGATGACAGTTCCTACAAAAAAAAAATCTTAATGGCTCAATAAGTTGCTCTGCATCTGCTGTTTGCCAGATTTTCTTAGCCAATGGTTTGGAATTCCCCATTGAATCAGTAGGGCTTAATTGCAAGAAAATATTTGAGGACATGGAGATCTAGCTCTGGGGAGTTCAACAGAGATTTCTGTAACGATCTGCTGGCTCTGTAGGAGTGTGGAGGGTCTTGATCTGCTCTCTGCATTGCAGTTCCATGCTAGCCACCACAGAGTTATGAACTGTGCTTGCTACTGCCTTCAGGAACAGCACCATGAGAAAGTGGCAGCTCTAAATTGGCCTCTGCAGCCCAAGAAAATCCAGCAAAATAGGACATTTTCTAAATATAGAAAAATACCAATGGTAGTCTCATTTATTATTTATATCACACTGTATATGTACACAGAGTTTTTCCCGCAGGTCAGATATCGTAAACGTAAACCTAAATCTCTGCCTTGAAGATCTGACAATCGAACAAATGAACTGATATAGATGAGTGTGAAAAATTTGTATTCAAGCTTCAAGGATGATGCCCTCTTTGGCTAGTTGACCTATTTATGTTTCTTGCTGCTGGGGGTGAAGAGCAGCTTATGAAATGTAGGTGGGCATAGAGAGACACAGGTTTACAGTCTCAGCTTTGTCAGGTCCCGCTTATGTGACTCAATATCTCTGCTTGTGAAACGAGGACGACTAAATAGGTGCTGGACCTCCAGAAAAGGAGGCAGATCTGTTGTTCTGGAGAGTTGGTTGTGGAAACACTGTGATGTGGGAAGGCACGTTAATATCTGGAGAGCCTCTTGTGCTGAAGGCTCTGGGAGAATGCTTTTATGTGAAGTATACATAAAATGTTGCCCTTGTGAAAACATCTTCACCCATGCCTTGTATGTGTTATGTGTGTAGAGTACTTACAGACCCTGAACCATCTTCTTGCAGGAAATGATCCATTTCTTTTATTCCCTCTGATCCAAAGTCCCAAGCTGTTCCTCATTCAGGCAGACCCTCTCAGTGTAATCCAGGATGTAATTTACTTTCTTTGAAGTTCATTGCTCCATTCACTGCTGAAGGTGACATTAACACTTAATACAGCTGATGTTTATAATTTACTATTTGAAGGTAGATTCTTCCAGAAAACGTCAGGCTGAAGATTCCCCAGTGTGGTTCATTGAAGAAGTTTATTGCCTATAGATACTCACACACGCAAGAATCTTGCTGTAACTATTCAGGAAGAGATTATTAGTATTAATTAATGAAATCATAGTTTCTGGAAGGCTTCATGTCAGCATGGAAAAAGAACCTTGGGCACATTGTCTAGATCCAGAAGTTGTCACTATTGTTGGTACTGTGCCACGTGGCACTTCCCAAGTTAGAGGTGAAAGGCGCAAGTAGCAGTTAAATGGGAGCTGACGTGCCATATCATGCCTCTCCACAATGCTACAGCCCTTGGAGCTGTCACCCCTCTGGCACATGTCTCCAAGGAGAGATTTGCTTCAGCTTCCACTCAAAATCTCATTGCATGTTGTCATTGGCATCTATACCATGGGCTACCATGTCCTTATTTAATCTACAAAGGTTAACTTACCTATCTCCCTCTTGATGAATTTTCAGTTCTTTGGGAACTTTCCACAGAACTCAAGCTGGCCAAAATTTCTTGGTTATGTTTTATGCTTCAAAAAAAAAAAAGGGGGGGAAAAACTTTTTGTGTATTTCTATTGAATTTGCTTAGTTCAGCAAAGAAAAATGAAAAGGACAAAATGTAGAAGAAACAAATATTTTATGACTAGACTGTCCATTTTAATAGATTTAAAATATATATATATATAAAACTCTCTAAATGAAATATTTCTTCCTTAATCATTTTCTCTTGCTAGCAAAAGCCAAGAAAACTTGCTTCTACTCTACTTGAAACAAAAATATTTTTTCAGGTTTTTTCCCCTCATTTGGAAAGCCATGTTTGTCACCCCGGGGTTGTTCTATGATTCCCTTCCAAACCTCAGCCGTACTTTAACATGAACATTTCAACATCCTTTCAGCAGCTCTCTGCCAGCAAAGCTGTGTAAACGCCTGTTAATATCAGGCTCAATTTCTTACATGGGCGAGTAAATTGAAAGCTGACATTGTTCTCATGCTATGTAAACAGAATGTAACTGAGAGCTTTAGACCTCCTCATCTGGGACCTTGGCTGTCTCTGGAGCTGAAGGAGCTTTACTGAATAGACTGAAGGAGTCAGGTTGCCAATGTGAGTGACTGGCAGTGGGGCATCCAGCAGCTCCACACCTAGTACAGATGCTATTAGCCTTCATGATAGTGACTTGATGGGAGTTTGGGGGGGCTACGAAGTATCTCCTCTTAACTCCCATCCCAAGCTGATCTGTCCTCCCTGGGAGCTGGTCCTTGTCTCTATAAGACTTTATGCTGAAATGAAGTGTTGTGCAAGGCAAAATTTGCTTCTTTCCTCTGTACATTTATCCTTGCTGCCCCCCCAACCCTCTCCCTCACTGGCCCCAGGTGTCTAGCATACTTTACTGGAAGAGCCAAAGGAAGGCTCCCAGCTGGGTGAAAAATTGCTCACATCCAGCTCCTCTCCCTTCCCTGCTACAAGAGCAGGGCAAGTGTGCAAGGCAGCAGGGCTCTTGGGGAGAGGAAAGGGTGAGCCAAGAGAGCCTCGCACTAGCCTGCCAAGAGCACAGAGCAGGCACAAGACTGGCATCCTGGGGACCACTCTGCCTTCTTGGTATCAGCGCTAATGAAAGAGGAATTGTTTAACAGCCACTGAAAATTTCAGTATGTGGTATTAATTGTTCTCCATTTTGGCCTTGCAGCAACATCCTTCCCCTCCTATTTTAGGCCAAGGCCCTATACAGCAGCAAATGTCCGGTTGATCCTGACCTCCAGCACATCCCACTGGCACATCATGGAGAGATTTCCAGTTACAATTGTCAAGCAGGACAAATTATGAGGTGTTTTGGGTTCTCTCCAGGGCTCATGGGGTGGCAGAGTGTGGCTGGGAGGGGTGGTGAATGAGACCACTCTCCCTTTATGGTGCTGCTAACTGTTTTGTTTCTCTCTTTGTCCTTTCTGCAGAGAGTACAGATAACTTTGTCTCAAGTAAGTGCCTCTTTGCATTTTGCATTCTGTTTTGTTTTCCTCTGTGATTCGTGTGCTCCTGGAGGGAAAGTCAGGAAGTCCCAGTGCAGGTTAGCCGAAGTTGCTGCAAAGCTCCGGCTTTCCTATTTATGAGCAATATACTAGGGGGGATTGTTGATCAGCAGTACAATCTCTAGAGCTTGGAAGATGCTTGTTTTGCTTGTATGAGGTCCTGAGGAAGGGTCCCTCCCAGGAGAAGGGGAAGCAGGCATTGTCATGTTAGCACACACGTTTTCATAGTAGGAATGTGACTGGCTTGCCTGACTGGTCTTTGTTCATAGCTGGCTGTGTGGCTGATCAGTAAGATCCAAGGAGATGTGTATTGTCTACTGTAGTAGAAATGAAAAGAGGTCTTTGGGGACTTAGATGGCATGGCCAGGCATAAGTAGCACAAAGTTCTACTAGCTGATGGTGATGTGGTAGAAAGGTGTCTTAACCGGATTCCTGCTGGCCAATCCCTCAAACAGTTGTGTGGCATGACACATGTAGTAGGAGTAGTAGCATGGATGCACCAAGGGGAAATCATGCTCAACCAGTCTGATAGCCTTCTATGACAGCATGACTGGCTGAGTAGATGAGGGAAGAGCAGTGGGTGTTGTGTACTTTGACTTCACCAAGGCTTTTGACACTGTCTCCCAGAACATCCTCATAGGTAAGCTCGGGAAGTGTGGGTTGGACGAGTGGACAGTGAGGTGGATTGAGAACTGGCTGAAAGGCAGAGCTCAGAGGGCTGTGATCATCGGCACGGAGTCTAACTGGAAGCCTGTAGCTAGTAGCGTCCCCTAGGGGTCAGTCCAGTCTTGTTCAACTTGTTTATCAATGACCTGGATAAAGAGACAAGAGTACCTCCTCAGCTAGATGGACTAGATGGTCTCCAGAGGTCCCCTTCAACCTCAACCATTCTACGATTTTGTGATGTGCAAAATATACTGTAGAGAGGAGGAGAGAAGTGGGGCTCAACCATAGTGTTTCCTCACCAGATTTTACTCTTATATGTATATTATTTATTTTCCCCAAAACATCCAAATAGCTGTTTCCTTGGATCAAGTTCTGCTAGAATCAGTCACTTTTAGTACTGTTTAGCCTTGCAGATTTTTGAAAGCTCTAGGAGATGGCTCAGGGTGAAGGCTACCTACCCTGGGGCAGTAGACACACTAGTGTTTCTCATTTATAAGCTTGGAGTGGCATTAGCAGTGTCCTGATCTGTATTTCCTCTGCTGTCCTATGCAGCGTTGTAGTAACAGGAGCCAAAGAACTCTCTCTGCTAATTGGCTATATTGCCTCCTGAAACAAAAAGCTACAACTTTTTCTAGGGGTGAATGGGATCTTGTTAGGTAGGGAACTGCCCCTGGGGACATGCTGGTGCCTTGAGAGTCCTATGGGATGCACATTGAATGTTCTGTCTTTGGTGTTCTGGTTTCAGTTGGTGATTATGAAGTGAGTCCCACTCCACCGATCACTGTCACCCACAAACCAGAGGAGGACACTTTTGGGGTGAGTTTTGTCCTCTTCTTTATATAACTATTCTGTGTGTGTTTCCTGTTAATGTGACACAGTATTTACATTGCTGCTGCTATCAAAACATCTCAGTAGATGTTTGCAAGCAAAAGCTCTTCCTTTGTGATACAAGACAGCCAACAATCAGAAGGATTTTGCAGCTTGCACCAGGCAAGCAAAATGCTGACACGAATCATGTGAGCCTCTTGGGTTTGCGGTGCAGGACTAGGGAGGCCTTTGAAACAAGGCATCCTGTGAAGTTGCTGCTGGCAGTGTTCAGAAATTCTCCTTCTAATAAAATGTAGCACCCGGAGAACAAACAGTCAATTGCATGTTTCATGGAATTATGAAACAGTTAAGGATAGCCCTGTGAGGGCCTCAAATCTAGCTTAATTTGTATTGTCAATGCCAGTTTGCCCCCTTGCCTGCTCTGCAGGGCATGCTGCAAGTGAAAAAGGAAAGAAAGCCCAGAGCTTACCAGATCTCAACATTTCTTCCATTTGCAGATTCCAGGTAGAAAAATATATATATATATATTGGGTGTACAACTACTGAAGAAAAGTTAATGTTATACAATTGTTCTGATTTTGTGAAAGTTTTAGGATCTTGAAACCCGCCAAATACTAACAGAATAAACAAAACTCATTCCACCTTAGTTTTAATTTGCATCCAGCTTAAATTATCTTATGGTTGAAATGAAAGCCTTGAAAATTGGGACTATGGTAATAATATGCACTGTTTATTAAATATATGATACAGAAAATAAGCTGGGAGATGAAAATAGGATATAGTAAAATAAAAAGTTTAATAATATTATAGATTAGGTATGAAAATAGGGAAATCTTGCAAAATGAAATAACTATTTTTTGGTTAAATGATGTGTTTTCAATAATAACAAAACACAGTTTTGTGAAAAGGAAGCCAGGTCTAAATGAAACACAAGATCCCGTACAGAAGTAGCATTGGCAAAATGTCAAAAAAATTGTTGTTTACATAAGTGCAGCAAAAGTATATTGAGTAAAGGCTTGAAGGAATAAATATCCAAAAATATTAAAATAAGTTTTGAACTGAAAACCCTCTAGGGCAGCGAGGGTTTCTTTTCTATGCTCATACACTTGACACAGTGGGGCCACAGTTCCAGTGGAGGACTGTGGATGCTGTTGTATAAATATTTACTTTTAAAAGTTGCAATAATTTGGGAGCTGTTGGAGGCTCCAGAAAAAACAAATATTTTGGAGAAAAAAAAGCAGTTCTACTTCATTTCTTCTGTTTTCTTTTTGTTGTGTTACTTTCCCTCGTTCTTTCTCCTGAGGGTTGTTTGGATGGAGACAGGAGCGCTTTTAATAGAAAAAATCTCTGCTGCTCCTGCTTGTTCCATATCAGGTTAGTATGGCCTTGCTGCTGTGACATCACAGCGTGGTGGTGGTGTCACAAGAGGTGGATCAGGACCTCATGTGGTGAGGGAAAGACCAGGCTTTTAGGAAGACAGAGGAGCAGAGGTCCTCTCTCCCTACAGATGTGCGTAGTGTGAGGCTGGGGAGAATTACTGCCTGAACAGCACTGTTGATAGAGAGTGCTCCAACCTGGCAGTAGTGGAAACAGCCCATGAAACTTCTGAGTTGTTCCAGAGCTCTTTGCTTTCACTTGCGTTTTTCTCCACTGCTGGTACCCACATGGCCACAGCAGGTGATATGAGTCTACAGGAAGGGTAACAGAGCAAGGAGGTGCCTGTATTTCCAATCTAGACTTCTGAATTCTTCTGCCTTTACTCTGTTTCATTCCTTTCAGGTTTCCATAGCAGTTGGACTGGCAGCCTTTGCTTGTGTCCTCTTGGTGGTCCTCTTTATTATGATCAACAAGTATGGCCGGCGGTCCAAGTTTGGGATGAAAGGTATGTGCAGTAGCTTCCTTCTAGCAGGAGGCACTTTCCTGGATTGCCCAGCTCGTATAGCCCACATGGAAAGGTGTTGCGGTTTTATTCCTGTGTTGTCAGTGTTAGTGCAAAACCTTCTGTAGAGATGGTTGTCCAACCTTCTTCTCTTTATTGTTTAGAGAGCAACAGAGATAAGGGGATTAGTGTTTCTGATCTGCAGGTGTTAAGGTTAAGGTGGGGAGAAGCATGCATGTGTGTTAATGATGAACAGTGCATTTCCTTATTAATGCATAAAATTGCACCCACAGTTTCCCCTCAGAAGAGCTTTGAGTCTGCTTCCTCTGGCCTATGCATCAAGGTGTCTGCACTCAGAAGAGTACATGCTTGGACAAGTTTTTTCTTGTGAGCCTGATAATAGATGATTTTCCCTTTATGTTGCACTTGGTGCAGAAGGCAGTGTATGAAGGAGGAACAGAAGGATGTGAAATTGCTTTGGTTTCTGTTGGAAAGGCAGGCACACCACATCTTTGTCTGCCTGTAAATGAGGATGAGATGCTACTTTGCATTTGTAAGGTCCATGCTAGGAAAGCTGGCAGATCTTAGTGTGGAAGGTCTCTTCCTGCCTCATCGCTGTTGGAAAGTTTCCTTCTCTGCTTCACAACCATCCACCTAGGAGCTGGTTTAGGTGTTCTTGGAAGTGATAGCAAAGGGAGAAGGCATTTGATATTTGCCATGTGGAGCTTGTCTCTTTGGCCTCCCAGTGCCACTGCTGTTTTGTTTTTTTGCTGGAGCTAATGACCAGAAAAAGTGAATTGGTTTGTGTCATCTGCTTTTTGTGCCTTTGCTTGTATCTCCAGTTTGGGAGCATTTGTGGTGCCCAGTGAAGGTCGGAGGAAGAGACTTCACAGGACAATGTAGTTACCAGCCTACTTGGTGGTTTATGCCTACACCATTATGAAGACAGACTCTGGTAAAACAGTTTTTCAAAGGCTCATGAGTGCAGCCTATTTCCTAGCCTTGCTGGGGTCTGCACTGTAGGGCAGATTGATAAGTTTGGGAAAATTTCTTTTGCTTGCCTAGATCTTTGTTTGCTTTAGAGACATTTCCTGAGTGGGTCCAGATGGGATTCTGGCTGGCGTTTCCCCTACTCATCCTATGGAGATGGAAGACATGACTTTAAATTAAATAGCAAATATTCTACACCAACTTAGCAATATTTAGTGCATATGTCCAATGATAGGAACCATCTGGAAGGGTGTACTAACTGGTGGGTGGAGCAGAGGAATGGAAGACATGATTCCTGGGATCAATTCCCAGCTCTTCTACTGACTCACTTTGCGTCCGGAGGCAATTAGCTGTCTTAACCTCTGTCTCTGCTTTAATTTCCCCATCTGTAAAATTGGGATGATGTTACATGCCTTCTGGTGGGATTTGTCAGAGAACACTTGTAAAGTGCTTGGGTATTTGCCACTGATGGGACTTGGAGATATGAAAAAGAAGAATAACTTTTTTTGATCCTAATGGGAGAATCAAAGAGAAATAACCATTATGTGAGTAACCAGTTTTGGTGAACAGATGTACACACATGTTTAGAGGGGTTCAGATAAGCATGTTAATGGATATTCTGAGTTCCTGGAAACTAGAGGTGTGCAGTGATGTGTCCTTGTGTGTGCTGTGCTTGAGAGGCAAAAATATTTAGCTAGAAAAGCCTTCTTCCTCTTCACTATGCTGTATTTCTTCCAGCTCTGACATTGAACAATAGCTCTGCAAAGTTTCTAGAAGTTTTATCTAATATTGCTTAGAGAGACAGTTGGCAGAGATTAAATATATCTTCAAAATCAAGGAAAGTATCTCTAGCTTTAACCAAGCACAAGTCACAGGCACCAGTGTGGGTGGCCTGTCAGAAATGATTGCTGCTGCATTACTGTGGCCTCAGAGATTGCATGGCATCAGTTGGGAAATGGATGAGGTTTTGCCAGGGCATGAGGGTGGTCAGTGCAGATGTGCTCCTGCTGACATACCTGCACCAGAGACAACGGCTCCCCTTGCTTTCTTGAGATCTGCAATAGAAGTCTTGGCACTGCCCAGCCAGCTTCCTAGGCTGATTGGCCTTAGTAAAAAAATTACACTGTAGCATCCTGTGTTCCCACCGGCCCAGCTACCTGCACAGTGTCTGGCAGGTCTTCCCCTCCGTGCTTTCGCTACTCATGCTACCTGAGTTCTGTTCCCCTCAGACTCTCCTGCTCTGCACAGCCTTAACTGTCTATCACATGCACAGAGAAGCAGCTCTGAGCATCCTGCTTTCCCCTGTGTCTGTTCTGCTTCTGCTTTTTTTCCTCTGCTATAGTGCCAGTGTCAACTGCCACAGTACAAGGCTTTACCTCTTTGACTTATATCTCCCTTCCTGTGTCAGGCTTGCTACTAAACCTTGCCACTTCTGCATCCATGACATGAATGCAACACTTCCATTCTCGTGCAGTGGCCAAGATGCGTAGTGGTACCCCAGCCATGACCTGCCCTGGTAGCTATAGCTTATTTACTTTTGGCCGCCTCGGACAATATCACAGTCCTCTCTTCCTTTGCTTCTCTGCAGGTCCATGACCCCAGAGCCCAGCTCTCTCCTTAATTTCCTTCAGGGTCTCATCTGAGCTGTTGCAGGTGGTCCCAGCTTGGCAATTATACTTTCAAGCTTTTGTTTGTCCTGTGCATGTTGGATGGCTCTTTCCCCTAGTGTCTCCTGTTTCACTCTGCTAATGGCCTGCTGTTCCTTTTCTTCTCCCTGCTCATAGGATGATGACCTTGTCCAAATCATCAAATCACTTAGTGATCTTGATCTCTTCTCCTAAGGCTCACATAGAAGTCCTGCCGTGTTCTATCCTGATATACTGGATGCAACACATATGGCAACCACCTCTACATCTCTTTTGAGCTTGCACTTTCCTCTGGATCACCCGTTATCATTTAATTCTTGGGAAGGAGCCATCCTGTATGGCACTCAACATGTTATCATTTACTAAGAAAAAAATCTAAACCCTGAGTCTTTTGAGGAAAGTGCCTCATTCTCTGAATCAGGAACTGTTCATAGCCAGCTGATGTATTGCTACTTGTTGTTGAAATCTCAGCTTGGCAGGATTGTGGAAGCAGGTTTTTTCCTGTTGTTTTTGTCACAGCCACAGAACATTGTGTGCTCATGTTAGATGTGTTACCCAAAGTACCTCGTGAGTCTCTATGAGCATGTTTCTCTTCTCTTGCATCTCCTAGCAGTTAAGCAGAAAGCTTTTCTGCTAGAGAAAGAGGACTGTGCTTGGACTGACAAGGCTGGAGATTAGGTTGGTCTGGAAAGTGCACCTGAGGAAGTCTGGATTACCTGCCAGTCTGTAGAAGTGACGTAACTGGCTGCAAAGTGGGCAATATCCCAGCTGCCTTTGCTGAAAAAGTGGTCACTGCGTCTCGGGGCATTTGGAGGCACATGTGCTGGGTGGCAGTCTACAAAAGAATGGGGTGTCCCCATGTGTTCCCCTCTGACTGGTAGCACCCTCGGACACTCACACAGGAGCCCTGGCACAGCTGCCAGCCTGGTTACGACCCGGCTACTGATACAGCCAACAGCAAAGCTGTGAAATGCCTGCCCTGCCAAGTGCACAATAGACAGGCTGCAGCAGAGGCCATCAACAAAAGCTCCTTGTTAAGTGGGCTCTAACGTACTGTGTTCCTGGCTCACTGGCGTCATTCGGCTAAGCTTGTGGAGGCTGGCTGTGTGCCATCATCATTGCCTTTCCTTGCTTCCTCCAGAGAGGGCATTCATTAACATGGGATCACAGATGTCAGGTCCCCTTTCTGGCTCTCTTTTGACTTTGGCTCATGCGGCTGGGCGATATGGAGGTGGCTGAAGCAGCTATCGGCAGCTGTTGGGGCTGCGGGATCACCAGACCTGGAGTGGTGGAGGTAGAAGGACAATAGCAAACAAAGCGGCTCTGTGAAATGTAGTGTTACATGGAGAATACAGAGGCAGTAGAGGAAAGTGAATACAAAAACCAAGAAACATTGAGGTCACAGATATGCACTTTAATTGTTGACTAGAGGTTATCCAGAGGAGGAACTGAGATGCTTTTAAAACCTTCTATTAGTGTAGAAAGAGGAACAAGATCTAGCGGAGCAAGGATTTGGGAGCTGGGGCCCTTCGATTTACTCCAAGGGGAGTGAATTTTAGAGTTTGAATGGACAGCCTGGGAGCAAGAAGTCCTGCATCCTCTTCTCAGTTGTCGCCTACTTGGACTCAGGGCTCTGTGTCCCAGGTCTCCTGGCCACCCTCTGGGGATGGAATGTTTTACACCTCACCTTCTGGGGTCAGGCTTGTAACCAGGAAATCTTGTAAACCCAAGTCTTCCCATCCCAAATATAATCCCAGCAGATGACGGGAAATTAAATTTCATAATATAATGAAAAGTCACGCAGAAGTCGTAGGACTAACAAAAATGAAATTACATAATACAATAATAACAACACACAAATCCTGGGACTAACAAAGTGTTTGGATGGCACAGTGATGGAGGCTATATAAATGCTTAGCTTGATGGAGTAATATATATGCTCCTTTTGTCTGTTTTTTTTTTTATGTTTGCAAGTGCCTTGGGATAAAGAAGTCATGCTCATGCATATTTGAGTGATGTATTCCTGGTGCTGCACAACTTAAAAAAAAAAAAAAAAAAAAAAGTTTACAAAGATATGGAGAGAAAGATGCTAGAGAAAATCCAGAGACAAGAGTACCTGTCATTTTGCTGAGATGAACTGTTTTTTGGGCTCTGAGATTAGAAACTACTTATATTCTCTAAATGAGGTTTCTTCCTCAGTGGAGACAGTGCCAGCTAATGGTTCAGACTTAGTTACAGCTTCTGAAAATCCATTGCATTTTAATCTGATTTTGTAAAGAAATAAGGTGTATGATCTCACTGTGTCTATGTGTGTGTGTGTGTGCAAGTGTGTGTGCGTACAAAGCCGGCTGCCTGTTTTTTCCTCTCTTTCTACAGCAGCTTTTGGACCTGCTGGCCACTTCCAGTCAGAGGAGAGGGGGGAGGACTTAAGAGATGCTACATTTTTACAGGCATCATGGAAATAGGGGGCAAAGCAGGGGATGACAACTCTGGTAATGCTCCACTGATGGAAATGCTTTGAGCCTTTCTGGGTATTAG